>NC_136487.1:99819118-100281618 GCF_053919585.1 Euprymna scolopes
TAATGATGTGAATGCCTCGTTCTAAATTATTTAATTTAATGATGTTAATGCACCGTTCTAAATTATTTAATTTAATGATGTTAATGCACTGTTCTAAATTATTTAATTTAATGATGTTAATGCCTCGTTCTTAATTATTTAATTTAATGATGTTAATGCACTGTTCTAAATTATTTAATTTAATGATGTTAATGCACCGTTCTAAATTATTTAATTTAATGATGTTAATGCCTCGTTCTAAATTATTTAATTTAATGATGTTAATGCCTCGTTCTAAATTATTTAATTTAATGATGTTAATGCACTGTTCTAAATTATTTAATTTAATGATGTTAATGCCTCGTTCTAAATTATTTAATTTAATGATGTTAATGCACCGTTCTAAATTATTTAATTTAATGATGTTAATGCACCGTTCTACATTATTTAATTTAATGATGTTAATGCACTGTTCACAATTATTTAATTTAATGATGTTAATGCACTGTTCTAAATTATTTAATTTAATGATGTTAATGCCTCGTTCTTAATTATTTAATTTAATGATGTTAATGCCTCGTTCTAAATTATTTAATTTAATGATGTTAATGCACTGTTCTAAATTATTTAATTTAATGATGGTGATGCACCGTTCTAAATTATTTAATTTAATGATGTTAATGCACCGTTCTAAATTATTTAATTTAATGATGTTAATGCACCGTTCTAAATTATTTAATTTAATGATGTTAATGCCTCGTTCTAAATTATTTAATTTAATGATGTTAATGCACCGTTCTAAATTATTTAATTTAATGATGTTAATGCACCATTCTAAATTATTTAATTTAATGATGTTAATGCACTGTTCTAAATTATTTAATTTAATGATGTTAATGCACTGTTCTAAATTATTTAATTTAATGATGTTAATGCCTCGTTCTAAATTATTTAATTTAATGATGTTAATGCCTCGTTCTAAATTATTTAATTTAATGATGTTAATGCACCGTTCTAAATTATTTAATTTAATGATGTTAATGCACTGTTCTAAATTATTTAATTTAATGATGTTAATGCCTCGTTCTAAATTATTTAATTTAATGATGTTAATGCACCGTTCTAAATTATTTAATTTAATGATGTTAATGCCTCGTTCTAAATTATTTAATTTAATGATGTTAATGCCTCGTTCTAAATTATTTAATTTAATGATGTTAATGCCTCGTTCTAAATTATTTAATTTAATGATGTTAATGCCTCGTTCTAAATTATTTAATTTAATGATGTTAATGCACTGTTCTAAATTATTTAATTAAATGATGTTAATGCACCGTTCTAAATTATTTAATTTAATGATGTTAATGCCTCGTTCTAAATTATTTAATTTAATGATGTTAATGCCTCGTTCTAAATTATTTAATTTAATGATGTTAATGCACTGTTCTAAATTATTTAATTTAATGATGTTAATGCCTCGTTCTAAATTATTTAATTTGATGATGTTAATGCCTCGTTCTAAATTATTTAATTTAATGATGTTAATGCACCGTTCTAAATTATTTAATTTAATGATGTTAATGCCTCGTTCTAAATTATTTAATTTAATGATGTTAATGCACCGTTCTAAATTATTTAATTTAATGATGTTAATGCACCGTTCTAAATTATTTAATTTAATGATGTTAATGCACCGTTCTAAATTATTTAATTTAATGATGTTAATGCCTCGTTCTAAATTATTTAATTTAATGATGTTAATGCACCGTTCTAAATTATTGTATTTAATGATGTTAATGCACCGTTCTAAATTATTTAATTTACTGATGTTAATGCCTCGTTCTAAATTTTTAAATTTAATGATGTTAATGCACCGTTCTAAATTATTTAATTTAATGATGTTAATGCACCGTTCTAAATTATTTAATTTAATGATGTTAATGCCTCGTTCTAAATTATTTAATTTTATTATGTTAATGCACTGTTCTAAATTATTTAATTAAATGATGTTAATGCACCGTTCTAAATTATTTAATTTAATGATGTTAATGCCTCGTTCTAAATTATTTAATTTAATGATGTTAATGCCTCGTTCTAAATTATTTAATTTAATGATGTTAATGCACTGTTCTAAATTATTTAATTTAATGATGTTAATGCCTCGTTCTAAATTATTTAATTTGATGATGTTAATGCACTGTTCTAAATTATTTAATTTAATGATGTTAATGCCTCGTTCTAAATTATTTAATTTAATGATGTTAATGCCTCGTTCTAAATTATTTAATTTAATGATGTTAATGCCTCGTTCTAAATTATTTAATTTAATGATGTTAATGCCTCGTTCTAAATTATTTAATTTAATGATGTTAATGCATCGTTCTAAATTATTTAATTTAATGATGTTAATGCACCGTTCTAAATTATTTAATTTAATGATGTTAATGCACCGTTCTACATTATTTAATTTAATGATGTTAATGCACCATTCTAAATTATTTAATTTAATGATGTTAATGCACCGTTCTAAATTATTTAATTTAATGATGTTAATGCACTGTTCTAAATTATTTAATTTAATGATGTTAATGCACCGTTCTAAATTATTTAATTTAATGATGTTAATGCCTCGTTCTAAATTATTTAATTTAATGATGTTAATGCCTCGTTCTAAATTATTTAATTTAATGATGTTAATGCACTGTTCTAAATTATTTAATTTAATGATGTTAATGCACTGTTCTAAATTATTTAATTTAATGATGTTAATGCACCGTTCTAAATTATTTAATTTAATGATGTAAATGCACTGTTCTAAATTATTTAATTTAATGATGTTAATGCACCGTTCTAAATTATTTAATTTAATTATGTTAATGCCTCGTTCTAAATTATTTAATTTAATGATGTTAATGCACCGTTCTAAATTATTTAATTTAATGATGTTATTGCACCATTCTAAATTATTTAATTTAATGATGTTAATGCACTGTTCTAAATTATTTAATTTAATGATGTTAATGCACTGTTCTAAATTATTTAATTTAATGATGTTAATGCCTCGTTCTAAATTATTTAATTTAATGATGTTAATGCCTCGTTCTAAATTATTTAATTTAATGATGTTAATGCCTCGTTCTAAATTATTTAATTTAATGATGTTAATGCACTGTTCTAAATTATTTAATTTAATGATGTTAATGCACCGTTCTAAATTATTTAATTTAATGATGTTAATGCACTGTTCTAAATTATTTAATTTAATGATATTAATGCACCGTTCTAAATTATTTAATTTAATGATGTTAATGCCTCGTTCTAAATTATTTAATTTAATGATGTTAATGCCTCGTTCTAAATTATTTAATTTAATGATGTTAATGCCTTGTTCTAAATTATTTAATTTAATGATGTTAATGCACCGTTCTAAATTATTTAATTTAATGATGTTAATGCCTCGTTCTAAATTATTTAATTTAATGATGTTAATGCCTCGTTCTAAATTATTTAATTTAATGATGTTAATGCACCGTTCTAAATTATTTAATTTAATGATGTTAATGCCTCGTTCTAAATTATTTAATTTAATGATGTTAATGCCTCGTTCTAAATTATTTAATTTAATGATGTTAATGCCTCGTTCTAAATTATTTAATTTAATGATGTTAATGCACCGTTCTAAATTATTTAATTTAATGATGTTAATGCACTGTTCTAAATTATTTTATTTAATGATGTTATGCACCGTTCTAAATTATTTAATTTAATGATGTGAATGCCTCGTTCTAAATTATTTAATTTAATGATGTTAATGCACCGTTCTAAATTATTTAATTTAATGATGTTAATGCACTGTTCTAAATTATTTAATTTAATGATGTTAATGCCTCGTTCTTAATTATTTAATTTAATGATGTTAATGCACTGTTCTAAATTATTTCATTTAATGATGTTAATGCACCGTTCTAAATTATTTAATTTAATGATGTTAATGCCTCGTTCTAAATTATTTAATTTAATGATGTTAATGCCTCGTTCTAAATTATTTAATTTAATGATGTTAATGCACTGTTCTAAATTATTTAATTTAATGATGTTAATGCCTCGTTCTAAATTATTTAATTTAATGATGTTAATGCACCGTTCTAAATTATTTAATTTAATGATGTTAATGCACCGTTCTACATTATTTAATTTAATGATGTTAATGCACTGTTCACAATTATTTAATTTAATGATGTTAATGCACTGTTCTAAATTATTTAATTTAATGATGTTAATGCCTCGTTCTAAATTATTTAATTTAATGATGTTAATGCCTCGTTCTAAATTATTTAATTTTATGATGTTAATGCACTGTTCTAAATTATTTAATTTAATGATGGTGATGCACCGTTCTAAATTATTTAATTTAATGATGTTAATGCACCGTTCTAAATTATTTAATTTAATGATGTTAATGCACCGTTCTAAATTATTTAATTTAATGATGTTAATGCCTCGTTCTAAATTATTTAATTTAATGATGTTAATGCACCGTTCTAAATTATTTAATTTAATGATGTTAATGCACCATTCTAAATTATTTAATTTAATGATGTTAATGCACTGTTCTAAATTATTTAATTTAATGATGTTAATGCACTGTTCTAAATTATTTAATTTAATGATGTTAATGCCTCGTTCTAAATTATTTAATTTAATGATGTTAATGCCTCGTTCTAAATTATTTAATTTAATGATGTTAATGCCTCGTTCTAAATTATTTAATTTAATGATGTTAATGCACTGTTCTAAATTATTTAATTTAATGATGTTAATGCCTCGTTCTAAATTATTTAATTTAATGATGTTAATGCCTCGTTCTAAATTATTTAATTTAATGATGTTAATGCACCGTTCTAAATTATTTAATTTAATGATGTTAATGCACCGTTCTAAATTATTTAATTTAATGATGTTAATGCCTCGTTCTAAATTATTTAATTTAATGATGTTAATGCACCGTTCTAAATTATTTAATTTAATGATGTTAATGCCTCGTTCTAAATTATTTAATTTAATGATGTTAATGCACCGTTCTAAATTATTTAATTTAATGATGTTAATGCACCGTTCTAAATTATTTAATTTAATGATGTTAATGCCTCGTTCTAAATTATTTAATTTAATGATGTTAATGCACCGTTCTAAATTATTTAATTTAATGATGTTAATGCCTCGTTCTAAATTATTTAATTTAATGATGTTAATGCACCGTTCTAAATTATTTAATTTCATGATGTTAATGCACCGTTCTAAATTATTTAATTTAATGATGTTAATGCCTCGTTCTAAATTATTTAATTTAATGATGTTAATGCCTCGTTCTAAATTATTTAATTTAATGATGTTAATGCACTGTTCTAAATTATTTAATTTAATGATGTTAATGCCTCGTTCTAAATTATTTAATTTAATGATGTTAATGCCTCGTTCTAAATTATTTAATTTAATGATGTTAATGCACCGTTCTAAATTATTTAATTTAATGATGTTAATGCACCGTTCTAAATTATTTAATTTAATGATGTTAATGCACCGTTCTAAATTATTTAATTTAATGATGTTAATGCCTCGTTCTAAATTATTTAATTTAATGATGTTAATGCACCGTTCTAAATTATTGTATTTAATGATGTTAATGCACCGTTCTAAATTATTTAATTTACTGATGTTAATGCCTCGTTCTAAATTATTTAATTTAATGATGTTAATGCACCGTTCTAAATTATTTAATTTAATGATGTTAATGCCTCGTTCTAAATTATTTAATTTAATGATGTTAATGCACCGTTCTAAATTATTTAATTTAATGATGTTAATGCACCGTTCTAAATTATTTAATTTAATGATGTTAATGCCTCGTTCTAAATTATTTAATTTAATGATGTTAATGCACCGTTCTAAATTATTTAATTTAAAGATGTTAATGCCTTGTTCTAAATTATTTAATTTAATGATGTTAATGCACCGTTCTAAATTATTTAATTTAATGATATTAATGCACCGTTCTAAATTATTTAATTTAATGATGTTAATGCCTCGTTCTAAATTATTTAATTTAATGATGTTAATGCACTGTTCTAAATTATTTACTGGTAAAAATGACAAGACTTCATTCACCTTGATAGTGAGAGATTTTAGTCTTTTCCGATTCACGAATCAGAGGTTCGGTAGCTGTTCTAAATTGCCAGCTCTTACCTTCTCATCTACCAATCTCTTCTTTCGTCTTCTCATGTTCAATCATAAATTTAACAATTTCTTCTGTGGAAAGAGTCTGAACAGTTTCAGTAGTTCTTTCTATCTTCGACACTGAAGTGTCGAAGATAGAAGGAACTACTGAAACACCATCATGATTATGTTTCTTAATTTCTTTTTTCAGATCGTCAATGTCAAAGGCAGACAGTGATCCATTTGTTCTTATTACCCATGCTGGTCCTGCAAGTTTTTTAAACAGGTCTAGTTCATTCCATATTTGGTACATTCATTTTTTTGTATCGCCGATTAGGGGCACCAGTCTTCATATGATACTTCATTACAATTTTATTTAAGACTTTAGTCCAATTTATACTAGTGATAGTGTTTCGAAGGTTTCTCTAGATGTGAAGCCCCGTTCTTTCCCTTACTGGACATCGAACCTACACTTGATGTTTATGTTCTTGTCCCACTTACGTCGTTTTAAGTTTAATAGGTTTAAACACTCATATTTGAATAATATAAGGAATGGTTTGCTTAAGGTTTTCCTTTCCTAGTATTTTTATTGAGATACCATCTCAGAAATGTTCACCTGGGTTAAAGACCCAGTTTTGCCCATGAAACGCCATTAAATCTCGCCAGATGTCAACCCAGTATTTAAAATTGCTGTTGTTTGACATCAGGTACTTAATATCCTTAGATATGTTGCCTCTAATATGGTTTAATCTTTATTCCATAACTGATTATAATAATGATATCCATAATCACTGTCTTTGTAAATATTACAAGTAGTTTTTCTTCTTTTTTTTTCCTCCTTCAGAGATGAACAATCATTAATCCATTTTCATATGAAATAGATTGTCTCTATGTCTTTCGAGATGCACGTTCATGGGTTATGTAACAATGTTATAAAAACTAAGATTGCACTTTCCCCTTTATAAATGCCGTTATGAACGAGATATTTAAAGTTACGAAAACTAACATTTGTTTATTTAAATAAACAAATATCTACCTTTAAAATGTGTAAAACAAGCCTTCGCTCTGATCGGTGGATTTCAAATTAAGTTTCATCTCTTACTCATGTTTTCCCTTTATAAATGCCGTTATGAACGAGATATTAATAGTTACGAAGTTCAAACTTTTTTGGTACTAGTGCACTTATTGATCCATGCTGAAATAATAACGTTATTATTTAGAAAGCCATTCTTAACATGGGGGAGAGGAATGTGTTTTGTACTTATTGTGTACTTTAACCGTACAATTTAATAAAAACATATATCATAAAACTTGAATAAAATTTGAAAATACTATTCAAAAATAGCGCGGATCAATAAGTGCACTAGCACCTTTAAAAAAATAAAATAAACACATATCTACCTTTAAAAGGTGTAAAGCCTTCGCTCTGTTCGGTGGATTTTCAATTAATTTTCTTTTCTTACTCATTTTTTTTCTTTATTGTTACGCAATTTTTCCCTTTTTTATTAGTTGATAATGTATTTGTCTGAACTGTTCTTATCATTGTATGAAGTTATCTTTTGCAATTTGTACTTTGTGTAATTCTTCAATTTTCCACTGTCGAATGTTTATTGTGAAATTGAAAATCTTTCAATAAAAGACTAAATGAAAGAGTAAACCTGTCATAAAGCAACATCATGTAAAGAATGTATACCCTTTAAATAAGGATTTTATTAGCACAAAAGAACGATACGTCGGGTCCGACGTCAACACTATAAAGTTACATGGCGGACACTACTGGAGTAGTACACAGAGCTAGCGCTTCGTCAGGGAGATTGCAATACAACATTCTCTCCTCCATTAAATTAGAAAGTTCCTGCCGTGGGTGGAAAGTTCATTCAAGTATTAGTGTATGAAGGTGGGTTGATCACAACCAATGCAAGAAATGTAGCTTAATAGTTCAGGTTCGCGATGTTAAAACTCACTAATTCAGCCAGCACAAGGAGTGCAATTTAATAGTTCTAATCCATAAAATAAATTTAATCAAGATTCACTAAACTCTAGAATCACAAATTCAACTTATCTGGTGGTTTTCTACTACCTTCTGATCGTCGCAAAACAGGTGGTTCTACTGGTGGGGGTGAATTTTCCTCTTGTTGATCTTCTGGTATATCATTCCAGTTTTCCGAGTTATGTGGGTGATCGGTGAATTGGTGAAATTGATACAGTCATCTGCCTACCCTCGTTCGATCGAACAAAGGCATAATGGGGGTTAGCATCTAGAAGTTCAACCTTATCAACTAGAGGTTCATATTTAGTTAACCGGTTGTGTTTCTGCATTAAAACAAAACCAGATTCGGTCATCCAAGATGGTACCACTGTCCCGGACACTGATCGTCTTGGGTGTTTAAACAAGCGCTCATGAGGTGTCTCATTTGTGGCTGTGGATATTAAAGACCGAATGGAATGGAGGGAGTCTGCTAAAACCTCTTCCCAGTGTTCAGTCGGCAAACCTTTGTCTTCCAATGCTAATGAAATAGTTATCCACACTGTTCCATTCATTCGTTCCACTTGACTATTCCCCTGCAGTTGATATAGAGTACTGTAGCTGGTGGAGATCCCTTTTCCGTGCATATAATTCTTGTACTCAGCACTCTGGAAACAACTCCCGTTATCTGAATGAACTTGGCTGGGCATGCCAAATATAGAAAACAGGTGGGAGCAAGATTGCAGTACACTCTGGGTACTTGTGTCTTTAAAAGAGTATACAAATGGGGAGCGTTTGTATTCATCAACTAATACCAACATATACTTACTTGGGGTAGATGAAGGTAGGGGTCCTTTAAAATTGAGGTTCAACCTCTCGAAAGGTTGAATTGATTTGATTAAATGCCCATCAACAGGGCGGAAAAATCTTGGTTTGCACTTGTTGCAAACAATACAGTCCTTTGTCATCTGCCGAATATTCTCAAGAGAGTAAGGGAGGTTTCTACTCCTTATGAAGACCATCATCCTTGTAATCCCAGGATGGCACAAGGATCGATGCGAATTGAGGAGGGTGTTGCTACTATTCACAGTAGCGCAAGAAGCATGTGTCAATGCGTCAGCTACAAGATTATTCTTACCAGGGCAATAGATAATGCCGAAATTGAAGCATGAAAACTCCAATCTCAACGGAGCAATTTATAGTTTTTTATTTGACTATGGTGATTTTGGTCGTTAACAAATTTTACTGATTTCTGATCAGTAATAAGTTTGAAGTTCTTCCCAAGAGGTAATGGCGCCAATATCTAACTGCTTCTATAATGGCAGCCGCTTTTTTTTTCGACAGCTGGATGGTTTGGTTGAGGATTCCAGAAAGAGCACAATCAGAGGCATCAGTCTCCAACTCAAGGGGGGCATTCTCGTCGATAGTTTTTATTACAGCTGATTCAATATCTAGCTTTAGACTGTCAAATGCATTTCGAGCTTCCTGATTAAGGGGAAATAAATTGGTCTTAATAAGAGGCTGAATCTTATCAGAATACCTATGGATCTACTTTGAATAATACGAGAAAAAAACCCAGGGCTCGCTTGAGTGATTTGCCGTCAGTTGGATAAGGGAGTTCTTTTAAAGGCTTCAACTTCTCGGGGTCGGGCTTAATTTGACCGTTTGGTCCAATGATATAACCCATGGAGCTCAGTTCATTCACAGAAAACACACACTTTTCTTTATTGTATGTAATTTTCCGTTTTTCTGTTACTTTGATAAATTTCGCCAGATTCTCATCGTGTTGCTCCTGATCCTTTCCACAGATGAAAATATTGTCCAGGTATCCAAAGGTGTCGTGTAAGTCCTCAGAACTAATAATTTTATCAAAAATTCGCTGAAAACAAGCAACTCTGTTTGTAACCCCAAAGGGTATTCGGGTGAACTGATACAAACCGGAGTTAGCTTCAAAAGCAGTGAAGGGTTTGTCATTCTCATTGATGGGGATCTGGTGATACGCATTTTTCAGGTCGATTGTGCTGAATACATTATACTGAGCAACCGTATTCACTACATCATTCAGCCGGGGCAGGGGGTAGGCGTCAAGGCTTGTGTACTTATTCACAGTCTCAGAATAATCAATGACCATTCTCTTTTTCTGATTATCGGATTTAACCACGTCCACTTGTGCCCTCCAGGGGGAGTTTGAGGTTTCAATGATTCCATCGCTTAACTTCTGAGTCAATGAACTTGCTATCACTTGAGCTATAACGTCTAGACTTGGTGGCAACCGGTTTGCAGTTCTTGTTTATATTAGCAAAAAGTTCAGATGGTTCCACCGAAGCCACAGTGAGTACGCAAATCTCAATAGGAGTTTAACTCCCATCATACTTGAAGGTAACGCTTTCATGTTTACTTTGAAAATCCAGTCCGAGAATCACATAACAACAAAGGTCATTTAAAACTGACAGTTTCTGATTGGGATACATATGTTTGTTAAAAAGTACTACCACTTTGGATGAGAGGTCATGCCATCGAAAACTTTCAAGTCTGCATTTTATTTTTAAATCCAGATCCTCAGCTACTTTGGTATGAATAAAGCTGTCCATTAGTGCTCTTAATGGCCGACTCAAAATGTGGATTTCTACGATGGATCTCTGTAGGGACGATGGAACTGCCGAACTCGAACTTATAGAGACTAAGGTTGGATAATGGACCGAGGCAGAAGTTGATTGAGTAGCATTATTTGATTTGCAGCATTTTGCAAAATGCCCGATCCGTTTACATCGATGACAAACACTCGATTTCGCTGGACATCGTGATTTGGAGTGTTTATAATTTCCATAGTTCTAACATATAATTTCTGATTTAGCAGCATTTAGGTTTATTTGATTAAAATCCAAGTCAGATGTCTCTTTCTTCCCGAGGGCTGCAGCAGTTGGTTCCCGGTATCGTGCTGGTGAATACGATTCCATATTCATCGTTGCATTGTCCAATGCTCGGGCCTGGTCAAACATAGTGTCCAGGTCGAGCGTTTTATTTTCCAACACATGCTGCCAAATGGTATGGGACTAAATTCCGGCAATAAAGGCATCCCGAATCGATTCATTAGCGTAAATCGCCGTGCTGACGTCCCTAAAATTGCAGTCCTTGCTAAGGATTCGTAATGCCCGAAGATACTCGTCCAGACTTTCTCCCGGTAGCTGACACCTCATGGCGAGTTAGGTGCCGTGCGTATATCTCGATTTTTGGTTTGATAAAGAGTTCCTCCAGTTTGAAACAGGCTTCTTCATAATTTCCGCAATCGCTGACATATTCGAAAACAACCGGTGAAATAAAATTTATCAGGACCGACAACTTGTTGAGATTTTCTTGGGGTAGTGCCGCTAAAAAATATTTGAACGTATCAAGCCAGTGCTTAAACTCTCGCTCGGCATTAGATGAATTAGGGTTTACGCCCAATCGAGAAGGCTTCAGGGCACGATCCATTTTTAAAATCTTTTAATTTTTTTTTAATTTTTTGCTAATAAATTTGCTGTAAGTAGAACAAATACTGTATACCCTTTAAATCAGGTTTTTATTAGCACAAAAGAACGATACGTCGGGTTCGACGTCAACACTATAAAGTAACATGGTGGACACTACCGGAGTAGTATACAGAGCTAGCACTTCGTCAGGGAGAGTGCTATTGGGAAGTTTCGTATCCATACGAAACACAATACAACAGTTGCATCATTTACATGATGTTGAATAGTAAGTTTCGAATTTCAGTGAGGAAATCAGAATTCACATTTTATAATTACAATCTGAACTCTAATTTGACATCTGAAATTGGAAAATTACTATTTTATCAATATCTGAGTATCTGATGTTGTGAATGGCTCACCATACAAACGTCCTCGTGTCTGTCTGTCCTTTGAGTCGCATGCGTCGAGAAAGAAAGAGTTCATCATGGCGGCCGTGACGTTTTGTAGTGAACGAAGTGTCGTAGGATTACGTGCGCATGCCTTATAAAAACAGGTCACTTGTCGAAGGGAAAGGGAGGAGAAATCATTTGACGTTTGAGAAGTGGCAAAATCAGTTGGAAGAATTTGTGTGAGCAGTGATTTTTGCCTGTTGATTGACTGCAACCTATTTCGGCCCATTTTTTTTGCAATGAATAAGTTTGATCTAAGATTGATACCAGAGTTTGACAGCTCCTCCCCCAGACCCTCGGTAGTTGAGTGGTGGGAAAAAGCTGAGCTGGTCTGCCGGCTTTGCAAAATAAAGGATCCTACACTTGTCATCCCCTTGACCAAGGGACCATACTCTGTTTATCAACAGCTCGGGGATGAATCAACTCTGGAGAAGGTTAAGGAGACACTATACGCAGCCTTTGCTACGGACCCTTTTATTGCCTGGATGCAGTTCACCGAACGGCGGCTTGGGTTGGATGAGACGGGGAACGTCTACCTGGTGGATTTAAAGAGATTAGCTGCGCCGTTTGGTGGAGTAACTGATCGCATATTAAGTTGTGCCTTTCTCACAGGACTCCCAGACGACACCAGCCGACTGCTATGAGTATCGTCAAGGCTTAGCAAGATTGGGCTTCAGGAATTGTTAGCTAGAGCCCGCAATATTTTAAAAGAAAAAGATGCGAAGCCAGTGCTAGCAGCTGCAGAAGCATCTACTCCATTAGAAGATGGCGTAAGCTGTTATAAATGTGGCAGGCCAAACCACTTTTCTGGGGACTGCCGAAGCCGAAGCAGTGTAAAGGACACGTCTACTCAGGAAACGCCAAAACGTATACGTTGCTACCGGTGCAGCAAGCTGGGTCACATAGCAAGGAGTTGTCTGGGAAACGAACAAGGGAAGTAAATTATAGCGCCAGTATTCTCCCCAGATCATTGACAAATAGGGCGCTACCCGCGGTGAGAGTGCGCGTGAATGGGCGTGAACGCTTTGTACTTGTAGACACAGGGTGCACGCAGACTCTCGTGCACAAGGCATGCTGTGACGTATGGGACAAAAATAGGATTCCAGTACTGACAGTCGGCAGGGGCACGCTAGCCTCTTGTGGACTTAGTGTCATTTGGTGATGGGCCTACAATAACCGTACGAGCCCTGGTTGTGAGTGAGGACCTTCTTGGTTATGACCTGCTGTTAGGAATGGATGTTGTCAAAGAATTGGGTGGTGTCCGTATTGATGGTGAGGGTAAGGCACATTTCTCTAACGCCTGCCTTGCTCTGGGTGCATCCATGACACTGGAACATCCTGACTTTCATGCGGTATTCAACCAGCGTACGAGATCCTGGACAGTTTCTTGGAAATGGTCGGACGAACAGCCACCTGGGAAGTTGTACAATAGGGTTCCGGAATATAAAATTCCCCCTGGAGTTCATGGAGAATACGATAAGGAACTACAGATTTGGATAAAAAAATGGATGGCTATTTCCCTATTAAGAGAAGGAATTGGGTCCCCCCAGAGTATCTGATCCCGTTAATGGCGGTTATCCAGCATAATAAACAGAAGGTGAGGCTGGTACTCGATTATAGGGGATTAAACGAGCACGTAAATCCTTTTACAGCCTGCGTGGATGTATGTACCAAGAAGTTGAGGGAATGGTGGCAAGCAGGATCTAATGTATCTGTGCTGGATCTTCATAAAGCATACCTTCAAGTGCATGTCCATCAGTCATTATGGCCCTATCAAATAGTGCTCATCAAGGGAGAAAGGTATTGCTTAACCCGTATGGGATTTGGACTTAATGTGGTGCCATCAATTATGCAAAGGATTGTTGACGCTATATTGACTAAGGACGAGCACATTCAGCAGGCAACATCTGCATATATTGACGATGTGTATGTGGATGAAGAAATTGTGCCTGCAACGTGCATAAAAGAACATCTTCACAACTTTGGCCTTCTCAGACAGGGGACCGGAAATGCTATGGGACGGTGCAAGAGTGCTCGGTTTGCAGGTCTGGGAAGAAGATAATGTCCTGTGTTGGAAACGAGGCAATGAAATCCCAGGTATGCCCTGTGTTTTCACGCAACGGAACGTATTTTCATTGTGCGGAAAGTTGGTTGGACACCTTCCTGTGGGTGGCTGGCTTCGTATTGCAGTGGCATTCATCAAATGGAGAGCCTCTGACGTCACCACCGGATGGGATGACAAAATTAATGACGTCTCTCTCAATACAATGGTCAGAGAGGTCCTCACCAGAATGCATAAAGAAGATCCAGCACGGGGCAGATGGTGCGTTGACAGCCAGGACCGTAGTGTATGGGTTGACACAAGCTCTCTTGCCATTGGCATGTCATTAGCCCATGATGGAGCCGTAGTGGAAGATGCTTGCTGGTTACACCCGGAAAAGGACCCCCAACACATAAACCTGGTAGAACTCGATGCAGTGATCAAGGGAATAAACTTGGCAATCCTTTGGAAGACAACCACCCTGCGACTATTCACAGATTCTGCTTGCGTCCATAAGTGGATTTCAGACACCCTTACCCGACGGGCTAGAGTGTGAACCAAAGAAACAAGCGAGATGCTCATCCGTCGGCAGCTCAAGATGATCATGAGCCTGGTGAACGAATATGCACTATCAATGGAGCTGTCCCTGGTCAGATCCAGCATAAACAAGGCAGATTGTTTAACAAGGGTACCTCAAAGATGGCTTGATGTCATAATGTGACCTTGCAACGTGGTCTTACACGCCCTTGAACCTCTGATCGCGGCCCAGTTATGATCTGCACCCTGGTCGGTACAGTTATGATATGTCGACTGGGCAACCAGGTCTGCCAACCGTTAGTACGTCGCGTCACCCAGTGAGTTCTTCGTTAAGGCGTTGGGGATTCTTCTCGGATGCTCGGTCCTCAAGGCCTGTTCTCCGTGGATCGTCTAGTTATTCGTGGTGTTCGTTGACGGATACGGTGTCACAAATGGCAAATAAAGAAATATACACATATAGGGTTCAACGCACATCAGCAATAAAACTCCGGAGGTTGGTTAATATAATATATATTTCGGAAATTCATAAAAGAAGTATTTACAGCATATACATACAGTTGACAATTAATTCAAGCAAGCAGTTAGTTCTACAACTGAGCTTCTGTTGTTGAAATACCTGGTCGGTATCGCGGACTTTGCGTAATTCTCATTAAGTGATCGACACGTTATAAGCGTTGAGTTATCAGGCAACAAGCGAGGGGGGAGAGAGAGGAGAGGTGATTCTGCCGAGACTTAGCTCTCTTTGACTCTGATTCCGGAATCTCTCTTCTTCTCTGTTCTCTGTTCTGTTCTTCTTTTCTTCTGACTTAATCTCTGATTTTTCATTTCTTTTATAATACAATTATGGAATGATGGCGACACCCATGTTCGTCATCGACCAATCAAATTGCTTGATTATAATTCGACTGGGCCTTTTCTCATTGGTTGATTATACTTCGACAGGGCCCTTTTTCATTGGTCTATTTCCAAAATTGGATTGACTCCTCCTTTAATTAACGCCCAACTTACACGTTGTATTATTTAACTCCTCCCTGGCTTACTAATGGAATTTTTCATATACAGGAAAATTATTTTTCCTTTGACTTAAAGTAATCACGCGTTTTTATTTGTTTTAAAATTATCTATTGATCTCATTTTTCGCTTTGATAATTCAAAGGAATTTTAGTTTATCTTTGAATTAAGTTCTGGTTGTCGGCCATTCTATTATATCAGACATTTTGTTTACGTCAAAAGACCAAGAATGCATTTGTCGCTTTGAACTTATCGGACAACGCATTTTCCCTTCCGAGCAAAAGTATTTCATAACTTCAATTTTCGTTCGACCTGATTCACCAAATGACAATTCTCGATACGTTATATCATTGTTTTGAAATTTCGGACAATTCATTTTTTTCCTATTCTTTGTTCTAAAACATAATGCCGAGTAACTGCGTGTGTTTCTCTCAGATCAAAAACAACCCGACTTTTCAATTGTCAAACTCACAGGTCAACTTGGCTCATAGTTTTGCCAATTGCGGGTGTGAAATCCCCACCCCTCCGGCTCCTGTACAACTATGATTTCGGCCCTTGTAGATCAAACGCCTGTGCATTTTGGCTAAAATATTTTATGCATTCTTTTTCGCTTTTGAAGTCTAGAATGTGATTTAACCTCTCGCTACAAAGGCACTCTTGCCGCCGCCATCTCAACAACAGACTTAGCTCAGAATTTATTCACAAAAAAAATTAATAATAATTTTTATTCCTTCAACCCGATCATCGTCCGGGAACAAAAAATTACTTTCAACCAAAAGAAACGTCACATCAACCCTACAGGTCTGATGTGGCCCCTCTTTAGTGTTACAATAAAAAGAACTGTTGAACCTACGCAAACTCCCTGTGCCGCATCTATGATCCCTGGTCAATCTAATCAGATTAAGGAAATCCACCAACAAAGCAGGCATCCTGGAGTCAAGCGGACCGTATATTTTGCTAAGTTGGTTGAACCAGGATTGCAAAGGGCAGACGTCATGGAAATGGTCAAAAACTGCGTGGAATGCCAGTCCATTGACCCGGCACCCGTTCGCCGGGAAAAGGGGAAGTTGGAAGTTAGGAGCCACTGGAGCTGGCTAGCAATAGGCATTATTCACCACAATGGCAAGGATTTCTTGACTCTCATTGATTGCGGTCCATCAAGGTTTGCCATATGGCGTATGTTGCGGCGACAAGATACAGTCACTATTGTCCATCAACTAAACAATATTTTCTTTGAACGTAGACCTCCAACAAAGATATTGCTTGACAATGGTGCTGCATTTACTAGTGAGCAGTTTAGGAAGTTTACTGACAGCTGGGGAATACATCGATGCGCCCATGTACTTAGTGGAAATGGGATCATTGAATGGAATCATCGAACCGTCAAAACAATCGCAGCTAGATCAGGCTGTACAGTGTTTGAGGCAGTATATTTGTACAATGTAACCCCGAAAAGTGATGTTTCGCCCACTACGGTGCCAGCTGATACATTGCATAGGTATCACGTCAGTGTGAAGGGCGTAGAGACGAACTGGAAGTAGCCGGAGAGAGAGAGAGAGAGAGAGAGAGAGAGAGAGAGAGAGAGGAAAGGGGATGTTGTGTGGGTACAAAACCTATGCACGACAAGGTATGGAGTTGGACAAGTCACTGAAATAATCAGCCCAGAAGCGGTGCGAGTTGACGGCGTGCCCCGTCATATTAAAGACATACGATTAGTAATGCAACTAGCACTTGACAACATGAGCGAATTAGGCTCAGAATCTAGCGAGGTATCACTCTGAATTGCAGTACCACCATCAGACAGTGACTTAGTAGCCTCCCAGAAGACATAGAAAGTAGTAGCCTCCCAGAAGAGACAGAGATGTTCGACCCTTAGACCGCAGACGAAAGCACAAGTGAAGATGAGGCGTGTGTCATCCCTCCTCGAAGAAGCACCCGGCGAAGACGATCACCACCCTTGCCATCTCTGTGATCATGAGATAAGGGGGGAGTGTGGGGAAAATGGCTTACCGTACAAACATCCTCGTGTCTGTCTGTCCTGTGAGTCGCACGCGTCGAGAAAGAAAGAAAGAGTCTATCATGGCGGCCATGACGTTTTGTAGTGAATGAAGTCTCGCGGGATCACGTGCGCGTGCCTTGTAAAAACAGGTCACTTGTCGGTGGGAAAGGGAGGAGAAATCATTTGACGTTTAAGAAACAGCAAAATCAGTTGGGAGAATTTGTGTGAGCAGTGATTTTTGCCTGTTGATTGACTGCATAACAAGAATAAACACTGGGGGATGAATGCAATAATCCGCGACGGTCTTCGTTTAATCATCAAACACACCTAAAAGGTGCGTCTATATCGATTTAAATCTTATACAATAAAGAACCCGCTTAATGCTCCGAAGTTTGTTTTTTTCTTATCAGTGATGAACTGGTTTCATGCAGATTTGGAGTTTGAAATCATGGGACGTTTAATGCACTTGCAAATCAAGCTTTTCTCAAAGGAAACATTCGACCTCCTTGAATGCAACATGATGCTATCGCAGATATAAAAGAAAACTTTGAATACATTACCTGTGTATTGACAGAAGCATTTTCAGGTATATCTATTTGGAGATAGTTATCTCTGCAGTGTACTGGTTGGTCATTGATGTTTGTAATGTGGATCTCTTGCACCACGCTGCCGTATCTTGGTGGTGAGCCTCCATCGCTCGCTTCGATTGTTAGTTTATAGACAGACAAGGTTTCAAAGTCCAGGACTTGAGCTACTCGGATCATCCCTGTTTTCCTGTTTATACTGAATGCACCACCAGTGTTTCCCGCTAAAATATACATATATATATTGGGTAGATTAAAAATAAAACAGCTAAACAAATGCATAGAAGAAATTCACGCGAAATGTAATAGTGAACATGTAATATTAAAATGCGTATTAAAATATTAAAAAAAATACTGATGTAACAAAAACATAGAAAGAAAGTAGATGTTTCGTTAGTCGTCGAGTAACAACCTCTATGTTTATTCGTTCCTCTTTGATTTCATTCGAAAATTCATAAACTGCGATATATATATATATATATATATATATATATATATATATATATATATATATATATATATATATATATATATATAAATTAAGATATTCTTCTTGTGTAACTAAAAATAATAAGTCGCTTTACTTCCATATTGTTCTTATGATTTATATAGAAAAGAAAAAGAAATACACTACGAAGTAATGTAAAATAACTTTTTATTTACGTTAAAATTGAAAGAAATTACTTTTTTATGCGCAAAGAGAGCAGTCAGTATAAAAAAGAAGATATGAAGAGAGTAAGGATTGGGAGTGTGAGAGGAAAAGAAATAGACGATGTGTTACAGGCGAGATGAAAGAGAAAGAGAGTCAAGCAATGCTCCTTGGTGCGTGATACAGCCTTTTATGTGTGCTACTGTATTCGCTCTGTGTATGTGCTATCCGCATCCCCCTCTCTCTCTCTCTCTTTCTCTCTCTCTCTCTCTTTCTTTCTGCCCAAAGAAGTTCTTTCTGACATGTTTATATTTTTAAGAGGCCCCCGAAACTGGCAGAAATAAGCTTTCTTATTGAGCCCTTTATATATAGTCTTGGAAGTTTTTAACCTTTAAAACTATACAAAAAAATATTTTTTATCATTCGTTAGAAAACCATCTAGTCAGTAAGTCATTTAATCACCTGCAATCACTGCATCAACTCGCTCTCGAATTTACTATAATACCAATAATTTATTTTTCAAGGGATCATCAGTTGTTTACCATGAAACACTGTTTCGGAGATTTAAAAACAAAACAGTATATTACATCATGGCTCCCCAGCAGTGTTGATCAAACATCACCACCCTTAATCTTAGGAAGAAGACATGTTTCAAACATTTGATCCAATTTCCTATTCTTAATTGCAATTACTAACCTTTTCATACCATAAAAATGAATTTCTTACCTGTGCGATTCATCAATTTCCACATTTAAAATGGATACATTTTTTAATTTTTTAATTTATCAGTCTTGTATTTATAAGAGTAGGATTAATCCATTTAACTACTTATCACCCCCTCCTATGATTAGTATTTAGTATATTTACATGTATATATATATATATATATATATATATATATATATATATATATATATATATATATATATATATATATAACATGGGCCCTGTCGGTGGGGCATTAGAATACACCGACTGCCCCCCTGCAGAGGGTAAAAGTCCCTCAATGGTGGTCCTGGATATGACCTTAAACTATATCCAATGGTAAGCTTTTGGGCTTTAGGGAGTGTGGAGCCACCCTTTATTTGCCATTGCTCCCAGGTCCACTCTGACCCAGAGTGGTAGTACCTGTTAGTGTTTCAACTATGGGTTAAATAGAAACCGACTTGAAAACAACAAATATATTCTATTAAAAAAATTTTCTTCAAAATCTTTGGATTCGGCATTAAATAACCCGAAAAGGGTTGATATGCCGTAAAACAAAAACAACCAACCAACCAACATATAACATATGCTTGTAAATTGCAAAGATTCCTATGATTGAGGAAGCCCTTATTCTGTTTGCATTAAGAGATGCTCTGCACATAGTTGGACATGTTGACTGATCAAATGATAAGTTATCTCCATCAGTTTTGTTGCTTGCTGTGTGGCATTCACCCTAGGCAAGTTTAACCGGTTTCCTCAGAAAGAGAAAGTGTCAAGGGAAAATTAAATTCACAGGCGGTTCCCAGTCGCCATCAGCAATTAATCAGTTCAAAGAAGAGTAAATCCAATAGCTGAAGACATTGTTTACGTAACATAATTTTCCGTTTAGATGAGTTCATTCTACCAACTACGCTTTCTTTCTTGCTTTGATCAATGGCGAAAAGTTAGTGCAAGAGCTGTTATGTGCAACACAGATAAAAATAACTCTAAAGGAGAATCTACAAATAATGTTGTTGGGCATATTTTCAAAAGAGAAATATTCTAATATGCTTTCTTGAGCAAACCCATGAAGCATCATTACTGATGCGGTGTCATCATGGCTTCATTAGTTTCTTGAAAAATAAAAGTTGTACCTTGCGTGTTTACAGTGCACTGTGAAATCTACAGTGCATTGCATGTGATAGCAAAAATACAAAGTGGTCGACTTTTGAAAGCAATGAATACAGTTATCAAGCGGTTAGTTTAATCAAGACATATTTGATCACTTCCAAACCATTTTGACAATTTGTAGATGTTATTTGCCGTTGTTTTGCGATACTTTTTGAAGGAATTCAGTGATTTATACGAAAGTGTATTTTTACCTAAATGCGAGTTGGGGATAATTTTTTCTTTAACCAGCCCCTCTGATGAGTCGTAGACGAGGAAACACGTGTCAGTGGATAATTATATTTTGACAATTTGGTATTTTATGTATATTCTTGTCGATAAACATTTTGAACGTTCATTGATTCATATATAAGTTAGATGATGTAAAAATGAAACTCCCTGAATCATTTCTAATCAATGTTTAGTAAGATCTTTGTAAAATTCTAAATCTGGATTCTACTATCACCTAAAAACATCAAGGAGGACATTGTTTATGTCTCAAATATATTGGAAAATTCAACGAAAAAATGTAATTTTAAGTATGGTATGCCAATCTTATTAAAATCAAATCTACCATTCCCAAGTGGAAGTTATTCAAAAGAAACAGCATAATATCATTCCATCCAAGTCCTATGAATTGGATAAAGATAAGAACATAAGATGATGATCTTCAAGTGCATATCGGCCACTTTTAAAAAGAAGTTTAAGAAATAAATAATATACATTGTTATCTTAATTTTTCATTTAAAAATGTAAACAAACTTCTGCAAATAGTTTGTTATATAAACAACAATTATGAAGATGAGGACAACAGTTCACAAAATGGATAAACACAGATTATGAAGAATCATCTTAAAAGGATTCCAAAAACAGACAAATATAATGCGGTGAAAAAATAATACCCGTCAAGCGCTTTCGGAAATACCCCACGTGATTAAATGTCTCGATGTGATTAAGTGTTCACGTGATGCAAAAAAACATGTGATTAATGTCTAGTGATTAATAGTCCGTGATTAACAGTCGCGTGATGAAATGTCGGGTGATGAAAAGACCTACACCATTTTGGGTTTAATAGCGTTATTTTTGGTTTGAAAGAACAGAAAATATGTGCATCGGAGGTAATGGATGATTAATGCTTTAATAATCTATATATCTATAAAAACAGAGATGTGTGTGCCACAGACGATTTCTGATTGGTTAATCCAATAATCACATCTCCTAAAAAACCATGGTTCCTACGCTCTTACCTTTACCATAAAATATTATGGCTTTATTTATTGTCCATCTTGGAAGGGTTTAATTTTTTCATAACTTGTTATTTACAAATTAAAAAAATACGAAACTTACACAATCTAACAATCCAACCTACGACATCACGGGTCACGGCCGCCATTCTGGTGCTAGTCGCAGACACGTACACACAACACGAAAACAATGTTTTGAAAATCTAGCAAAAATTAATTTTCCTGAAATTTTTCAATATTTAAAAATAAATTATGCCGGCTGATAAAATTTTAAAACTTTTTTTAAAGCTAGAAAGATAAAATTTAAAAATACTTATTTTTATATAAAACGCGCGTTCACTCGAGGTCTTTTCATTTCGGGTTTGTATTACTGTACACATAGATTCGAAAAAGTTGTCAAAAAACAAATATATAACAAATAAATGTTATTAAAGGCAAGATAAGTTACTTTTCTACCAAACTGGATATATTTTTCGTGTTTTTATTCAATGTAACATATTTATTCAGCTCGAAAAACGGGTTTGTATTACTGTACACATAGATTCGAAAAAGTTGATAAGATACGAAACAATATGCATAATATAAACACAGCACGAAAACACGCGCACACACGCACACACACTCACGTCCACTACCGTCCTTGGCTACGTCACGTTGTTATGGCAACACGATAAACACACAGTAAATTTGATTTTCTTCATTTCTACGCAAATATTACGCAAATATAAATCATATAGAATATCTGTATGAATATAATTACACGTAATAGTTAAATAAAGATGATCATCGTATAAGAGAACCGAAAAAAAAACTAATAGGGAATTAATTAAAAACGATAAAAAATATGCACATTAGCTAGATCTTTTGCAGATTAATGCAATTCCACGACTCATAAATAACAAAGTTGTATTTTCTTTTTTAAATAAATAGAAAAAAAGGGGTGTTGATAAGACTATCAATACACACAAAAAAATATAGATTTATTTTTGGGTAAAGTTCCCCCGGTTTTTCTTTCACTTCAGTAAATAATGGTCTTTTGTTATATATATGGCGTACTATTATCCTTATATATATATATGATGTTTATGTTTATATATATATATATATAAGTGATAGTGTCTGTGTGTGTCTGTGCGTCTGTGTGCATTTCCCTACGCTAAAACTCTGTCAATTTTAAGCCTACAGATTCGAAATTTGATATACAGGGTACTGAGATTTGGGAAAATCGATGTGATAGGTTTTCGACAGAAATTTGGCGATTACGTGGTCAATATTCAATAATTTGACCTTTGAGAACTCTACCAAACTTCTCCTACAATTTAGGGTCTAAACACGTGATATTTTATATATAGATTCCTTGGACATGGATCTAACTTATTAACTTTACTTGATCCCTAAACAATAAATGTTAAGAGGTCATAATAGGGGTCAAAGTTTAAAAAAATTTACCGTTTTTTTTTCCTCAGCATACACTTCAAAACACCTGGGCAACGCCGGGCACCGATTGCTAGTATTAATTAAAGTTGTTTTTACTTTGGAAAACTGGATATATGGAAAAAGGTGACGCTAGGAACTTATTTAGAAGCTAAGCGAGAGCTAGTCTAAAAACTTCGAAAAACTGAAAAGGGACTATAGCGATCAATAGTTTGACTTCCAAATCTTACCTGTGATCCGATATACAATGTTCTTATCATCGCCCGAGTCATTGTCTGCAGCAGTTATCATTACAACCGACATTCCTATAACAGCATCTTCGTTTACCTGTTGTGGAGAAAGTCACATAGAAATTGTATATATATATATATATATATATATATATATATATATATATATATATATATATATATATATATATATACAGGCATCACCACATTATCAAGGCCAAGAGGCCACTCGGGGATAAGGGTTAAAAAGTGTACAGTAGAAATTGGACAATATAGTAATCATTAGTAATGAAAATTCGGTAAATTTGTTAACTTATATGGAACGGCTCATCAAGAACTTATTTACGTTAGACTTGAAGACAACCATATTGTAGTCAGCCCGAAAGCAGGAAAACGGAAGAAAATTCCACAGGCGTGCAGTTCTGAGAAAGAAGCTTGTTCATGGAATCTACGTTTAGGTTTAGGCACAGATAAAGAGTGGGGGGAATTATTGATAGTGTTTTCAGCTAGACGAGTGTTTCTTGTGAAAGTTTGGCGAGGGGGGACCATAGACTGAAGCTCAGTCGAACACTTTCCATGAAAATAACGATACACCAGAGACAAACTCGCAACATCTCTTCTGTAAGATAGAGGTTTCAGGGAAGAGAAAAGGACATCTCCTACGAGACTACGAAGTCTATTTTGAACTCTATCAAGGCAGAACAAGTTCTTTCTAGCAGCTCCTACCCAGACGTGGCAACAGTATTCCATCCTTGGACGTACCTTACTCTCATATAGATAGAGAATTACATCAGCAGTGAGATATCTACTGGATCGATAGAAGGATCCCACCATTTTTCCAACGTCCTTGGCAACAGATTTGATGTACGTGTTCCATTTAAGATCAGGAGTAATGGTCAAGCCCAGAAACTTGTCAAAACTTGAGGCCTCCTGAAGACGAGAGCAATTCATTTCAATTGATGCCAGATGTGGATCAGAATGTTGATGATGTAAAGAGAGAAGCTTGGTTTTAGATGCATTAAAAGTAACCAGCCACTCCTTTCCCCATTGTACCATGTGCTCAAGATCAGAGGAGAGAGAATCGGAGAGAACCTGGTCGTTTACTGTCTTAGATGTGCTACCATAAATGGTAGTGTCATCAGCATAAATGTCTACAAATGATGTAAGGATGTTACTTGGAAGATCATTAATGTAGATAAGGAAAAGAGTTGGGCCCAGGATGGACCCCTGAGGGACACCAGCATTATATATATATATATATATATATATAAATATATATATATATATATATATATATATATATATATATATATATATATATATATATATATATATATATATATATATATATGTCATGGTCCAGGGCCGGAAAACGCTGGGGGAAGAAAAAAAAAGAAAAAGAAAAAGAAAAGACCCAACTATGGACGTAAGTCGAGCAGTGGACGTAAGTCCATGGCAGAAATAAATCAGACGATTGCGACGTTATGAAATGTCGGTGGTGTCGCTTGGTGACAGGCTATTTTTAGAATTTACCCAAGGCTGGACGCCATAACGTGAGGGCTACCATGGCACGGAAGTATCAGAAACATCCGAAAAGGAGAGAGAAAGAAGAGGATTCTGGGTTGGCTACTGGAGGCGATGGATGTTACGCGGTCGCATGTCACCGCGAGGTGGAAATAACATGAAAAAGAAAGGACATTTCATACCTGCGCGACTTACTGAAGTATTATCAAATTGGATTCGCATGAGAAGCAAGTTTGTGAAATTCTCTTCGTCTCTCCCCCACTAAAAAGAAATTTATATTGTTTGTAACTCGACGTATTAACCGACCGGATTTTGGAGCACATCTTTCGACAAAATGTTGATTCACCTCGGAACTATTCCCCTCCCTTTCTCTGGGACTAACGGCGACTGCCTTTTTTTTTTTCATTAATCATCGTTGAACTTTTTGCTGCTTTCATTTCGTGGTTATTGTTTTTGTTGTTTATAAAAAATAATAAAAACAAAATATAAACTACACTGCTGCCTCTGCCTTTTATTATTACAAGTTTAATTTTGGACTCGTATTTGCGCATGCTTCGCTTTTAATCGTTTTAATTTTTTATATATATATATATATATATATATATATATATATATATATATATATATATATATATATATATATATATATATATATGATACCGTGTTATATTATACCGTTTTATTAGAAACACACTCATGTTCATACTCATCCAAAAAAGGATTAAGCTTTTTTACTAAGCGTATCAGCCTATACTGGTATTTATATGTATAAAGTTATCTGCATGTCAGAGGGGTTTTCTGCTTTCTTTACGAAACTCAAAATTTGTTTATGCATTTGTGGAGCGATAACAATATACATAAATAAAAATAACAAATGTCACATAGACCAAGAGGTACTCTCCCTAACGGACAGTCCAATACTTTCATATACTGGAAGTTTTGTTTGTTGCTATAACGCCTAACATCATATGCTAAGTGGCCGTACATAATCCAGAATCATCAGTAAGTTTTACCGTACAATTCATTTAGTAAATGTACTAATCTTAGATCATCAACATTTTCATCAGTATTATAGCTCATGTATTGCACTATCGAGCTCTCTAAATGAACTTTGTGCTATTAATATTTATATTTGAATACCAAATTGGATTTTTATTTCTAAAGAATATATATATATATATATATATATATATATATATATATATATATATATATACATATTTTTTAATCCCATTTAATATATATATATACATATATATATATATATATATATATATATATATATATATATATATATATATATATATATATATATATATAAAGCTGAACGTCTGTGTGTGTGTCTGGTAACGAATAGGCTGATAACGAATATGGTTGACTATTATACAAAACTGATTACATATAATGATAGAAGATGTATCGAGATGTATCGAGACACAGACAGGAATGGGTGTGTTTGTTCTGGCATAATGATAATTTATTAAAATTGTGGGGTCTGCGTACGCGCCTGGTATGGAAATAAAAAATTTAAAAATTTAAAACAACGTTTACAAGTGTTTTTGATATAGATGTACATAATAATACTTTGATAAGTATGTTTTAACTTAAATAGGGATGGTATAATAAAATTGGTGGGTCTGCGTTCGCACCTGGCCTCCATAGAATGGAAATAGGCACAAACTTTAATAAAGACTTTTCATATCTATCTGTGTAAGTATACTTTGATAATTATATTTCAGTTTGAAGAAATACGGTATAATAAAATTATGGGGTGTTCGTTCGCGCCTGACCTCTATAGAATGGAAATATGTCACAAAGTTTAACAAGGTTTTTAAATATAGATCCACAGAATATTGTGATAAATATTTCAGTGTGAACAGGTATGGTATAATAAATTATGGGGTTTATCTATTTTATTTTTACTTTCATCATATTTTGCTTTGGTTTTGATACCCCCAAATTCGAAGCTATCTCTTTACAACCCTTCTTTTTCATAACCTATCACACTTTCATAGATCAGAGTCCATTTTCTGTAGGCTGTTTTTGAACCCAGTCAATGACGGGTACTTTTGCTAGTGTATATATATATATATATATATATATATATATATATATATATATATATATATATATATCAAATGGGATTAAAGAATATGTATGGATTCTTTATAGAGAGACTTATGAAGATATCAGAAGCTCAATATTCTTATTCTATTTTGTTTATTTTCAGCCTTTTTATTTTTATATATATTTTATTTCATTTACGTTTATTTAAATGCTTATTTTCATGTTTTACTTAACACTACTAATGTATTCCAAGTTAACTCTCGCACATCGCTATATCTGAAACCCAGTTTGATTTTCCTCTTTGGATGAGAAGCATAACGCTTCGAAATGCCTAGGTATACAGAGCATCTATAACCCTTAATCACTTTGCTGTTTTTCCTTATTAAACTAACAAATAAATTCATATATACTGCTCTCTCTCTCCCTCTCTCTCTCCCTCTCTCTCTCTCTCTCTCTCTCTCTCTCTCTCTCTAAACATAACTCCTGCTCAGGTACATGCTATCATAAAAAACCTTGACACTTCAAAAGCATGTGGACCTGATCTTATCCCAGTTGTGTTATTAAAAAAGTGCTCAGCCGAAGTAGCTCCAGTTCTCTCCAAACTCTACAACAAATGCCTTAATGAATCATGCTTCCCGGGCTGTTGGAAAACTGCTTCTGTGGTACCAGTATTCAAGAATTCTGGCGAAAGAACTGACCAATCAAATTATCGCCCCCATTAGCCTCCTTCCACTTTTTGCCAAAATATAAGAGACCATAATTAATCATGCTCTAGTCCGGCACCTTACATATGCTAAACTTCTGACTGACAAACAATATGGATTTAGACAAACCCGTTCCACAGCCGACATCCTCACTGTAATCTCTGAACGTATATACCATTCACTGGACAAAGCGGGGGAGGGCAGAGCGGTAGCTCTAGATATATCTAAGGCTTTTGACAGGGTACGGCATGAGGGTCTTCTCAGTAAAATTAAATGATACGGTATCACTGGTAGAATACTTAACATAATAAAATCCTTCTTAGATAAGAGAAAAATCCAGGTTGTCCTCGACGGTCGTACATCTAAACAGTGTGATATAAATGCGGGAGTGCCTCAGGGGTCTATCCTTGGGCCTCTATGGTTCCTGATATTTATTAATGACCTCCGCGACAAAACTGCCTCTGAGATGGGTATATATGCTGATGACATCACACTCTATAACAGGCATGACAGGAAAACAAATGAACACATAACTAAAGAAATGGCAAAAAGACTAGAGGATGACCTCCAATGTGTAGCGGAATGGGGACATAAATGGATGGTTACATTCAGTGCTGCCAAGACTAAACTGGTTTCCTTCAATAATTACAAGAAACCTTCTCTGCCACCAATAGCAATGGCCAGTGACTCCCTGTCTGAGAGTATATCTTTCAAACTGCTTGGCCTAACGTTCACAGGAAACATGAGTTGGAACAATTATATTGAAAACATTGCCAGGGCCGCTGCGAAAAAGGTAGGCTCTCTCTACCGTGTTAGAAAACTACTGACACCTGAAAGTATCCTGTATCTCTATAAGGCCACTATTCGCCCATGTATGGAGTATTGTTGTCACATTTGGGCTGGTGCATCTGCTGCTAGTCCCTCGCTCCTAGACAATGTTCAAAAGAGAGTCGCCAATCTGATAGGCCCTGAACTGGCATCTAAGCTTCAGTCTCTGTCCCATCGACGAAACGTTGCATCTCTCTGCCCGTTCTACAAGTATTTTAATGGTGAATGCTCTGACGAACTGCAGACACTTGTACCCCCACGACGTAGACACCCTCGACAAACCCGACAAGCAGGTAAATCCCACCCCTTCACAGTAGAGATCCCTAGATGCAAGAGAGCTTTCTACTCCAGTAGTTTCTTCCCCAGAACCGCTAGACTCTGGAATTCCATTCCAGGTCCCTGCTTCCCTGACTGTACTGACATGCAGAAGTTCAAGTGTAACGTGAACCGACATCTTGCTGCCCAAATCCCAACATAGTGCTTCAGCAGTTGCTGCCGCTGATAGTAGCCCCCTACACCAAAGTGGCAATGTACCTTGTTTGGGGTGTAAATGTAAAAAAAAAAAAAAAAAAAAAACATTTTTTTAATTTTTTGTTATCTAGACTTCTACAACTGATTTAGGGTATTTTTGCACTACTGACTACGAAAATAACATCCATTAGGTCAGTTTTTGTGCTTGCGACAAACTCGATTACATTTTTGTGACATTATCAGCTGATTTTTTTCAACGCATATCATCCTAAATCTGTTTTTAAGAGAAAAAATGTTTTGCTAACATATGTTGATTACCTTATAGAAACATCGATTACTGTAAACTGAATGGTAGGCATTGATAAGGCAACTACACGTAAATTGCATGTTGTTTCGCCATTGTTCGAACTTGAATTCCATTTTGTTGTGAAGGAACATAACTGGCTATACACCGGTTACAAACTGTATATATATATTGGACTGTTTGGCAGACAGCGGCAGACAAGCAGTCGCAGTAAGACGGATAGTCTTACGTGTTGATTATCAGACTTTCTTCCCCATACTTGTTACTATGTACTTCTATTTACCTTAGGCGAGCAGCCTTACGTTTCTGTATTATAAATAAACCCCATTACACATACCACTCGGTGTAACTCACGTTTGTCTTTATTTCCTAAGTATTTAGGAATATAACACATTTCTTCGAACTCCTGGAATGCTCAGTAGTAGTAGGATGGTCTCCTTCCAGATTGCAACAATAGTTAGCTATCATAACTGCATTCCAGCGACTCTGATACCTCCTCCATCTTTTTTGGGGTCCTGATAGAGTTTATCCCACTACTCGTCACTCATTGAACACAGACACACAGGAAATCAGTTCATATGTGAAAATAGATGGTACATATTGATACTCATGTTGCAGCCCAGGTTTCTGAAAGCAGTCAGCATGTTGTTGACAATTTCTGCGTAGTTTCTGATCCTGTTATTGCCACGAAAGTTTTTCACTGCCATGCTTCCAGTTCCATTTCGTTTATTGAGTTTTCGAACACTGAATCTCTGATGAACTGCCGGATCTGAGGACCGTCAAAGATGCCAGCTTTCAACTACTCCATGGTCAATCCTGGAAAAGCCTGGCACAAGTAAGTAAAGCAATCACTATCCTTGTCCAAAGCCTTGATTGATTAACGAGAATGGTGTGCAGCAGTGGAAGAGTATTCTATCTCTGTCAACCAGAGAGTCGTTGATGACGTTGCTTTCTTTACAAGGCACCAATTTATCCTGCAAAGGATAGTCCTTCTTCGTATATGCTGAGCACCAATTTCTGCAAGATTTCGAGGTTTCATGACTGCAAACTAATCTTTCCAACATAATCACCCAGAACTATCAATACTTTTTTTTCATTAAAATAATCATTTACAATCAAAACATGGCATTTTACGTCCATTAACTTCTTCTGAAATGCTTCACACATGCGTACATGCGAACAAAAACATAAACAACTAAACCTGATTGAGCAAAACCCAAGTGACATTTTTGGATGCGGCGCTTTAGATTTGTCTAAAATCATCTGAAAAACCGCAGACAACAAAATTATTGTTTACCAGTCAAATAATAAATAATTCAGTTGAATTTTAAAATAAATTACGATATTAAATAATTTACTTAAGTTTGAAAATAGATTTAGTTGATATGTAATTAACTTACTAAGGTATATAACTGATGATGTGAAACTAGAAATAGAAAGTGCATTTGTATACCATACCTTCAGAAGTGCATAATAATTTAGCTTAAAAGATAATAAACTATTTAAGGCAATTAATGATAGTAAATATGTTAAACCTTCATCAGCAATAACATAATTTAAGAAATAATCATAAACTGTTATCTTTAGTAGTTAATAATGTATTAATAACACATTTTTATTGAACACCAATATAAACATGAAACTATAATAAAATAGAATCAAAAATGTAAAATAGACAATACAATAATAACAAAATAAATAAGCTAATAACATATATATATATATATATATATATATATATATATATATATATATATATATATATATATATATATATATAGTAACCAACTGTTTATAACTCATCAGTGCGGTTAGTGCTTCAAATGTAGTTACGTTCAATGAAGAAATATAATTGCGCAATAGTAAAATCCAAGGCACTAAATAAAGGATTTTTTTTTATATTCATATGTATGCATATGAAGCGATAAGGTAAAGTCCATTGTAGACTGTACTATTCCAATAAGCGTACTATGCAAAAGATTTTTCTGAAAAGTTTGTTATATAAAGTTTACTGAAAAAATTCTTAAACTAACACATTTTAAAATTAGAATATTAAAAGGTATTAAAACTATAAAAATAGAATATAGTATAGTCTCACCAAATATTAAACTATAAATTAAATATAAAATTTTATGCAGCCTAAGTAATGATAAATTAGGTTATTGGGGTCACCGTGACCCAGACATTTACATCCGGAAATGAATTAGAAAGAGTGAAAAAGTTGTTTACGAGCTGAAAACGAGGTGGAAGGGGCACACGTTCACTTTCATCGAACACGCAGAAACACTCACACACGCACACTGGCACAGACTCTTACAAATATACGTCAACTTTTTATTTTTTCACGGTTTTTCAATATGCAATTCCAAATCATTCAACCATTCCTCCGAAAAGCAAATCTTGCCATCGGAGTTTAAAAAAAAAAAAAATAAATAAAAACTTTAAAATATAAGTAACCAGCTGGGATATAGAAATATTATTATTAATTTCATTGCAGTAAATTAAATTGTGATTGATAGTTAAAATAAATTAAATATTGTAAACTTAATTTAACTGCAATAGGTTTATAGCATGATAATAGTATAATGTGAGAGGCTAAAAAAATGGAAATGAAAATAAACAAACATACTTTTTAAAATTATAATTATAAAAATTATGAGCAAATGGGATAGGATAGTTTCTAAGAGAAAGCAATCAAAATACATGGGTGATATTGCAATAGAAGAACTACTCAACAATTAATGTATAAAGTAAAGCAAGTCTCAAATAAAACAAAGTCAACTGTAGAAACTAATAAAATAAACATGGCAAAGTAAAGAGATCTGTGCAAAAGTTTCATTTGTAAATGCAACCTTTAAAAGCCGAGAGGAAACTGGGAACCGCCTGTAAATTTAATATTCCTTTGACACTTCGTCTTTTGGAGGAAGTTGGTTCAACTTGCTTAGGATGAATGTTGTACATGGTTTTAAGAAGTTTTTCATTCTTTTTCTCATCTTCCTTATTTATTGATCCGATGATACGACAAAGTTTTGTTTCTCATCTTTTATATATATATATATATATATATATATATATATATATATATATATATATATATATATATATATATATATATAAACGTCCATGTCCCCGAAAATGACTTTTCAGTCCTTCCAGCGACTTGCACATCCTCAAGCAGACATGACACTGAAGACGGTCATTGGTTTGGATGAAACCAACAGCAACGGACCACGTATCATCGTGCACTTTATTGTGATTAATGAGACCTGCCTTGAACAAGCCCAATCACACACCTCACAGATCCAAAGATTTCCATGATTGACCGGAAAGGTTTGGCGTTTCCTACATGTTCTCTTGGCTGCTCCAAAGTGTTCTGCGCCCCTTTATATAAGTGCCCTCCACTGCTTACGATCATACGCTCATGTATATATTTGAATGTGTTAATTATATATATTCGAACTTATGAATCATATATGCATATGATTGTTAATATATATATGTATGAACCTGTTAATCATTTATATATATACATATATATATATATATGTGTGTGTGTGTGTGTGTGTGTGTGTGTGTGTGTGTGTGTGTGTGTGTGTGTGTGTGTGTGTGATGAACAAGTTTAAATATATTGATAAAATGAAATTAATTTTCAAAAATGCTAAAAATATTACGTATAAATGAATAAATATTTATTATAAAAACATATAAAAGTGCTTATGCAAATGCAGTTATGTTTCCATAACATTGTATAGTAATTATAACATAAATAATAATCAGTTTAAACAAACTTTTGTGACGCAATAATATTTTTACTGAATATTTACTCTGATTGATATTTCACGTTATCTACAGATCTAATTCCATAAAATTTATATATGTACGAGCAAAGGTAACTGAACAACTAAATATATTTTATGATTATGCAGATGTTCATTAGATAATAATATGTTCATAGTTTATAATAAAAATAAATATGAAATTATTACAAGAAACTCAATAATTTGATATGGAATTTTCGACAGGGAGATTACAAGTCGCAGATGATGCATTTCCAGTGTCCTTTCTTTTTGTATCTTGTTTCTCCACTCCTTTTTTCTTGCTTAGTTCCATACTATATAACTTTTTTTTATTCTCTCGCCAATATTAATGAATACGAAGTGCAGAAATATAAAAAAATATACAACGTTATTTACTTTCTGAATCTATATAAACCTATATGTACTTCATACATGCATCTTCTCTCTTATGTCTGCCAATATAATTCAAGACACAGATTTCTAATAATTGAGTTGGTCTAGTAAAGGCATATCAAAGTTATGACTGGATTTACCTGTGTCGAATGGGATGGACTAAATATAGGACTGTAATTGTTTATCAGCTGGACATGTATCACAACATCTGCTTCAGCCGTTCGCTCGGGATTCCCTCCGTCTTTTACCTGGACTCTCAAATTGTATTGCACCGGATCAAGGCTTGGCTTATCCGGTTTGATAATAGTGTTCAGCTGCAACAAAGAAACATTTTGTGGGTGGAATCGAAATTTGCTCGTGTCATCTCCACTAACGATTGCAAATGATAAGCTTGCTAAGAAATCGGCGTCCTCGGCCTGCAGAAAAACAATGTCGGTTCCAATAGTGGCGTTTTCTGCTACATATGCCGTGTACACCACACGGCTGAAATATGGATCATTGTCGTTTTCGTCATCCACCATAAACCATAAAGTGATACTTGGGCTACTTTTTCCACCACCATCTTTAGCCGTCAGCTGAACATAAACTAACTCCTTGCCACCAGTCTTTGGATCGGCATCGATCAGGGACTTCACCGTCAATTCGCCCGTTATCGCATCTAGCCTGAAGAAGGCAGCTTCAACTGAAATAATAATAATAATAATAATAATAATAATAATAATAATAATAATAATAATAATAATAATAATAATAATAATAATAATAATAAATCGACTATATGTAATGCAGAATGAGAAGACTGGTAATCTGCAAAACGCTCACATAAAATACAATCTGGTTTTCATCATCCGAAGCATAAAAACAGGAAATACTTAGGACAGCAAAACAGAAAACAAAGTGACAAAAAACGAAAAATAGGAACAGAAGAAATGCACAGATGGTTTATAAATCAAAGCAAAAGCAAACAACATTTCGATTAGTGTTTTATAAATCGTCCATGCACTTTTTTTGTTTTCATTTTACGTTTTTTGCAAAAAAATATAAGATCTACATGAAAGCATACTTGAATAATTTCCCACATGAATATTCTATTTTCTATGCCATTTAACAGAGAAAAACGTTTCAATATAAAGACAATCTTCAAAATATGTTCAGAAATTTACAAGTCAATGGCAAAATGTGTTGACATCAATTTGTATCTCTAAAATAGAAAAATACGTTAAAAAGTTTTTAGTTTGTCCAACTTACCTTTCAGTTGTGAAGAGCTTGTTCGATGAGTAATTTTATATGCATCTAATTTTATTATATGCATCCAATTTTTTATATGCATCCATTTTTTATGCATCCATTTTTATATATGCATCAAATTTTATATATGCATCCAATTATTTTTATGCATCCAATCTTTTTATATGCATCTAATTTTATTATATGCATCCAATTTTTTATATGGTTCCAATTTTTTATATGCATCCAATTTTTTTATGCATCCAATTATTTTTATGACTCCAGTTTTTTATATGCATCCATTTTTTATATGCATCCAATTTTTATATGCATCCAATTTTTTATATGGTTCCAATTTTTTATATGCATCCAATTTTTTATATGCATCCAATTTTTGTGTATGCATCCAATTTTTTATATGCATCCAATTTTTGTATATACATCCAATTTTTTTATGAATCCAATTTTTTATGCATCCAGTTTTTTTATATGCATCCAATTTTTGTATATGCATCCAATTTTTATATGCATTAAATTTTTTTATATGTATCCAAGTTATTTTATAAGCATTCAGTTTTTTATGAATTCAATTTTTTATGAATCCAATTTTTATACGCATCCAATTTTTGTATGAATCCAAATATTTTTATGCACCCAATTTATTTTATATGCATCCAATTTTTATGAATCCAATTATTTTTATGAATCCAATTTTTATGTGCATCCAATTTTTTATGAATCCTATTTTTTATATGCATCCAATTTTTCGATATTTTAATATGCATCTGATATATTAATATGAATTCAATATTTTCATATGAATTCGAAATTTTAATGTTCATCTAATATTTAAACATATATCCGATATTTTAATATACATTCGATATTTTATATACATTCGATATTCTAATATGCATTTCATATTTATATATACATTCGATATTTTTATATACCTCCGATATTTTAATATGCATTTGATATTTTAATATGCAATCTATATTAGTATATACATTCGATATTTTCGTATGCATTCGATATTGTATGTACATTCGATATTTAAATATGCATTCGATATTTAAATATACATTCGATATTTAAATCTACATTCGATATTTAAATATATATTCGATAGTTTAATAGGCATTTGATATTTAAACATGCATTAGATATTTTAATATACATTCTATATTTTAATATACATTCGATAATTTGATATGCATTCGTTGTTTTAATATACATTCGTTATTTTAATATGCATTAGATTTTTAATATACATTCTAAATTTTAATATGCATCCGATATTTTTATATACATTCAAATTTTTAATGTGCATTTGATACTTAAATATACATTCTATATTTTAATATGCATTTCAATATTTTAATATGCCTCCGATATTTAAATATGAATCCGATATTATAATATACATTATATATTTTTATATACATTCGATATTTTAATATGCATTCGATATTTAAATATGAATCCGAAATTTTAATATCACTTTTAATATCCATACATTGTATATTTTAATATGAATTCGGGATTTTAATATACATTCCATATTTTAAATTTTATTCGATATATTAATATTCAGTCGATATTTAAATATGCATTCGATATTTTAATATGCATTTGATATTTTAATATGTATTCGATATTTTTATGCATTCTATAATTTAATATGTATTCGATATTTTAATATTCGTTCGACATTTTAATATGCATTTATATTTTAATATACATTGTATATTTAAATATGAATACGGGATTGTAATATACATTCCATATTTTAAAAAATTTATTCGATAATTTAAAACGCATTCTATATTTTAGTATACATTATATATTTTATTAATTTGATATTGTAATATACATAAGATATTTTAGTATGCATCCGATATTTTAATATACGTTCTATATTTTTATATGCATTCGATATTTTAACTTACATTCTATATTTTACGTGCATTCGATATTTTTATATGTATTCGATAATTTAATAATCATCCGATATTTTAATATGCGTCCGATATTTTAATATACTTTCTATATTCTAATATGCTTTGACATTTTCATATACATTCGGTATTTTAATATGCATTCGATATTTTAATATGCATTTTATATTTTAATATGCATTCGATATTTTAATATGCATTCGATATTTTAATATGCATCCGATTTTAATATATATTCGATATTTTAATATGCATTTGATATTTTAATATGCAATCTATATTTTAATATGCATCCGAAATTTTTATATATATTCGATATTTTAATATGCCTCTGATATTTTAATATACATTCTTTATTTTAGTATGAATTTGATATTTTAATATGCATTTGATATTTTAATATGCATTTGATATTTTAATATGCATTCGATATTTTAGTATGAATTTGATATTTTAATATGCATTCGATATTTAAATATGCATTTGATATTTTAATATGCATTCGATATTTTAATATGCATTCGATATTTTAATATGCATTTGATATTTTCATATACATTCCATATTTTTATCTTTTTCGATATATAAATTTTATATTTATATATTGCAATATTGGATGCATATTAAAATATCGGATGCTTATGAAAATTATATTTCAGTATGCCTCCGATATTTGAATATACGTTGTATATTTTAATATGCATTCGATATTTAAATATGCATTCTATATTTTATATGTATCCGATTTAATATACATTTAATATTTTAATATGCATCCGATATTGTAATATGCATCCGACATTTTCATATACATTCAATATTTTAATATACATCCGTTATTTCAATATATATATTCTGTATTCTAATATGCATTCGGTATTTTAATATGCATTCTATATTTAAATATGTATGCGATATGTTCATATATTTTTTATGCATTCGATATTTAAAAATGAATCCGATATTTTAATATGCATTCGATATTGTTATGTTCATTTGATATTTTAATATGCATTCGATATTTTTATATGCATTCAATATTTTAATATACTTTCTATGTTTTAATATGCATTCGATATTTTTATATGCATTCCATATTTAATTTTGCATACGATATTTTAATATACATACTGTATATTGATATACATTCGATATTTTTATAGACATTCGATATTTTAATATGGATCCGATACTCTAATATACATTTTATATTTTAACATGCATCCGATAAGTTAATATACATTCTATATTTTTATCTGCATTTGAAATTAATATACATTTTACGTTTAAATATGAATTCGATTTTTAGTATGCATTTAATATTTTAATATGCATTCGATATTGCTATATGCATTACAAAATTTTAATAAGCATTCTATATTTTAATATGCATTTGATAATTTTATACACTTTCGATAATTTAATATGCATTACAAAATTGTAGTATGCATTCGATATTTTAATATACATCCTATATTTTAATATATATTCGATATTTAATATGCATGTGGTGTTTTAATAGCCATTCGATATTTCATAATATGCATCCTATATTTTAATATGCATCTGATATTTTATATGCATTCAATAGTTTAATATGTATTCGATATTTTAATATACATCTGCTATTTTAATATGAATTTAATATTTTAATATGCATTCGACTTTTTAATATTCATCCGATATATAAATATGCATTTGATATTTGTATATGCATCCGATATATTTTATATGCATCCGATATTTTAATATGCTTTCGATATTTTAATATGCATACATTATACATACAAATATATTTAACATATTTTATTATGCATTGATATTTTAATATACATTGTATATTTTAATATGCATTCGGTATTTTAGTATACATTCTATATTATAAAAGTCATTTGATATTTTAAAATGCATCGATATGTTAATATGCATCCGATATTTTAATATGCATTCTATATGTTAACCTTCATTCGATATTTTAATATAAATTCTATATTTTAATATGCATTCGATATTAAATATGCATGCGTTATTTTCATATACGTTATATATTTTAATATGCATTCGATACTTTGTATGCATTTGATATTTACATATTAATCCGATATATTAATATGCATTCGATATTTTAATATACATTCTATATTTTAATATGCATCCGAACTTTTTAATATATATCCGATATTTTAATATGCATTCAATATTTGAATATATATTTGATATTTAAATTTTCATCCGATACTTTTAAATACATGCTATATTTAAAAATGCATCTTATATTTTAATATGCATTCTATATTTTATATTTGATATATAAATATACATTCTATGTGTTTATATGCATTCGATTTTTAATATGCGTTTGATATTTTATATGCATTCTATATTTAATATGCATTACAAAATTCCAATATGCATTCTATATTTAAATATGCATTTGATATTTTAATACACATTCGATTTATAGATATGCATTTCAATATTTTAGTATACATTCGATATGAATTTGATATTTTGATATCATTCTATATTTTAATATACATTCAATATTTTAATATGCATTCGATATTTAAATATGAATCCGATATTTTATAATATGCACTCTATATCTTAATATGGATCCGATATTGTTATATGCATTCAATAGTTAAATATTCATTCGATATTTAAAAATGCATTTGATATTTTAATATGCATCTGATATTTTAATATGAATTCGATATTTTAATAAACATTCGACATGTTAATATTCATCCAATATTATAATATGCTTCCGATAATGTAATATGAATCCGACATTTTAATATGCTTTCGATATTTTAATATACATTCGATATTTTTGTGCGTATTCGATATTTTAATATGTATTCGATATTTTAATATACATTCGATATCTTAATTTACATTCGATATTTTAATATTAAGTCGATTTTTATATGCATTAGATATTTTAATAAAAATTCGAAATTTTAATTTGCATTCGATATTTTAATATGCATCCGGTATTTTAAAAGACGTTCGATATTTTAATATGCATCCGATATTTTAATATACATTCTATATTTTATATACATCTGATATTTTAATATGCATCCGATATTTTAATTTGAATTCGATATTTTTATATGAATTCGATACCGTAATATGCGCTCTGTATTTTATATGCATCCAATATTTTAATATACATTCGATACTTTATTTGCATCCAATATTTTAATATACATTCTATATTAGAATATGCATTAGATATTTTTATATGCATTGGATATTTTTACATGCATTCTATAGAATAATATGAATTTGATATTTTAATATGTATTCGATATTTTATGTGCATGCTATAATTAAATATATATTTGATATTTTATATGCATTCTATGATTTAATATATATTTGATATTTTATATGCATTCGATATTTTTATGTGCATCCGATATTTTAATATACATTCGATATTTTATGTGCATTAGATATACATTCAATATTTGTATATTAATCCGATATTTTAATAAGCATTTGCTATTTTAATATGCATTTGATATTTTTATATACATCGATATTTTAATATGCATTCTATATTTTAATATGCATGCGATATTATAATATACATTCCATATTTAAATATGCATTCGATATTTTGATATGGATTCTATATTTTAATATGCATTTGATATTTTAATATGCATTTATTATTTTATATGCAGTCTATATTTTTATATGTATTTGATATTTTAATATGCATTTGATATTTTAATATGCATTGATATTTTAATATACATTGTATGTTTCAGTATGCATTCGGTATTTGAATATACAATCACTATTTTCATATGCATCTGATATGGTAATATGCATTAGATATTTTAATATACGTTCTATATTTTAATATGCATTTGATATTATTATATGCATTCGATATTTAAATATGCATCCGATATATTGACAAGCGCTCGATATTTTAATTTACATGTCATATTTTTATATGCATGCTATATTTCTATATGCATTCGATATTTCAATATGCATTCGTATATTTAATATGAATCCGATATTTTCATATACATGCGATATTTTAATATGCATTCGATATGTAATATGAATCCGATATTTTTATATACATTCTCTATTTTAATATGCATTCGATATTTTAAGATGAATTCTGTATTTTAATATGCATGCTACATTTTCAAATACGTTCTATATTTTAATATGCATTTGATATTTTATATGAATTCGATATTTTAATATGAATCCCATATTTTAATATGCATTCGATATTTTAAGATGCCTTCGATATTTTAATATGAATCCTATATTTTAATATGCATTCGATATTTTAAGATGCATTCGATATTTTAATATGAATTCCATATTTTAATATGCATTCGATATTTTAAGATGCATTCGATATTTTAATATGAATCCCATATTTTAATATGCATTCGATATTTTAAGATGCATTCGATATTTTAATATGAATCCCATATTTTAATATGCATTCGATATTTTAATATGCATTCGATATTTTAATATGCAATCTATATTATTATATACATTCGATATTTTCGTATGCATTCGATATTGTATGTACATTCGATATTTAAATATGCATTCGATAATTAAATATACATTCGATATTTAAATCTACATTCGATATTTTAATATATATTCGATAGTTTAATAGGCATTTGATATTTAAACATGCATTAGATTTTTTAATATACATTCTATATTTTAATATACATTTGATAATTTGATATGCATTCGTTATTTTAATATACATTCGTTATTTTAATATGCATTAGATTTTAATATACATTCTATATTTTAATATGCATCCGATATTATTATATACATTCAATATTTTAATGTGCATTTGATATTTAAATATACATTCTATATTTTAATATGCATTTCAATATTTTAATATGCCTCCGATATTTAAATATGAATCCGATATTATAATATACATTATATATTTTTATATACATTCGATATTTTAATATGCATTCGATATTTAAATATTAATCCGAAATTTTAATATCACTTTTAATATCCATACATTGTATATTTTAATATGAATTCGGGATTTTAATATACATTCCATATTTTAAATTTTATTCGATATTTTAATATTCAGTCGATATTTAAATATGCATTCGATATTTTAATATGCGTTCGATATTTTAATATGCATTCGATATTTTAATATTCATTTTATATTTTTATATACTTTCTATATTTTAATATACATTAGATATTTTAATATACATTAAAAATAACGAAATTTTCATATACGTTCTATATTATAACAAGCATTCGATATTTTATATGCATTCGATATTATTTTATGACTCTGATATTTTAATATTTATTCAATATTTTAATATGCATGCTATATTTCAATATGCATTCGATATTTTATATACATTCTATATTTTAATAGGCATCCGATATTTTAATATACATTCGATATTTTGATATGCATTCGATATTTTAAAATGCTTCCGATACTTTAATATACACTCTATATTTTCACTTGTATCTGATATTTTAATATACATTCTATATATAAATATGCATTTGATCTATTAATATTCAATCTTTTTTTAATATGCATTTGATTTTTTAATATGCATTTGATATTTTAATATGCATTACAAAATTTTGATATGAGTCCTATAATTTGGTATGCATCCTCTATTGAAGTATACATTCGATGTTTTAAAATGCATTCCATATAATAATATGCATTGGATATTTTAATATGCATCTGATATTTTTGTGTGCATTTTTTTATTTTTATATGCACGCGATATTTTAGTATGCATTCGATATTTGAATATCCATTCGATATTTTTTAATGCATTTGATATTTCAATATGCATTGGATATTTTAATACAATTTGATATTTTTATAGGCATTAGATATGTGTATATACACTTCAATGTGCATTCGATATATTTATATGCATGCGATATTTTTAATATGCGTCTGGTATTTTAATATGTATTCGATATTTTATTTTATTTTGTTATTTTAATATGCTTCCGATATTTTAATATGCATTCGATATTTTAATATGCATTTGATATTTCAATATGCATTCGATATTTTAATATTATTTTATATTTTGATAGACATTAGATATATATATATATATATATATATATATATATATATATATATACATTCGATATTTCAATATGCAATCGATATTTTTATATGCATTCGATATTCTCAATATGCATCTGGTATATTAATATGCAATGGATATTTTTATACTAATTCAATATTTTAATATGCATTTGATGTTTTAATTTGATTTGATATTTTAATATGCTTCTGATATTTTAACATGCACACGGTATTTTAATACGCATCCGATATTTTAATATGCATTCTAAATATTCATATACCTTCGATATTTTATATGCATTCGATATTTAAATTTGCATCCGATATTTTAATACGCATTCGATGTTTTAATATGCATTTGATATTTTAATATTCATTCGATATTTTTATATGCATACGATATTTTAATATGTATCCGATATTTTAATCGACATTGGATATTTTAATATGCATTCGTATTTTAATATGCATCCGATATTTTAATATGCATTCTATATTTTAATATGCATTACATATTTTAATATGCTTGATATGATAATTTAATATGTATTTGATATTTTTATATACATTCGGTATTTTTATATGCATCCGATATTTTAATATAAATCCGATATTTTATACGCATCTGGTATTTTAATATGTATTCGATATTTTAATATGCATTTATTATTTTAATATTCATTCATTATTATATGCATTGAATATTAGAATATACATTCGATATTTTAATTAAGAACTGATATTTTAGTACGCATTCGATATTTTAATACACATTCGATATTTTAATATGCATTCGATATTTTAATATCCATTCGATATTTTAATATACATTAGATATTTTAATATGAAATAGATATTTTTATATACCTCCTAGTGTTAAATATACGCTTGATATTTTAAAATACATTCGATATTTATTTATGCGTTCGATAATTTATATACATTTGATATTTTAATATGCATTCGGTATTTTAATATGCAACTGATATTTTAACATGCATGCGATATTTTAATACACATTTGATATTTTAATATGAACTCGATATTTTAATATTCATTCTATATTTCAATGTGCGTTCGATACTATAAAATACATTCGGTATTTTAATATGCCATCGGTATTTTTATATGCATCCGATATTTCAATTACGATTCAATATTTTTATATGCATTCTATATTTTATTATGCATTGGATATTTTAATAGGCATTCTATATTGTAATATACATTCGATATTTTAATATGCATCCGGTATTTAAATATGCATTCGATATTTTCATATGCCTCCAACATTTTAATATGTATTCTGTATTTTTATATACATTACATATTTTTATATGCATTTAATATTTTAATATACATTCGATATTTTTATATGTATTCGATATTTTAATATGCATTCACTATTTTTATATACATTTGATATTTTTATATTAATTTGATATTGTAATATGCATCCTATATACGTTCGATATGTCAAAATACATTCGATATTTTAATATGCATTCCGTATTTTAATATGCATCCGATATTTTAATATACATTTGATATTCTAATATCCTTTCGGTATTTTAATGTGCAACCGATATTTTAATACGCATTTGATATGTTAATATACATTTGATATTTTTATATGAATTCAATATTTTTATATGCATCCTATATTTCAATATGCGTTCGATATTTTAATATGCATTCGATATTTTATTATGCATTCGATATTTTAATAAGCATTCGATATTTTTATATGCATTCGATATTTTTATATGCATTCTGTATTTTAATATGCTTCCTATATTTAATATGCATTCGGTATTTTAATATGCATCCGGTAGTTTGATATCCGTTCGATGTTTTAATATACGTTCGATATTTTTATATGCATCCGATATTTTTATATTCGTCTGATAATTCAATATGCATTCGATATGTAAATATGCTTACGATATTTTAATATGCATTCAATATTGTAATATGCCTCTGATATTTTAATATGCATTCGACATTTTTAATACATCCGATATTTTAATATGCATCTGATATTTTAATATGCATCGGATATTTTTATATAAATTCGATATTTGTATATACCACCGATATTGTAATATGCATTCGATATTTTTAAATACATTTTATATTTTAATATTCTAACGATATTTTTTATGCTTCTGATATTTTAATATACATTCGATATTATAATATGCTTCTGATATTTTAATATGCATTCGATAGTTTAATATGCATCCTGTATTTTAATATATGTTCTATATCCTTAAATACATTCGATATTTTTATATGCATTGGATATGTTAATATACATTTGATATTTTAATACGCATTCGATATGTTAATATGAATTCGATATTTTATATACATTCGATATATTTATAGGCATCCGATTTTTTAGTAAGTTTTCGTTTTTTAAGGTGTATCCGATGCATTTTTTACATAAAGCCGATATTAATAAAAGTATTTGATTTTTCATATTTTTAATATGTATTTGTTTTTATAAGTAGATACTATTTTATATATGCACTCGCTATTCATATGCATCGGATTTTTATATTGGATCGATTTTTATATATGCATCCGATATTTTATATGCGTACTTTTTTATATGCCTTCTATTTTTATATGCCTTCTATTTTATATGCATCTAATTTTTATATAAATCCTATTTCATATGCATCCTATTTTTATATGGATCTTATATTTTATATGTTTCGAAATTTTTATAATCATCTTATTTTTATACGCCTCTTATTCTGTATATGAATCTTTTTTATATGCATCCTATTTTCATGTGCATCCTATTTTTATATTATTATTTTTATATTCATCATTATTTATATTGAACCTATGTTTGTACTCATCTTATTTTTATATTCATCCTGTATTTATATTCATCCTATTTTTATATTCATCCTATTTTTATATTCATCCTATTATGTATCCAGTTTATTATGCATTCTTTTATTATATTCATACTATTGTTATATTCATCTTATTTTTGTATTCATCACATTTTTATATTAATTATATTTTATGTGCAGTATATTTTATATGCATTATATTTTATATGCTTTATTTTTTAATATGCAGTATATTGCATATGCATTATTTTTATATGCATTATATTTTATATGCAGTATATTGCATATGCATTATATGTTTGTATGAATTATATTTTTATATGCCTTTTATTTTATATGCATTATTATTTTTATATAAATTATATTTTATATGCATTATATTTTTATATGCATTAAATTTTTATATGCATACTGTTTTTCTATTCATCTTATTTCATATACTTTTTTATTCATATCTATACATATATATAAGCTTCTTTTTTGTATTTTTTTATTTACATTACTATTGTCATATTCATACTTTTTTATCTATATCCTATTTTTATATGCATCTGTTGTTTGTTTCTATCCTATTTTTATATTTATCCTATTTTTTTATTTTTCATATATTATATTCATCCTATGTTTATATGCATCCTATTTTTATATTCATTCTTTATTATATTTATCTTATTTTTATATGCTTACTATTCCTTTATGCATCTTCTTGTTTAAGTGTCCTATTTTTATATTCATCCTTTGTATATGTATCTTATGTTTATATTCATCTTATTTTAATCTTCATCCAAATTGTATATTCATCCTATTTTATATGCACATATATATATATATATATATGTATATATGTGTGTGTGTGTGTGTGTGTGTGTGTGTGTGTGTGTGTGTGTGTGTGTGTGTGTGTGTGTGTGTGTGTGTGTGTGTGTGTGTGTGTGTGTGTGTGTGTCTTATATTTTTGTTATGTGGAGATAGGTAACCAACTCGGAACATTCTACATAAGGGACCGAGTCACCGGATTTCACCAGACCCTTGTAAAAAAAAAAAAAAACAGAGACTTCTCCCTGAACACGCTGTATTTGTCTCTATGTAAATACGTAAATAAACTTCTCTTTCAGTATTCTAACCACAGCGTATATTTATTGATTCCTTTCGCGGAATACGTTATCTTTGATTGTCCGAATAATAGGCCAGCTTAGGACATATGAAATTGGCGACGGAGACGAGATGCGAACTCAGTAAACAAAAAAAAAAAGAAAAAGTGAGCACGTGGTGAGCGCGAAATTTGAAAAAAAAATTCTCAAAGAGTTTATATCCGATTAAGGAAATACTTCTTAGAAAGCGAAAGACAAGTATTAACGCAAGTACAAAGAATTTTTATATTCCTATTTCTTTGAACTTTCTGAAAAGTTGACGTCATATCGTCTCGTTTTGAAAAGCGATTTGGAGGTATTTTGTTTTTGGTTAATATGATAAAACGATTGTACTGTGGAAATTGTTTTTCTCTCATAAAGAAATTCTTAAAAGAAGGTTACGTGAAAAGGACGAAAAGGATCTCCGAAAATTTGTAAACTATTGATATTTTGTATGGTGAATTTTTTTTTTTCTCTTCGAACATTTCTCAAGTGCTGGCAATTTTTTTTTTCGTGACGAGATCTGAAGGATAACATCCTATTTTTTTGGAACAAAATTTTGCATACGTTGACTTTGTATTTGTGCCTTTAAAAATGTCTTCTGAACAAATAACAGAGTTAACGAAAACGATAACTAAAATCTTGATCGCTCAACCAAAAACTCAAATTGAATTTCAAAAACGGATGTTGATTCAGCAAAAACATTTTGAATCACTCATCATTCAGCAAACTACAGAAAATCGTCTATTATCTGAAACTGTGTTGTCACAAAAATCTGAAAATAGCGCATCTAGATTTTTTTCGGCAGAGGGTATAGCCAACTCTCTAGCGGATTTCAAATACGACCCAGAACGAGGTGATACATTCCATGCCTATTATCGTAGGTTTGAAACGATTTTTACAAGAAGATGTGAGAAATGGTCGGACGAGGAAAGAATCACACTCCTACTTCAGAAATTAGGTACGGAGGAAAACACAAAATTTACGAATTTGATTTTACCAAAGAAACCGGGAGATATTTTTTTTTGGAAACTGTTCGAATTTTGTATTCGATATTTGGTGAAAGAGGCAGCCTTTTTCATACAAGGTATAAGTGCTTGAATATGCAAAAAGAAGAAACTGAAGGAGGATTTTATCGATTATGGAGCAAGATCCAGAAATTAACTTGCAAAAGTGACAGAAGAATGTCAGAAATTGATAAATGTGAAAAGGGATACCACTAGGATAGAGGGGAAAACTACATCCCACGTCCTAATGGTAAAACAAAAACATTTCTCAAGAACAAAGGAAAACGTTTTGAATGTTGGAGCTATGCGGGTTCACACAAGGAAAAATTGCCCCTATAAAGACCAACTTTGTGCCAAATGTGGTTTAGTCGGACACTGAGCTTCCCAGTGCAGAACTAAACAAGATAAACAAAGACAAAAATTTAAGTCTAAAGTAAATGTGATGTTGTCAAAAGAAGAAGTGAGACAAGGAAGTAAAAGAAAATTTGTCAATAGCAAAATAAATGGTCACATAGTGAAACTACTTTTGGATGCAGGTAGCGATATTTTAATTATCGACGAAGTGACCTGGATTGGGTGTCCAAAACTAGAAAAAACATTTAAAATTGCCAAAGGAGTATCCGGCAAGAGATTAAAATTCATGGGAGAATTTAATTACAGTGTATTGGATTAAAAAAATTTCTACAAAAGTGTCGGTTGTTCCAGGTATAAATTCTCGTCTTTTTGAAATTGATTGGATCGTTTTGTTTGATTTATGGGAGCTACCCATAAATTCATTTTGTAACAGTATGAGTGTAGCTGAAAAGAAAGATTCCAAACAAAATGAGGATTTTCTTACGGTCTTAAAAAGTGAATTCCTCAGGGTTTTTTCTGAGGGGTTAGGTATGTGTACTAAGACCGAAGTGAATTTTGCACTAAAGCAAAATGTGAAACCTGTTTTTAAGCCAAAAAGAAACGTGCCTTTTTCTTCAAAAGAAGATATTGAAAATAAACTGCAGAGACTGCAAGAAAATGGTGCAGTCGAAAAAGTTGATTGTTCCGAGTTGGCAAGCCCCACTGTATATGTTAAAAAGAAAAATAAGAGGATTCGGGTATGTGCCAATTTTTCTACAGACCTTAATGGATCATAGTTATCCAATCCCATCCCGTGAAGACATTTTTACATAGCTGAATGGAGGGAAAATTTTCTCCAATTTGATTTATCTTCAGGTAAAAGTCAGTGAAGAATGTTCAAAGTATTTGTGTATCAATACCCATTTAGGACTCTTCAGACTCAAAAGGTTTCCGTTTGGTTTGAAAGTAGCTCCAGCGTTATTTCAGCAAATAATGGACACAATGTTTGCCGATTTAGGTTTTGCAATCGCATATTTAAATGACATTCTTGTAAAGAGTAGAAATGTGCAGGAACATAAGGAGCATATCAGAACAGTTTTGAGAGGATGCCAGCACCGAGCAATGTTGCCCAGTTAGAATCTTTTCTGGGTTTAGCACAATATTATGCTATCTATATCTCAAAGTTGCATAAGTTGAGACCAGCATTGAACTAATTATTAAAAAAAGGACGAAAGTGGATTTGGTCAAAGGAGTGCCAAAGTGTATTTGAAGAGATTTTACCTGCTAACTGATTTAGCACTGGCACACTTCGATTCACAGAAGGAATTGCTTGTGGCGTCAGATGCAAGTGATTATGGCATAGGAGCAATACTTCTCCATAGACTGGAAGACAGATCAACGAAGCCAATAGTTCATGCTTCCAGATCACTTTTGCCTGCAGAGAGGAACTATTCTCAAATTGAAAAAGAAATTTAAGCAATAATTTATGCAATTAGAAAATTGCATTGAGTTATTCATGGCAGGATTTTTACGTTGCAGACTGACCACAAGCCCTTGTTGACTATTTTTGGATCTAAAAAAGGCATAACCACTCACACTGCAAACAGACGTGAACGATGGAGCATAATTCTGTTGAATTATAATTTTAAAATGGAGTACATTTCATCCAAAAATATCGGACATGCAGATGGACTATCCAGATTGATTCAAAAGTGTGCAGAACCTTTAGAGGAAAAAGTGATAGCTGCATTAAGAGAGGAAAAAGAATTATGCGGACTGCCGTGTAACACGATTCGAGAGCTACCAGTGACTGTAGATGACATCAATAAGGCAGCAGAAACAGATGAATTCATTGTAAGAACGAAAAACCAGGTGCAGCTAAATGACAAGTCAAAGAAAGACTAAAAAAAATTCGCCATTTTCGATTTGCTCACAGACTTTATTGTATGCAGACAGAGTCGTCATACCAACCACACTGCAAAAGAGGATGCTAAAAGAATTCCATATAAGTCATCCATGCATGTCCAGAATAAAGGCCTTGGTGCGCGGATATACATATTAGCCTAATATGGACTGGGACATCGAAAAAATGGTAAGAGAGTGTCGAGGGTGTCAGCTAGCAAAGGCACCACCTGTACAGATACAACCGTGGCCGAAGACGGATGCACCATGGACATTATTTCTTAGTGGTTGTCGACAGCTTTACAAAATGGCCGGAAGTGCTTAAGTATAAACATCCAACATCGGTTAGTACTATAGATGCATTAAGACATCTCTTCAGTCGTTTTGGAGTACCTAAAACTATTGTCAGTGACAACGGCACCCAATTTACCAGCAAAGAGTTTGAAGAATTCTGCAAGGCCCTATCCATTGAACATTTAACAACTGCAATATACCATCCACGGTAAAACGGCCTCACAGAGAGATTTGTTGACACGTTCAAAAGAGCTTTAAGAAAACACCAAGACATGGACACTGATGAGAAGAGTTTTGAAAATTTTTTGTCTGTATACGGAATCACTCCTAACCCAAACATGAATGCCGATTTGTCACCAGCTGAACTAATGTTCGCACGGAAAATCAGGTCCGTATTTGACAGGATTTTACAAAATGCAACCAAGACAACAGCAACGAGAGAAATCACTCAACAAGGTCCTACAAACCTGGTGACAAAATATTCTTCTTGAACTATAGGACTGGGACAAGCTTTTGGGAAGAGAGGATGATTATAAAAAGAATTGGGAGCATGCTATATTCGGTAAGAAGTAGTAAATTTGAGTGTCGCAGGCATATGAATCATCCTATTTTTATATGCATCCTATTTTTATATTCATACTCTATTATATGCATCCTATTTTTATATTCAACTGTGAAAGAACTGTGTATATGAAATCCCATGTAAATATGGAAAACTATACAAAGGTGAGACGTGCCATCCACTAAAAGTTCGGTTGAAAGTACATCAAAAAGCCGTAGTGCGTGGAGAGATTGAAAAATCAGATATAGCTGAGCATATCTGGAATGAAAAAGGAAACCATCTACCATTATGGAACGAAGTAAAAATAATAGACAAAGAAGAACGGTGGAGAATAAGACGACTCAAAGAAGCAGCACATATGCTGGGGAATAACCAATTACTAACTAGACCTAGTATAGAATTTAATACGATAAACAATAGATAATATATATACAAGTAATAAATAAAAAAACATTAATATATATATATATATATATATATATATATATATATATATATATATAGAGAGAGAGAGAGAGAGAGAGAGAGAGAGAGAGAGGGGAAGGGAGGGAGGGAGATAGATAGATAGATAGATAGATAGATATACGTTAATATATAGTAATAATTAGTAATAAATAGTGATATTTACAACTAAAAATAAAATAGGTTGGAGGCTCGTAAAATTCGTACCAGAATTGTCCGCAAGGATCCGTGGCGCAATGGTTAGAGTACTTGGAAAAATCAATTGCAAAAATGGATATTCTCCTGAAGGTTGTGGGCGCCCGAAAAATACAATTGCGAAATACTTAGGACCTCTATCCAGTCATGGCTGATGGAACAAGATCATGCTACCCCTGTGAAGTAAATAAAGGTTTCCGCTCGAAATGCTGTCCAAATTCCCAAGTTCGACAGAAACATTCCCGAGTTCGATAAGATACACCTGAAGAAGGTCGAAGGTTACATCGACCGAAATGTTGTGAAAATCACACTAAAGATGATAACAGTAGTTCGATTAATACAAATAACTGAGATAGTTCACAGTTCACAGAAGGCAGCTTAGGAAAACAAAGGAGAAATTTGTTAGAATAGACTTGAGGGTGGTAATAAAAATTTGAGAAAAGAATAAAAGTTACTTACGTCCAGTTACGTTCATCTCGTAAGTAAGTTTACCATGACTCCCGACGTCCAAATCAACCGCTTTTGCCGTCACAATCACAGATCCCACCGGCAAGTTTTCCTTGATATCGTACCTATTCATTGTTGGTAAAGGCGGAAGGAACTGATCCCATTGAGGGTTGAACTCATTTACTGGCAGCACCTGTAAAATAATAGTCATCATTCTGTAAACTTTTGAAGCGGAACTTATTCCTTAAGAACGACCAACGAGAAATACCTATATCTTAATTCTTCGTTATGATTAAATTTGGTTTGTTTACACATATGTATTGATATGACGTGGTGGATTAGGGCAGGGTCGAATAAGCATCCATTGTCATATTAGTGCACTATTTTAATGAGGCATACTGATTTGAATAAAAAATGGCATCATTTCAACACACTAGTCAATCGATTTCGTGCGTGTGTTACGTCATATAAAGTCTCGATATGAGCAAACTGTAATTCGCATAATATGTCACAATTTGTCGGCATGGTTAGAAGAGCAGTTGGAGATTCTTCAGTCGTCGTAATGCATAATGATCGATTATGTGTGAGTTTTTCAATTCTGAGCACTTGTATTTTACTACTTAATATCTTTCAAATGTGATGGAAAATGTATGAATTAGCAGTCAATGTAGTCATCATTCTCTCAACGAGATGACGTGAGAAAATCAACAACTAAACAAACATTGGGAATTCGCACTAAGGTTAGCTTTAGTTACATCATAGCACAACCAATCAATATAGCTTTCGCAATTTGGACAGGAGAATTGATAATTTGGATTGTTTGGGCTTTTCTCATCTTGGCTGAACGTTTCGGTCGATAACAACCTCCCACTTTCTTCAGATACACCTCTTTTAACTTAAGAATATTGCAAGTATCCATGATGCGATAATAAGATTAAATTACTAGAAACTTCTCTCCAGTCATAGTTGACGGAAAGTGGGTTACTTAAAGAGTTCCGTTCGAAATAAAGATTTCTGAGTTCAACAAAAAAACATCTGAAGATTAAACTGACCGAAATGGTGTGAGAATAATAGCCAATATGAGAACAGTATTTCGCATAATCCAGATAACACTAATTCTAAATATAAGTTACGTTTTTACCATAGGGATCGTATTGTCATGTTTGGTTTAATGTTCATTAGTTGCATCCGTAAGATTCGGTTTTAACACGCTATAATGTTTTTTTTTATTTTGTTTCATTTTTCTGAATTTTATGTCCAATCTCTAGGAACTTAATTCTGTTTTAGAACTAGATCGATTGTATGGTGATGCGGAAACAAATACATAAGCTTTCAATTAACCTATCGATATTTAAACATTTTTCAAATCTATATTTTCATGATTAAAACTCATATAACCCTTTACTATCACTAAAATCAATTTGTAATTTTATTAAAGTAAATCCAAGGTGGTGGTGGTGGTGATGATGATGATGAAGAATCCAAAAGTTTATGATTATGATACTGCATACTCGAAATAGTATTGATGTTGGCAAAAACATAAAACATTACTGACAATAAATCGTGTGACAATATACCGTGACAATGATGGTAGCCGTGCCTGTCTTTTGTGGGTAATTAGTCGCTTTATCCAGTGCTAAAATGATCAGTTCTAGTTGGAAGTTAGAACCGGTGAGCCCTTCATAATCAAAGGCAGTATTTGTTGTACGGATCTCGCCATTCTGATCGATAGATAAATATTTCGACTGACTATTTGATGGATCCATCTCCAACATTATGGCTTTGTTCGGGCCATCATCCATGTCCTTGCATGTGACAGTGCCAACCAGTTTTCCTATTTGTAGAGAGAAATATACAAGCATAAATCATTATCAAGGAAAAAATGATTACATATTTATAATCATCAATCTTTTTTAAATCGATTCGTTAAAAAAATAGTGAAAATGAAAACGAATTGTATTTTTTTTTTTTTTTTTGCGGACTGTTATCATCATCTTTATAGTTGTTGTTTCAACGCGTTTCTTTCCCTCTCCCCCCCCCACAACTAATCCTCTGTCCTGCTTTGGGTAGAACTGAAATCGCTATCTTCAGACAATACTCACCTGGAACCGTACGAATTCACGAACGAATGTATTTGTTATTTTACTAACATATACATTGCAAAATCTGTTAAAAGACTAATTATTTCCTCATTGCGGTTTAGTTTTCCAATATAATAAAGCTTTCGTTTTTCTCGCGAAGTCATCAAACATATAAAGACACATCAAACGTGATATTATAAAGGCGCATCAAACGTCACCAAACGTGATATTATAAAGGCACATCAAACGTGATATTATAAAGGCACATCAAACGTGATATTATAAAGGCACATTAAACGTCATATTATAAAGGCACATCAAACGTGATATTATAAAGGCACATCAAACGTCATATTATAAAGGCACATCAAACGTCATATTATAAAGGCACATCAAACGTCATATTATAAAGGCACACCAAACGTCATATTATAAAGGCACATCAAACGTCATATTATAAAGGCACATCAAACATTGTTTTACTTCGGCGAATTATGTTTCAGTTTTACGAAAAATAACGTTGTTGTACATTTTCTGAAATGCCTGAGAAAGAATTCACTATATACAATTGAATGGACACACGCTATTATATTCATAACAAGGAAATTGTTGGCTCATATTTTTCACGTACACACACACAAAAACATGATAAAGCTTGTCTAGAGATTACATGTAAATCATGCAACATCAAGTATTTTGAAATAGATTTTATTTAATTTTTATGCAACTGCTCAAACTTTTTCTACATATGATATTTAACTTCCATGAAAAGCGATACAGTATTGTTAATTTTTCATTTAAAACCTGTTATGCAATTGATAAAATAATGTATATTACTAATAATATTTCATTTGTAAGTACAGGTGTTTTACAATTCATTAAATCATTTGTTGTTTTTTTAAATATATATAAATATATATATGTATGCAATAACAAAGGTCAGTGTTATACAATAAGGAATGAAAACTCGATCACTAAAGGAGATTTTGCTCGAGCAAATAATAGTAACTTTTCACTCCGTCGGCGACTTTAAAGGGACCCACAACCTCTCTACCAACAATACCATTTAACATCTAATGATCCGACCCCGCCTTATCGCCGTTTAACAAGTCGTCTTCAATCATCTACCCGTATGACATTGTATCAAGCCCATCAAAAATGTACAGGGTGGGACGATAAAAGTGTCGCCTTAAAGAAAACAATATTACAGCTTTATTTTAAAACTTTTATTGAAAAAACTTATTTAACTGGATTATGCAGAAGAGCTGACATCTATTCAATGTAGCCACTTTCAACCTCAATCGTCACCTCTATAAGGGTCCGGAACTGGGAGTATGCCTTTTACACAAGTGCCAATGGGAGCTCGGCGAATACTCGGTGGATTGTGGCGATCAGGCTGGCTTCGGTGTTGTGGAAGATCATGTTGGTGATGTTATCGACAGATGGCCAAACGAAGTAGTCCAGCAGGTTCCGGTCGGGGGAAGAGGAGGGTAGCAGTGAGAGAAAGGTACAAAGTCGTAGTACTGATTCTGAAGCCAAGCTTAGGTCTCTTTGAATGTGTGAGCCGGTGAGTCCTGCTGCGACACTCAGGGTTTGTCAGCGGCCACCTGATTGCATCAGGGGGTCACTATACTCTTCAGCACATACACTTTAGCCTTGACTTCCAAGCCGATTTCGAAGATATGAGATGGCATGATGTGGCCCTCATTTGAAACCACACTAAAGACCATAACCGTGGCCGAAAACTTTATTTTTATCATCCTGGCACATCCCTGTTATTCGTTGCAATCTAGCGATGCATTTTGAGGGTGCTGGCAATGGTCCTGTTGTCATACCTTGAATCAGTAGAGAGCATGAGTTGTATAGCGGCGTATATCCGATCTTACTTGATCATCGAAAATTGTGTCATTCCAGACATAATGGAAGGCTCCTATCGCTCTTGGGATTTGTATACAACTGGCCAACTGGTAGATGATCTGCAACAAAAAAACAAGGAAAACCGGTTTTCATCAAACAGAAATAGAATCATGCCATCTTTTCTAAGGCGACAATGTTATCGTTCCAACCTGTACATGAACTTTTTTGTGAACAAGGCTTTCCTTAAATTAGTTTATATGTGTTTGTGTGTGTGTGTATGTGTGTGGTGTGTATGTGTATTATGTGTGTATGTATATGCATATGTAAACAATTTTAATCTCTAGAAGAGATGCACCCTCAGTCTTTGTTAAAATATACACCTAGAAGAAATCTGATGTAAAACCGCAGGTATATTTTTAACTCCATGCCATCCCAAGTATGTGCACCAATACGTTGTTATCATTATTTTCAAAAAGTGTGGCTGCTTCTACACATGCCTTCACCACTTAAAACAAATCATTGTGTTGTAGTTTTTCAACTAAACCATTTTTTTCGGTTTTAGTCTTAGCCACATTTGATCAGATCCACTGACGAGGTGATGGTTGTTCATGCACAAAACCTTCAGTACTAGTGCTGTTCGTATCATTCATTTAGGTACAGTTCTCTGGAAGGGTGAGAGTGATAAAGGAAACCCTTAAAAATGCGTACTCATAACTTTGCCTAGTAATTAGCTGCAGCTACCTGGTTATCCATTTTTGCAGTACCAAAACGAAGAAACAAATAAAAGTAAAACTTGCCTCTTCGAATGTTCGTACACTGCATTAGACCGCAAGACCGCACTTGTGGCTATAGTTCAACAAAAATATAATATATCGATTGCTGCTCTTAGTGAAACTCGTTTAACGGGCTCTAGACAATTTGAAGAAGTCACTGGAGGTTATACATTTTTTGTTAATGGTAATTGTCATGGAAGATCAAAGTCGTACTTCTGATGTGGGCTTTGCTATAAAAACCGAGCTTGCCAAAATTCTTCCCTCACTTCCTACAACTATATCCGACCAAATCATGAGCCTTAAATTAATTCAAAATGATGATACTCAAGTATGATACTCTTATAAGTTGTTATGCTCTGACTATGTTAAACACAGATGAGGTAAAAGTTTCTTTCTACAATGAACTTCGCATTGATATAGCAAATGCTAGGCACAAAGAAAAACTAATAGTACTTGGAGATTTTAATGCTTGTCTAAGTGCTGATCATGTAACATAGAATGGTGTAATAGGTCATCATGGCGTTAGCCGTATGAACTCCAATGGTTTTCGCTTTCTTTCTTTTTGCCAGGAGTATGACCTTACCATTACCAATAACCTTTTCCAGCAACCAAATCAGCGTAAAACTTCGTGGATGCATCTACGATCTAAGGATTGGCACATGATCGATAATGTTGTCACAAGGCGACGAGACATAAAGGATTTCTCGTTAACTCGAAGCTTTCACTCAACCTGCTTTTTCTCTGACCACGCTCTTCTTGGAAGAAGTGTAACATTCTGCCTGAAGCGAATCCAGCTCAAAACTCTACATTGCCTAAATGCGTAAATGTGTTACTTTTGACAAACGTAGAAAAACGTAAATTACCGTCAAATAAAATAGACTGATCTCTTGATTCAGTGTCAATTTCTGAGAACATTGAATCTTTGTTGAAATCTGTACGATATGTGGCCCACAGCACAGGAGGTTCTTGGTTTCACAGTCGCAAACACAGAGGACTGGTTCGACGACAATAACACCAAGGTAAAAACGATTATTGAGCAGATTCATAGAACACATAAAGCATGGATAATCAACTGCAAAGCAAAAAGCATATAAGAATTGTCAAGCTAAGGTTCAGGCCGCATTATTGCAAATGAAAAATGCCTGGTAAGATGCCAGGGCAGCAGAATTGCAGGAAATTGCAGGCAGGAAAGATGGCAAAGCATTTTAAGTGAATAGTTCCAGAGAAAGTGATTCTTCACCAGTGCCTGCTTCTAGTGGCACATCACTTTTAACTGAGTGAAATATTGCTGCGATAGAAAGACCATTTCAAGACAATGCTAAACTTAACCTCTACCGTTTATAAGGCAGAATTTGCATCAATCTCCAACGCTCAGAACAATCACAGCTGTTGAACTTTCCTTGGAAGAAGTTGTCAATAGTGTCAAGCAATTATCTTTAGGCAAGGTATCTTGGAAAGATGGTTTACCACAGGAAATTTATAAGTGGAGGCCAAAAACTAGCCAAAAAGCTGCATCACAATCCATGTGGATATGATTTTTTTCTTAGACAAGTTACCGAAAAAGCACGGGAGAAAAACAATGAATTATACATGGTCTTTGCCGGCCTTACTAAGGTTCTCGATACAGTGAACAGAGACGCACTTAGGAAAGTACTGCAAAAGCTTGGAATATTAGATGCAATCCTTAAATCTATTGTATCATTCCATGACGACACGAAAGGTACTGAGAGCTCAGATAGATCAGCTTCGGATCCTTTTGATGTCTCAAATGGTACAAAGCAAAGGTATGTACTCGCTCCAGTTCTTTTTGCGCTGTATTTTTCGGTGATGCTTCGGCATGCATACAGTTATTTCCATGGTGGTGTGAACTTTCAATTTCGTACCAGCGGTGGATTGTTTAACCATCACGCTATAAGGCAAAAACATTGCTGAGAACACAAATGATAAATTAATGCTATTTGCTGATGATGCTGCATTGGTCGCTACATCGTTTGCTGAAGCGCAAGAACTTGTCAATCGGTTTTCTGAAGCCAGCAAATCATTTGGACTCACGGATAAGTAGTAAGCAAAGTGAAGTAGTTAATCAGCCGCTTCCTCTTCAAAAGCAAATGGTGTGAAACAAAATCCTCCTGTTCATTCTTTTCCTGATCATTGTATTATAGCAGATGGAAAGAATTTGCAACATGTCAAATATTTCACATACTTGGCGGTAACATGGTGAACTAAAACGGATCCCTTGACGATGAAATTGTATATCGTATAGTGAAGGCAACATCAGCTTTTGTTAAACTTCAGAACCGTTTGTGGAATGACCAAGGTATAAAATTAGAAACTAAAATCGAAGTGTACAGGGCTGCTGTTCTGACAAACTTATTTTTCTCGATTGAATTTCATTCTGACATTCGTATTGTTTAATGATCCTTTATAAGATCCTTTGAAATATGAATCGAAAATGTTCTTTTACTAATTTCATTTATTGTGTAGTTATTGTGTTAGTTCTTTTTGGTGGGTCATTAAATGTAATTTTAACACCTGCAAATTATATGTAGACACTAAAACATACAAAAACTACAACTATTCATTAAATTTCTTTATAAATGAAAATTTCAAGATGATTTTCTTACAACAAAATGCACAGTAAAATCATATGACGTCATTAAATTTCGCATAAAAACAGTATATTAAATAATTGCTAAAATACTAATTGAATATAATCTGTAGACGTGTTTTATATATAAACTAGTGGGGGTGCTCGGCGTTGCCTGGGTGTTTAGAGGTGTGTGTATTCAGGCGGGGGGAGGTAAATCAAAACAAATAATAAGTGAAGTAATAACCCTGTTTAAAATTGTTAAAACTTTTTAAAAAATCGTTGCCCGGGTGTTTATGTCGGGAGGAGGGGGTTAAAAAACGTTTTGGTAGGTAGGTAGAATCGAACCCGAAGCCTTGAGGCGAAGTTGGAAAATAAAGTATGAAAAAAACGTGACACGTTAACCGCTCGGCCACCAAGAAAGAGTAACTGAAACACGTTTGAATTTATTTAACTATAAACAGAATTGACAGGTGCTTGCCCTTAATGACTTAATAAGATTAAATGTTAGTAGTAGAGTTAAGTTTTACTGCGGGACAGTTTTTTAATGAGGTCAATTGGAGGACCCAGCTCCCCACAAAAAGGGGATTATCCAAATTGAATAGCAATTGTCTGATATAAGGAGAAACTCTGCATTGATCAAAGTTGATTGCTTTCTGGACGTACCCGGAATTGCGCTCCGGAAAGAATGCGTTAAACTTCAAATTAGTTTCGGTTTTATACAAAAAAGCCGAATCAACACGTGAGACGCCAAAATAGCAATAAGTTTGTAAAAGTCGCTGTAAATAAATCAAGACGCGACTCGCGTTCCGAAATCGTAGATGTTATTATCTAGAGGGTATATAAACACTTCTAAGCGATAGTAACCTCCCTCCCCGGAACCTCGGCGGAAAAGCTTTCTTGGACATACATAAAATGTGCACACACATTTTGCTTTATATATATAGATTATTAACGTTGCTTTGCAAATTGATTATCATAAAACATTGATTTCTTATATTATCTCACACATACACACACATATGTGTATGTGTGTGTTAGAATGCTTAAAGAAAATTGTTATCTTATGATGTGACCATCTTGAGGAGCGATACTGATCCCCATTGGGGAGATTAAAATCCCCTAAAACCCTAAGTAAGGCCGGGTAAATATGCTGAGATTGTCTGTTAAACGTTAATTGAATCCCAGATGGTGGCGGGTGACCTATAAAAAGGGACGAGTTTATTGTGCTTTATAAAAAACAGACAGATATTTTTTATTGTTTAAAACAATGACAGGAAATGTCAGAATAATATAGAAACGAGATCATGTACTTGTTGGCCTGGGGGACACCTGCTCAGACGTGATGAGGGGTCACCTTCAGGTCGTGTGAGGAAGATTTAATTTTAGTCTCAGATTCATAAACTACGGACAATCGATGAGGTGCACACATGCAAAATGGATCTGAGGATTTCCTACAAGGTTGTCAACCCCTGATTGGTTTAGTAGATCGTCCGGCGCACCCTGTTATCTTAGTATAAGAACGATTACCCGGGCCGAATTGAGCAGATTAATCCAGACCTCCGTGAGAGAAGAACTAACCAAGAGATACTACCCCAACACCGGCGGTCGCTACTGCCGCCATTGTGAGAACGAAGAATAATATTTTGGGAGAATCTTGATGATTTCTGGTGTAATCGAACTGAACGATGTATATATGTAAAAACTTGTAACTTTCATGAAATTACATTTTTTTCGTGGTTAGAAATCCTGAATTTGTCTTCTATTTCTGGCATGCATACGAAGCTATTTGCTTTTCAGCAGAATCAACACTGAGCTGAGACGCTGAGAACTATGTGAAGACCTGCCGGCAGACAGACGGCTAACAGTTTCAATGAGTTCAGAGGCCAATTGCTGAGAGCTTTTTTCATCTAATTGTTATAATTAAATAGAGACAGAGAGAATATAAACAACTTCCAGTGTGATTTATTTCTTGCGGTTTTTAACTTTTAATTTAAGAGTTATTGAGACGCTTAAAAAAGTAGTAGTCAGTAGGTAAGAGGTCTGAAGAGTATAGCGGATGAGGCAGAGCTTCCTAATCCAATCCGTTCAGCTTCTCCATGGTCGGTTTAATAACGTGCAGTTGGGCTTTGTCGTGGAGGAGAATTGGGCTTTTTCTATTGACAAATGCTAGGTGTTGTTTTCGAAGTTTCTGATGCATTTCACCCATTTGTTGGCAGTATTTCGCCATTATAGTTTAGCCTGCATTCAAAAAACTGTAATGGATGAGACTGGTCGCAGACCACCAAACAGTCAGCATTATCTTCTTTTGATGCAACTTCGAAATTGTCGTGGAGCTTCATCGGCAACTGTGCTGAGCGTCGTCGGTTGTCGTAACGATCACACTTTTCATCGTAAGTCACAACTCGATTAAGAAACGGGTCGTTTTAGTTGCGTAAAAGAAGGGAAGATAACACTTCATAATAGCGTTTCTTTTGGTTGTCGTTCAATTCGTAAGGTTTTTGTTTTTCCAATCCCTCTCAAGTGTATACGTTACGTCTAATTCAGAAGCAAGTTCTCCAACAGCAGTGTGTGGATTGGCTTCGACTAAGGCTCTTAATTGATCGTTGTCAATATCCGATAGCCGGCCACTACATTTATCATCTCCAAGACTCGCCGCCGCCACGAAATTTCTTAAACCACCATTTTGCTCTGCATTCAGTAGTACTTTCTGTTCTAAACGCTTCGTTGATATCGCCAGTTTTTTTTTACAACAGTTTTTCGGCCTAGCTTAAATTTAAATAAGAAAATTGTTTAAATTTGTTTCTTTTTTCCATCTTGAACGTTCTGAAAAGTAAATATAATTGTTTTAAAATGATTGTTTTAAAATAATCGTTTTAAAATGATTGTTTTAAGATGATTGTTTTTAAATGATTATTTTAAAATGATTGTTTTAAAATAATCGTTTTAAAATGATCGTTTTAAAGTGATTGTTTTAAAATGATTGTTTTTACAATGATCGTTTTATAATGATCGTTTTAAAATGATTGTTTTTAAATGATTGTTTTAAAATTATTCTTTTAAAATAATCGTTTTAAAATGATTGTTTTAAAATGATTGTTTTACAATGATCGTTTTATAATGATCGTTTTAAAATCATTGTTTTAAAATGATTGTTTTAAAATGATTGTTTTAAAATGATTGTTTTACAATGATCGTTTTAAAATGATCGTTTAAAATGATTGTTTTAAAATGATTGTTTTATAATGATTGTTTTAAAATGATTGTTTTAAAATGATTGTTTTAAAATGATTTGTTTTACAATGATCGTTTTATAATGATCGTTTTAAAATGATTGTTTTAAAATGACTGTTTTAAAATGATCGTTTAAAATGATCGTTTTAAAATGATTGTTTTAAAATGATTGTTTTACAATGATCGTTTTAAAATGATCGTTTTAAAATGATTGTTTTAAAATGATTGTTTTAAAATGATTGTTTTAAAATGATTGTTTTAAAATGATTGTAACTTAAACGATTAAATAGAGCGATACACGCTTATCAAACTGGTATAAAGTTTAAATGTATTTTAACGAAAACGTATTTGAAAATACATCATTTGAAATCAAAATTAAAAATTTCGTAAGAACTTTTTTCTCAACTTAATATTTTTTTAGGTCATACATTAAAAGAGAATCAACAATTTAGGATTTTCATATCGTTAATAATGAGTAATATTTGTAGTTTTGTGTATAATAGTAATAACGTATAAATATAATAATTTTAAAAGATGATGCTGACAGTTGCTACAATATATTTCGAGATCGATAGGTTTTTTTTTTTATTTCTCAAGGTTTAACTGAGATGATTTATTAATGCCTTCTATAAGTGGTATCGAATTTGAATGGGTGAAATAAGTTAAAAATTACAATATTTATTTGTTTCGCATTTTATAATTTAATGCATTCGTTAGTTACAGCATGACGATAGATACCTAAGTATTAGTCAAGTATTAGAACGGCGATTATTTAATATATCTTAGATTCATTTTATTCTTCTTTCAATTGGAATTATCGGCACGACCTGACAAATACTGGCATCTTAATGGCATCCGTGATTCCATGCAACCTATTTAACTAATTGAGTTGCCGTAAAAATTAATACTCGTTTGTTGTGTTAAATTTGCACCAATCTATTTGGATCACATGTGAAGGTCTCTAACAAATAATGTGCCTATTGTCAATCATGTTTTTTTTTTTAATTTTATATACATTTAAATTGTCCTTTGTCCAAGTTGAATGCCTTTGAAATTGTAAACATGTGTAGCATTTCATCAAGCCCAGACATGATTTAGAAATGTTTTGCCTCGAACAATCATTAGTGGTTTTCATAAAATGCTTAAATATTTCAAACACCGTTTCTGATATATATATATATATATATATATATATATATATATATATATATATATATATATATATATATATATATATATATATATATATAGTCTAAAGAAGCTTTGAGTATTTTACAAGATACTCAAAATAAAATTACTTTTTAAAATTTTTTACTTTAAATTTTTTTAAGTATATGCATATATGCATGTGTGTACATTTTGCGCTTACATGCATGTGCCTGTCTGTGCCTGTGTGCGTGCGTGCGTGTGCGTGCTGACTTACACATCTTCGCTCTACACATAAGAAAAACCCTATAAAGGGGAATAACTCGGTACCCCTCTACACCAGCTGCTCTCCTTTAACTGCTCCTAGATTTACACGCATATGCATATAGGTAACTCCTGAACAAACAACTTAAACGAAACAAACAACTTAAACGAAACAAACAACTTAAAACGAAACAAACAACTTAAACGAAACAAACAACTTAAACGAAACAAACAACTTAAACGAAACAAACAAGCTGCAACAACGATTAGAAAAATAGAAGAGAATAAAGAATAAATAACTAAATAAAATTTATATTTTCTTATTTTACACCTATAACTTATCGAATTCAGAACCTTATTCTAGAAACTGACACAACAAAGATGCGAGCTGATTCGACTGTGGGATTTACACGTGAATCTAACACACAACATCCGGCACCAACACAAACGAAGAATATAGCAGCATTCGAGGGCTGTCCACGTTTCCTTCCCCCTTCTGATAAAGGGATATTTTCTCGAAAATATTTGGGAATTCACGCATCAATCATCTGTTCCAAATACATGCTGTTCCGAAATAAATATGCATAATTAAATTTTTTTAATTTTTGATTATTGTTATCGTAATTTATTTTGCTACATGTAGACTGTTTCGATAACTGCATAGTTATAGCCCTCGAACACAACCCTTTCATGCATATGTGCGTGTGTGTGTGTGTGTGTGTGTGTGTGTGTGTGAGAGAGAGAGAGAGAGAGAGAGAGAGGAATAAAAGTTACATAGATCCATAGAAATTTATTAAACCATCATGTTTGTGAGCATAGTCTACATTTTTTTACTTTTATTTTTAATTGAATATTTTAATTGATTTATTAGGTTTCCTTTATTTAAAAAGAAAAAAAACAGTCTGAGTTTTTTTCCTTTGTTTAAAAGGGATAAAAACTGGTGGAAGGAAATTTAAAGGCTCAAAAGTCATAATGATAAAGATTTTGGAATAAAAAAAAAATAGAAAATTGCTTTCTCTTCTAAATTAAGGGTGTAAACATTAAATTGTCAGTAATTTCAATTTGCAGTTTAGGTTTTTTAAAGCAACATTATTAATCTGAAATGTCAGTTGCTGTACTTCTTAGTCTGATGTTCCAGATTGGCCACCTAAAAATGCTAAAAAAAATGAGTGCCAGTGTAGAATTTAACGATAGAACAATTACTGATGAATTGTTCTGTGCCGGGCATAAGACATCTTACATTATCAGAGACACTGGCTATGCCTCTAGGACTGTTTACTGTGTTGTAGCGAAGTTAAGGGAAGTTAAAGATATCCAAATGAATGATTTAACGTTCGAGAAGTTATAAAATCCGCACCAGAAGAATTCTCAACGGCTTGAAATCGTACGTTGCAGTAAATCCATCACAGTCAATGGCTGAACTGGCGAAAAAGAGGAATGTGACCAAAATGACTATTTTTAATGAATTACGGAAAGATATTGGAGTGAAGTCATATTGCAAACGACGTCGTAACATTTTTACAACGAAATCTAAGACCATTCGTAAAGACAGAAGTTCCTTGCTACTCAATCACCTGAAACACTATGGTGGTATCGTACGTGGGCGAGAAAAAGTTCGTGGTTCACGAAGTCTTCAACTGGAGAAATTCGAGTCGTTGAGTAAACACCCTGCCTCTGTCATGGTGTTTGGAACTGTTGGCAGCGATGGGAAAGTCATGCCCTCTTACTTCATTAAAGTGTACATGAAGACCAATACGGCGATTCTAAATTCTGAAGATGAAGTTCTCTTACTCTCGATTAACAAGTGATGTTCATCCAGGACTCTAAACCTGTTCATTGACCAAAAATAGTGCAGACCTTCTTCAAGAGAAAGTTGCATCTTTTTCTGCCTTTAAATACCAGGCCTTCTATCTCACCAGATTTGAATTTATGCTACTATTAGTTATAGAGCGATGTTGAGAAAGTCTCTAATACTCGCCCTCATAACAGTGTGGCCTCCCTGAAGACCCCCATAAGGCGAGAATTTCGCACTATCAAAAAAGAGTAAGCTGCCAAGGCCTGTCGTGCTTTTAAGGGTCGCATTCAGCAAGTTGTGGGCGTACATAGCCATCCCAGATCGCAAAACATATGGATTTAATACAAGCAGTTGTTTTATTCATTAAAAGGATTAGATGGAAAGTCTTATCATGCAAATTAAAAAGGAAGCCAATATATCTTAAACAAATCCTCGAAAACCAGCAATGATACCTCCCGAATACTCGCATCTAGATTATTCCACGCAGAACATCTCATGATTCTGGATTCTACAAAATAAAATCTGGAATGAGCCCACCTCTTTCTCAGCACTGGAGAATTTTGAACTGGAACTTCTCAACATGGTAAAATCGTTAAGATTCAAAAGAAAGATTAATGTATGAGCATTACTTTTAGACAATATTAAAACATTTTTTAAAAATAAAAAAGAATAACAATCTGAACACTTATAGTATAAATTTCTATACTAGTATAAACTTGGAAACAGTCAATAAGTTATTGCTAAAGGAAATACATAAAAACTATAAAATCGCCAATATCTATAAACATCAACCATAGTAAGGTTTATTTTGTGAGTGTTGCGTTGGATTTAGTTAATAACATTGTGAGCCCTACAGAGAATAATATGAACCCTAGCGTAAACGGATCCATAATTTATCGAACATAGAAAATAATTCTAACCTTCTATTAAAAATATAGTTTACTCGATCTCTAAAATCATTTAAGAATGAACAACTGTTTAATAAAATATTTCATGCTACGATGAGGCTTAATAAATCTAATAAGGAACTAAAGGAAACCAACAAAAACGGGTACAGCGGATATGTCTATATATATGATATAGGCGTCAGGAAAAATGAAAAAAAAAATAGAACCAGTAGCAATACCACTGCAATTGAATGACCTGACAATCAGAACTAATATTAGGGTTCCAGGGCACCTACTACTGTCTGCAAAACAAAGAAAAATAGAAAACGATCCGCCACATGGTTTAATCTACCATATAGCAAGCACATTATTTCGAATATTCCGAAAATCTTTACAGTATCTTTCCTAAAGATAGTAACTCTTTAATAAAACTACAATTAAACTATCTTTCTCCACTACCAAGGTTTAGCTGCATCAATAATTAGAACAATGGCACTAAAATAAAAAAATAAAAATAGAACATGCAACTCACAATTCCAATATGCACCCACTTATACCAGTGTTATAACCGAAAATAATTGTAATCGTAGAAGTAAAATGTTCATCAGACGGAAACCATTTTGTAGTATAGAAGTATTGTAGGGGAAGTCGGGGTAAGTTGAGCATAGGGGTAAGTTGAGCCACCCCCTTTTGACCACAATTGACTAAGCCAATCCAAGTTTGTATGCAATCTATAAACAACTGATCACGTGACTTTAACCTCCACCATTTTGTTTTGCTGAACCAATATCGGAGGTTGATGCAGTAAAAGAAAATCAGCTTTCGTGCCAAAAAAGTAAAATAAAGCGTTACAGAGGTGAGTGCATGTTTCTTGTGTGTAGTAATAGTTTGATTAGTTATAATATGTGGTAGTTGATTGTTCAATTACTTGCCTTCATACCTGTAAAAGATTTTTACATTCACCACACATGAGATGCATGCATTTGAACAGACAATTCAATGAGGTCAGACTGGGGTAAGTTGAGCCAATGCTAATGGGGTAAGTTGTGCCATTGGCTCAACTTGCCCCATATGTCTTTTTACACGTTTTCAAGAAACAGATGAATGTGCAACCACATCAGTAGGCATGTTATAGAGTGAATTCAAAATGCATGTTGTATGTTACATGCTCTACTTGTATAAGAATTAGATCTATGGGTTACCTGGTAAATGTTTAAGATGTGTAAGCCGTGCTTGGATAGGAATTTGCATGCTGTACAGGCGCTTTGTTAATAATTATTTTTATTATTACTATTATCATTATTATTTTAACATTATTATTATTATCATTGTAGAATCAAGAATGCACTTACCTCCCCTCTCCACCATTATGGACTAGCCTACAATTAGTCAGGCATGGTGGGTTATTCCATTTGGAGGCGCCTGATTGGCTAAACATGCCAGGAGAGGCAGGTGCCTCTCTACAGATGCCAGCTGTTCTGGCATTCATTGTTCAATGTTCCAAACTTATGCCAGGAACTCCACTGAATCAACTAGTTCACTCTAGTAATATTCTACATCATTATCGGATTTATTGTGTTAACTTCATTTTTCTTTTTTGTGTGTTTCACAGAAAAAAGCCCACCAGACATGCGCCACTACGTGCAAAAGACAAATCGTGGACAAACTCCTACATACGTTATGGAACGGGCTGCTGCCGCTGTTACTGGAGGTCAGAGTGTAAGGAGTGCTGCAAATGACTTTAACATTGATCGAATGACACTGAAGCGGTAATTGGACAAACAAGATAGTCAACTAGTAGGGACTGCTTACACACCTGTTCCTTACAGCAATTGGTTTTTAGTCCTGAAATGGAAAGGGATTTGGCTGACCATGTGAAACAATTGTCAGACATGTTTCATGGTTTGTCATTGGGAAGATGTCGCACACTGGCATATGAGTTTGCTAAAAAAAACTGTCTCAATCTGCCACCAAGTTGGGATCGTGAGAAAAAAGCAGGGCATGATTGGTGGTTAGGCTTCAAGAAGCGCCGGAACCTGGCAATTAGAGTGACAGAAGCAACATCTTTTAGGCGTGCCACAGCCTTCAACCGCCCAGTTGTTGATAAATTTTTCAACAACTTGAGTAAGATAATGGACAAGTACAAGTTCTCACCAAGTGACATTTACAACGCTGATGAGACTGGGTGCACCACCGTTCAAAACCCTGGAGCCGTTGTCACAGAAAAAGGAAAGAAACAAGTTGGTTCAATCACCTCCGCTGAACGCGGGGAATTGGTAACGGTGGTGTACACTGTGAGTGCAATTGGATCAGTCGTGCCTCCTCTGTTCATCTTTCCCAGAGTCTACTACAGAGATCACTTCATCAGAGGTGGACCAACACAGTGCATAGGGAGGGCAACACGAAGTGGCTGGATGAATGAAGAGGTGTTTGTGGAATATTTAAATCACATCATCAAGCACACCAGATGCTCACCAGGAAAGAAAATCCTCTTAATCCTCGACAACCATGACACACACATTTCTTTGAATGTTGTGAACACAGCAAGATCTCATGGCGTTGTATTACTGACCATTCCAGCACACACTTCCCATCGTCTCCAGCCGCTCGACCGGTCAGTGTATGGACCCTTCAAAACAGCGTACAACAGAGCCATGGATGGGTGGCTACGATCCAATCCAGGGAAAACAGTAACAATATATGAAATCCTAGCTCTAGTGAACCAAGCCCAGATGATTTTCATGACACCATTGAACATTGCTGCTGGATTCCAAGCCTCGGACATTCATCCATTTAATCGGGACATCTTTAGTGAAATTGACTTTTCCCCTTCTCTTCCAACTGACCGTGAGCAAAATGTGGCTGCAGAAAGCCTTGAGGCAAATTCTACTGTGGAAGATGCAGGACCATCAGGTGAGGTTTCTGGAGCAGTCTTGCCCGTGCACAGTGATGATGTCCGACCACAAAAACAGCATGAAGATGATCTTATGCAACCATCCGTATCTGGGTCTTGTGTTTCATCTAGCTCACATGATGTCATGCATCGTCCATACATTTCACCATCTGTAATTCAGCCATTTCCGAAAGCAGCACCAAGAAAGGCAAGAAGAGGTGGTCACAAAAAGGGCAGCTCAAAGATTTTGACTGACAGCCCTGAACGACAGAAGCTGATAGCCCTTTCTGAAAATAGAAAGAGGAGCCTATTAACAAAAACAAAGCAGTATTTGTTCAATGCTGGTGGGAAAAAGTCATGTCCCCCGAGATCGAAAACCCCATGTTCAAGTGACACTGATTATTCAGATTTTGAATTTGATGATGTGTCATCAGATAGTGATGGTGATATTGATCTGGATAGCCCAATAATCGAAGGTGACCTTGTGGTTGTCAAATGTGCTGGCAAATCACGAACTGTGAACTATATTGCCCGGGTTGACACTCTCAACGGGGAGGACTTTGAGTTTGAATGTGTTTTCCTTCAAAAAGTTGCTGGGAAGGTAGAAACGGACAAGCCTGTGTTTGTTCCAAACCCAAAGGACGAAGCGGGTTTCAATGTAGAAGATGTTGTTTACAAGCTGCCACAGCCAAATAGTGTTGGCAGTTCTGTCCGTTGTTCTAGCCAGCTCGTTTTCAGCTGTGACTTGTCATAGTGGCAACTTCATTAAGTTACTTTCAGATATATGTTTCAAATTTTGTGCTGGTTCATTCGCTGTAATTAACATTTCTACTTCATTGTTATAATTTGTTTTATAACCACAGTAACAATTTTGGGCTTGTTCTTTCTTTATTTGCAACACATTTTTGCGTGGCACAACTTACCCCTGTGTGGCACAACTTACCCCAGAGGTTGGATCAACTTGCCCCATGGTCGGGGCAAGTTGAGCCATTTGATATGCATTTTTGTAAAGCACATGGTCGGTTTAGGTGTACTAGCAGAAAACTGCAACTTGTTTCAAAATGTTCCCAAATAAAATAATTTTATAATAATGCACTCATCTTTACAAAATAATTAGTCGTTTGGGTTCTGAAGAGCCAAAATGGAAAATTGGCTCAACTTACCCCGACTTCCCCTATACAAATGTGAAGTTATTACCTGAAAAATGCTATTAAAATTAAATATTTCTTTATAATAATCCTGTATTTTTCTGATGATACTTCTGCTATGAATCGAAATATTAAATTTAATTTTAAATAAATACGTTTATTTACTGAATGAGATTCTGCACTTGTTTATCTTTAGACCGTTAAATTTTTGAATTTTGTATTCCATATCAACAATGCTTACTATAAACAGTGGACTTTCTATTACATACGCGCTCGACAGGCGCCCTCTGCTGTATCGGACATTTAAACATTATACTTCATCAACATCTGTAGGAAGATGTGCTAAGCCTAACCATCGCCATGGTACGTAAAAAAATAAATAATAAATGAAAAATTTTAAAACCTGTATTTTCCTGATGAATGTTATAAATTGAAATATTGAATTTCATTTTAATAAATAAATATGTTGATTTATGGAATCTGATTTTGCACTTATTTTGCTTTTAACCGTTAAATTTTTGGAATTTTATATATATATATATATATATATATATATATATATATATATATATATATATATATATATATATTTGGTAAAACTGGTAACTAGTAAAAACCTGAAGAGAGTGCTCAATACTATTGCAGAGCAAATATGTGTTTTTTGATTACCGTTTTATCTGTTTGGTTACATATGTTTCAGATGTGTGACCATGTTTACGATCTAACAGCCTCGTCAGACCTTACAAAAGTGGTTATTAGTATTAGGAAGAAGTGTTTTAGAAGAAATACGAAAAAAAGGGGCTGAGGTATGAGATAATAAGCGGGAGGGAGAGGGGTATTGACAATATTTCAGTTTTGAGGGTTAAGATACATTAGATTGTATTGTGTGTGTATGCGCGTATGTGTGTATGTGTATGCGCGTATGTGTGTATGTGTATGTGCATTTACATCTCACTGGAGATCCGTACATGTATCTACATTTGTATATGCATAAATAACTGGGTCTCTCTCTCTCTCTCTCTCTCTCTCTATATATATATATATATATATATATATATATATATATATATATCCTTATGTGTGCTTATGTATATGTTTCTATGTGCGCGTGAATGAATGTATGTGCTCATAGGTCGTGTGTATATGCATGGATGGATATTCGTATATCTATATCTATGTGCACATGTATGTGTTTGCATACATCTGACTGTTGATGTCTATATATGTGTGTGTATCTACGGGTATGCATGGCTGAACGTATGTATACGGATACAGCTGTATCTGAGTTTATATGCATATATGTGTTTATATGTGTGTATGTGCTTGTATCAGCGATGCATTTAACACTGAAAATAAAGTTAAACATAACAACTGCCCAAAGCACCATCTTAGGGGCCCACCCTATTTATATGTGAAATTAACGACGCGTCTACCTTACCTCGCATTATTAACTGCACCCATGTATTTACTTATTTATTTATTATTATTTATTTATTTATCCTAAATTTACTTTATTTACTTGGTATAAATATATACATGTATATATATATATATATGCCCAAAACACCACGTTAGAGGCCCACCCCGTATATATGTGAACTTAGCGATGCGCCTGTCTAACCCCGCATTATTAACTACACCCATGTATTTACTTATTTACTTATTCATTATTACTTATTTATCCTAACTTTAACTTGTTTACTTAGTATGAAAATATATACATACCTGTGTATGCATATATATATATATATATATATATATATATATATATATATATGTGTATATATGTATATGTGTATATATGTGTGTATATGTCTATATATGTCTGTATGTTTATATTTTTATTAATATCTATATTTATGTAATTGTATATACGTGTATAGGGGTAGATGCGTATGTACGTGTATGTATGTATGCATGTATGTATGTATGCATGTGTGCATGTGCATATCTACTTCTTACTGGAGATCTATATCTCCACATATATGTATATAGATAGGCGTGTGCATATATATATGTGTGTGTCTATATATATTTGTGAGTGTATATATATTTTTGTGTATAAGAGTTGTGTGTATATGTATGTAAGTCTGCATATGGATTCATGTATGCCTGCATATACATTGTTTATATATATATATATATATGTGTGTGTGTGTGCGTATGTGCCTGTATATGGATGTGTAAGAGTGTAAATATATATGTATATGTATGTATGTGTATTTGCGCCTGCGTTAACGTATGTATTATAAAAAAAACAACCCACTGTAAACTGAAATGGACAAGTCGACGTATAGCGACTACGAAAATTTTAAATGACCCCTGTACCTGTCAAAAGAGATGACATCTAAACTAATCCTTTCCCTCCTCTCTCTCTCTCTCTCTCTCTCTCTCTCTCTCTCTCTCATCTCCTTAATATACCTTACTGAACAAGCAAAAGGCAGTTAAAATTTAAAACCTAAAAATTGAAACTTCCCCCTCCTCTCCTTACCCCCCTCCCTTTTTCTTTTCTTTACCATCCTCTCTCCACCTCCACCTCCCTATATGCATATATCTCCACCCATGCCTACCTGAATCTGCTACCCCCACACACAAAATACAATCTAATGTATCTCAACCTTCAAAACTGAAATATTGTCAATACCGGTCTCCCTCCTCCCCTTATTTTCTCCTACCTCAACCCCCCTTTTTTCTTATTTCTTCTAAAACACTTCTTCCTAATACTAACAACCACTTCTGTAAGGTTTGACGAGGCTGTTAGATCGTAAACATGGTCCAACATCTGAAACATATGTAACCAAACAGATAAAACGATAATAAAAACAATAGAACACACAAACACGCATATATATATTGTTTCCTTTTCAGATTAAATATGCTTTTAACTCTTTTTCGAAGTGATTTGTAACATGTTTTATTAACTATTTTCTCTTATTATAAGCTCTATCTCCTATTTGGTTTTATTGAGCTTTTACATCTGGTTGAGATTACTTTATAAATATTAATTCTTTAATATTTATAATATACTTTAGTTTTACCATCTCGGATCATTTTGGTAAATTAAATTGTAATTTTTATTATATATATATATATATATATATATATATATATATATATATATAGATACGTTTAATAATAACAAAATATATAATATTAAGAGATTTCAATATAAAGATAAACCAATTATGTATTAACATCACACTCATTTTGTTTTATTAATTAATTATGTAATAATTTATTTAATTAATTATGTAATAATTCGTCTTTTAATCATTTATTTAATTAATAACGTTATAATTCGTCTTCTAAAATTTATTTAATTAATAATGTAGTAATTCGTCTTTTAATAATTTATTTAATTAATTATGTAGTAATTCGTCTTTTAATAATTTATTTAAATAATAACGTAATAATTCGTCTTTTTATGATTTACTTAATTAATAATGTAATAATTTGTATTTTAAATATTTATTTCATTAATCACGTAATAATTCGTCTTTTAATAATTTATTTAATTAATAATGTAATAATTCGTTTTTAATAATTTATTTAATTAATTATGTAATGATTCGTCTTTAAATAATGTATTTAATTAATTATGTAATAATTCGTCTTTTAATAATTTATTCAATTAAAATTGTAATAATTCGTCTTTTAATAATTATGTTATTAATAATGTAATGATTTGACTTTTAATAATGTATTTAATTATTAATGTAATAATTCGTCTTTTAATAATTTATTTAATTAATAATGTAATAATTCGCCTTTTAATAATTTATTTATTTAATAATGTAATAATTCGTCTTTTAATAATTTATTTAATTAATAATGTAATATTTCGTCTTTTAATAATTTATTTTATTAATTATGTCATAATTCGTCTTCTTATAATTATTTAATTAATAATGTAATAACTAGTCTTAAAATAATTATGTTATTAATAATATAATAATTCGTCTTTTAATAATTTATTTAATTAATAATATAATAAATCGTCTTTTAATAATTATGTTATAAATAATGTGATAATTCGTCTTTTAATAATTTATTTAATTAATAATGTAATAACTAGTCTTAAAATAATTATGGTATTAATATTGTAATAATTCGTCTTTTAATAATCTATTTAATTAATAATGTAATAATTCGTCTTTTAATAATGATGTAATTAATAATGTAAAAATTCGTCTTTTAATAATTTATTAAATTAATAATGTTATAATTAATCTTTTAATAACTATGTAATTAATAACGTAATAATTCGTCTTTTAATAATCTATTAAATTAATAATGTAATAAATCGCCATTTGATAATTATGTAATTAATAATGTAATGATTTGTCTTTTAATAATTTATTTAATTAATTATGTAATAATTCGTCTTTTAATAATTAATTTAATTAATTATGTAATAATTCGTCTTTTAATAATTTATTTAATTAATAACGTCATACTTCGTCTTTTATAATTAATTTAATTAATAATGTAATAATTCGTCTTTTAATAATTTATTAAATTTATTATGTAATAATTCGTCTTTTAATCATTTATTTTATGTTTAACGTAATAATTCGTCTTTTAATAATTTATTTAATTAATAATGTAATCATTCGTCTTTTAATAATTTATTTAATTAATAATGTAATAATTCGCTTTTTAATAATTATGTAATTAATAATGTAATAATTCGTCTTTTAATAATTTATTAAATTAATAATGTTATAATTAATCTTTTAATAACTATGTAATTAATAACGTAATTATTCGTCTTTTAATAATCTATTAAATTAATAATGTAATAAATCGCCATTTGATAATTATGTAATTAATAATGTAATGATTTGTCTTTTAATAATTTATTTAATTAATTATGTAATAATTCGTCTTTTAATAATTAATTTAATTCATTATGTAATAATTCGTCTTTTAATAATTGATTTAATTAATAACGTCATATTTCGTCTTTTATAATTAATTTAATTAATAATGTAATAATTCGTCTTTTAATAATTTATTAAATTAATTATGTAATAATTCGTCTTTTAATCATTTATTTTATGTATAACCTTATAATTCGTCTTTTAATAATTTATTTAATTAATAATGTAATAATTCGTCTTTTAATAATTTATTAAATTATTTATGTAATAATTCGTAATTTAATAATTTATTGAATTAATAATGTAATAATTCGTCTTTTTATTATTTATTTAATTAATAATGTAATAATTCGTCTTTTAATAATTCATTCAATTAATTATGTAATGATTCGTCTTTAAATAATTTATTTACTTAATTATGTAATAATTCGTCTTTTAATACTTATTTAATTAATAATGTAATAACTAGTCTTTTTATAATTATGTAATATTTATTTATTTAATTAAAAATAATTTAATTAATAATATTTATGTAATATTTATTTATTTAATTAATAATATAATAAATCGTCTATTAATAATCATGTTATTAATGTTGTAATAATTCGTCTTTTCATAATTTATTTAATTAATAATGTAATAATTCGTCTTTTAATAATTTATTTAATTAATAATGGTATAATTCTTCTTTTAATAATTATGTAATTAATAATGTAATCATTCGTCTTTTAATAATGTATTAAATTAATAATGTTATAGTTAATCGTTTAATAACTATGTAATTAATAACGTAATAATTCGTCTTTTAATAATTTATTTAATTAATAATGTAATAAATCGCCATTTGATAATTATGGAATTAATAACGTAATAATTTGTCTTTTAATAATTTATTTAATTAATTATGTAATAATTCGTCTTTTAATAATTTATTTAATTAATTATGTAGTAATTTATCTTTTAATAATTTATTTAATTAATAAGGTAATACTTCGTCTTTTAATAATTTATTGAATTAATAATGTAATAATTCGTCTTTTTATTATTTATTTAATTAATAATATAATAATTCGTCTTTTAATAATTCATTCAATTAATTATGTAATGATTTGTCTTTAAATAATTTATTTACGTTATTACGTAATAATTCGTATTTTAATAGTTATTTAATTAATAATGTAATAACTAGTCTTTTAATAATTATGTAATTAATAATGTAATGATTTGACTTTTAATAATTTAATTAAATAATATTGTAATAATTCGTCTTTTAATAATTTATTTAATTAATAATGTAATAATTCGTCTTTTAATAATTATGTAATTAATAATGTAATAATTCGTCTTTTAATAATTTATTAAATTAATAATATTATAATTAAACTTTTAATAACTATGTAAGTAATAACGTAGTAATTCGTCTTTTAATAATCTATTTAATTAATAATGTAATAAATCGCCATTTGATAATTATGTAATTAATAATGTAATGATTTGTCTTTTAATAATTTATTTAATTAATTATGTAATAATTCGTCTTTTATAATTTATTTAATTAATAAAGTTAAAATTCGTCTTTTAATAATTAATACAATTAATTATGTAATAATTCGTCTTTAAATCATTTATTTTATGTATAACGTAATAATTCGTCTTTTAATCATTTATTTAATTAATAATGTAATAATTCGTCTTTTAATAATTTATTTAATTAATAATGTAATCATTCGTCTTTTAATAATTTATTAAATTATTTATGTAATAATTCGTAATTTAATAATTTACTGAATTAATAATGTAATAATTCGTCTTTTTCTTATTTATTTAATTAATAATGTAATAATTCGTCTTTTAATAATTCATTCAAATGATTATGTAATGATTCGGCTTTAAATAATTTATTTACTTAATTATGTAATAATTCGTCTTTTAATAGTTATTTAATTAATAATGTAATAACTAGTCTTTTAATAATTATTAATATTTATTCATTTAATTAATAATAATTTAATTAATAATATTTGTGAAATATTTATTTATTTAATTAATAATATAATAAATCGTCTATTAATAATTATGTTATTAATATTGTAATAATTCGTCTTTTAATAATTTATCTAATTAATAATGTAATAACTCGTCTTTTCATAATTTATTTAATTAATAATGGTATAATTCTTCTTTTAATAATTATGTAATTAATAATGTAATAATTCGTCTTTTAATAATTTATTTAATTAATAATGTTATAATTAATCGTTTAATAACTATGTAATTAATAACGTAATAATTCGTCTTTTAATAATTTATTTAATTAATAATGTAATAAATCGCCATTTGATAATTATGGAATTAATAACGTAATAATTTGTCGTTTAATAATTGATTTAATTAATAACGTCATACTTCGTCATTTATAATTTATTTAATTAATAATGTAATAATACGTCTTTTAATAATTTATTAAATTTATTATGTAATAATTCGTCTTTTAATCATTTATTTTATGTATAACGTAATAATTCGTCTTTTAATAATTTATTTAATTAATAATGTAATAATTCGTCTTTTAATAATTTATTAAATTATTTATGTAATAATTCGTAATTTAATAATTTATTGAATTAATTATGTAATAATTCGTCTTTTTATTATTTATTTAATTAATAATGTAATAATTCGTCTTTTAATAATTCATTCAATTAATTATGTAATGATTCGTCTTTCAATAATTTATTTACTTAATTATGTAATAATTCGTCTTTTAATAGTTATTTAATTAATAATGTAATAACTAGTCTTTTTATAATTATGTAATATTTATTTTTATTATTAAAAATAATTACATTAATAATATTTATGTAATATTTATTTATTAAATTAATAATATAATAAATCGTCTATTAATAATTATGCTATTAATGTTGTAATAATTCGTCTTTTAATAATTTATCTAATTAATAATGTAATAATTCGTCTTTTAATAATTTATTTAATTAATAATGGTGTAATTCTTCTTTTAATAATTATGTAATTAATAATGTAATCATTCGTCTTTTAATAATTTATTAAATTAGTAATGTTATAGTTAATCGTTTAATTACTATGTAATTAATAATGTAATAAATCGCCATTTGATAATTATGGAATTAATAACGTAATAATTTGTCTTTTAATAATTTATTTAATTAATTATGTAATAATTCGTCTTTTAATGATTTATTTAATTAATTATGTAATAATTTATCTTTTAATAATTCATTTTATTAATAAGGTAATACTTCGTCTTTTAATAATTTATTGAATTAATAATGTAATAATTCGTCTTTTTATTATTTATTTAATTAATAATATAATAATTCGTCTTTTAATAATTCATTCAATTAATTATGTAATGATTTGTCTTTAAATAATTTATTTACGTTATTACGTAATAATTCGTCTTTTAATAGTTATTTAATTAATAATGTAATAACTAGTCTTTTAATAATTATGTAATTAATAATGTAATGATTTGACTTTTAATAATTTAATTAAATAATATTGTAATAATTCGTCTTTTGATAATTTATTAAATTAATAATGTAATAATTCGTCTTTTAATAATTATGTAATTAATAATGTAATAATTCGTCTTTTAATAATTATGTAATTAATAATGTAATAATTCGTCTTTTAATAATTTATTAAATTAATAATATTATAATTAAACTTTTAATAACTATGTAAGTAATAACGTAGTAATTCGTCTTTTAATAATCTATTTAATTAATAATGTAATAAATCGCCATTTGATAATTATGTAATTAATAATGTAATGATTTGTCTTTTAATAATTTATTTAATTAATTATGTAATAATTCGTCTTTTATAATTTATTTAATTAATAATGTTAAAATTCGTCTTTTAATAATTAATACAATTAATTATGTAATAATTCGTCTTTAAATCATTTATTTTATGTATAACGTAATAATTCGTCTTTTAATCATTTATTTAATTAATAATGTAATAATTCGTCTTTTAATAATTTATTTAATTAATAATGTAATCATTCGTCTTTTAATAATTTATTAAATTATTTATGTAATAATTCGTAATTTAATAATTTACTGAATTAATAATGTAATAATTCGTCTTTTTCTTATTTATTTAATTAATAATGTAATAATTCGTCTTTTAATAATTCATTCAATTAATTATGTAATGATTCGGCTTTAAATAATTTATTTACTTAATTATGTAATAATTCGTCTTTTAATAGTTATTTAATTAATAATGTAATAACTAGTCTTTTAATAATTATTAATATTTATTCATTTAATTAATAATAATTTAATTAATAATATTTGTGAAATATTTATTTATTTAATTAATAATATAATAAATCGTCTATTAATAATTATGTTATTAATATTGTAATAATTCGTCTTTTAATAATTTATCTAATTAATAATGTAATAACTCGTCTTTTCATAATTTATTTAATTAATAATGGTATAATTCTTCTTTTAATAATTATGTAATTAATAATGTAATAATTCGTCTTTTAATAATTTATTTAATTAATAATGTTATAATTAATCGTTTAATAACTATGTAATTAATAACGTAATAATTCGTCTTTTAATAATTTATTTAATTAATAATGTAATAAATCGCCATTTGATAATTATGGAATTAATAACGTAATAATTTGTCGTTTAATAATTGATTTAATTAATAACGTCATACTTCGTCTTTTATAATTTATTTAATTAATAATGTAATAATTCGTCTTTTAATAATTTATTAAATTTATTATGTAATAATTCGTCTTTTAATCATTTATTTTATGTATAACGTAATAATTCGTCTTTTAATAATTTATTTAATTAATAATGTAATAATTCGTCTTTTAATAATTTATTAAATTATTTATGTAATAATTCGTAATTTAATAATTTATTGAATTAATTATGTAATAATTCGTCTTTTTATTATTTATTTAATTAATAATGTAATAATTCGTCTTTTAATAATTCATTCAATTAATTATGTAATGATTCGTCTTTCAATAATTTATTTACTTAATTATGTAATAATTCGTCTTTTAATAGTTATTTAATTAATAATGTAATAACTAGTCTTTTTATAATTATGTAATATTTATTTTTATTATTAAAAATAATTACATTAATAATATTTATGTAATATTTATTTATAAAATTAATAATATAATAAATCGTCTATTAATAATTATGCTATTAATGTTGTAATAATTCGTCTTTTAATAATTTATCTAATTAATAATGTAATAATTCGTCTTTTAATAATTTATTTAATTAATAATGGTGTAATTCTTCTTTTAATAATTATGTAATTAATAATGTAATCATTCGTCTTTTAATAATTTATTAAATTAGTAATGTTATAGTTAATCGTTTAATTACTATGTAATTAATAATGTAATAAATCGCCATTTGATAATTATGGAATTAATAACGTAATAATTTGTCTTTTAATAATTTATTTAATTAATTATGTAATAATTCGTCTTTTAATGATTTATTTAATTAATTATGTAATAATTTATCTTTTAATAATTCATTTTATTAATAAGGTAATACTTCGTCTTTTAATAATTTATTGAATTAATAATGTAATAATTCGTCTTTTTATTATTTATTTAATTAATAATATAATAATTCGTCTTTTAATAATTCATTCAATTAATTATGTAATGATTTGTCTTTAAATAATTTATTTACGTTATTACGTAATAATTCGTCTTTTAATAGTTATTTAATTAATAATGTAATAACTAGTCTTTTAATAATTATGTAATTAATAATGTAATGATTTGACTTTTAATAATTTAATTAAATAATATTGTAATAATTCGTCTTTTGATAATTTATTAAATTAATAATGTAATAATTCGTCTTTTAATAATTATGTAATTAATAATGTAATAATTCGTCTTTTAATAATTTATTTAATTAATAATGTTATAATTAATCCTTTAATAACTATGTAATTAATAACGTAATAATTCGTCTTTTAATAATTTATTTAATTAATAATGTAATAAATAGCCATTTGATAATTATGGAATTAATAACGTAATAATTTGTCTTTTAATAATTGATTTAATTAATAACGTCATACTTCGTCTTTTATAATTTATTTAATTAATAATGTAATAATTCGTCTTTTAATAATTTATTAAATTAATTATGTAATAATTCGTCTTTTAATCATTTATTTTATGTATAACGTAATAATTCGTCTTTTAATAATTTATTTAATTAATAATGTAATACTACGTCTTTTAATAATTTATTAAATTATTTATGTAATAATTCGTAATTTAATAATTTATTGAATTAATAATGTAATAATTCGTCTTTTTATTATTTATTTAATTAATAATGTAATAATTCGTGTTTTAATAATTCATTCAATTAATTATGTAATGATTCGTCTTTCAATAATTTATTTACTTAATTATGTAATAATTCGTCTTTTAATAGTTATTTAATTAATAATGTAATAACTAGTCTTTTTATAATTATGTAATATTTATTTATTTAATTAAAAATAATTTAATTAATAATATTTATGTAATATTTATTTATTAAATTAATAATATAATAAATCGTCTATTAATAATTATGTTATTAATGTTGTAATAATTCGTCTTTTAATAATTTATTTAATTAATAATGTAATAATTCGTCTTTTAATAATTTATTAAATTAATAATGTAATAATTCGTCTTTTAATCATTATGTAATTAATAATGTAATAATTCGTCTTTTAATAATTTATTAAATTAATAATATTATAATTAAACTTTTAATAACTATGTAATTAATAACGTAGTAAGTTGTCTTTTAATAATCTATTTAATTAATAATGTAATAAATCGCCATTTGCTAATTATGTAATTAATAATGTAATGATTTGTCTTTTAATAATTTATTTAATTAATTATGTAATAATTCGTCTTTTATAATTTATTCAATTAATAACGTCATACTTCGTCTTTTATAATTTATTTAATTAATAATGTTAAAATTCGTCTTTTAATAATTAATACAATTAATGATGTAATAATTCGTCTTTTAATCATTTATTTTATGTATAACGTAATAATTCGTCTTTTAATAATTTATTTAATTAATAATGTAATGATTTGTCTTGTAATAATTTATTTAATTAATTATGTTATAATTCGTCTTTTAATAATTAATTTAATTTAATCGTCTTTCAATAGTTTATATAATTAATAATTTAATAAATCGCCATTTGATAATTATGTAATCAATAACGTAATAATTTGTCTTTTAATAATTTATTTAATTAATAACGTAACAATTCGTCTTTTAATAATCAATTTAATGAATTATGTAATAATTCATCTTTTAATAATGTATTTAATTAATAAGGTAATACTTCGTCTTTTATAATTTATTTAATTAATAATGTAATAAGTCATCTTTTAATACTTTTTTTTATTAATTATGTAATAATTCTGTCTTTTAATAATTTATTAAATTAATTGTGTAATAATTCGTAATTAAATAATTTACTGAATTAATAATGTAATAATTCGTCTTTTTATTATTTATTTAATTAATAATGTAATAATTCGTCTTTTAATAATTCATTCAATTAATTATGTAATGATTCGTCTTTAAATAATGTATTTACGTTATGTAATAATTCGTCTTTTAATAGTTATTTAATTTATAATGTAATAACTAGTCTTTTAATAATTATGTAATAAATAATGTAATGATTTGACTTTTAATAGTTTATTTAATTAATAATGTAATATTTCGTCTTTTAATAATTTATTTAATTAATAATGTAATAATTCGTCTTTTAATAATCCATTTAATTAATTATGTAATAATTCGTCTCCTTATAATTATTTCATTAATAATGTAATAACTTGTCTTAAAATAATGATGTCATTAATAATGTAATAATTCGTCTTTTAATTGTTTATTTTATTAATAATATAATAAATCGTCTTTTTATAATTATTTAATTAATTATGTAATAATTCGTTTTTTAATAATTTATTTAATTAATAATGTAATAATTCGTCTTTTAATAATTTATTTAATTAATAACGTAATACTTCGTCTTTTATAATTTATTTAATTAATAATGTAATAAGTCATATTTAATAATTTATTTAATTAATTATGTAATAATTCGTCTTTAAATAATTTATTTAATTAATAACGCAATAATTCGTCTTTTAATAATTTATTTAATTAATAACGTAATAAATCGTCTTTTAATAATTTATTTAATTAATAACGTAATAACTCGTCTTTTAATAATTTATTTAATTAATAATGTAATAATTCGTCTTTTAATAATTTATTAAGTTAATTATGTAATAATTCGTAATTTAATAATTTATTGAATTAATAATGTAATAATTGGTCTTTTTATTATTTATTTAAGTAATAATGTAATAATTCGTCTTTTAATAATTTATTCAATTAATTATGTAATAATTCGTCTTTAAAAAATTTATTTACTTAATTATGTAATAATTCGTCTTTTAATAGTTATTTAATTTATAATATAATCACTAGTCTTTTAATAATTATGTAATTAATAATGTAATGATTTGACTTTTAATAATTTATTTTATTATTAATGTAATAATTCGGTTTTTAATAATTTATTAAATTAATAATGTAATAATTCGTCTTTTGATAATTTATTTATTTTATAATGTAATAATTCGTCTTTTAATAATTTGTTTAATTAATAATGTAATAATTCGTCTTTTAATAATTCTTTTTATTAATGATGTAATAAGTCGTCTTCTTATAATTATTTAATTAATAATATAATAACTAGTCTGAAAATAATTATCTTATTAATAATGTAATAATTCGTCTTTTAATAATTTATTTTATTAATTATATAATAAATCGTCTTTTTATAATTATGTTATTAATAATGTAATAATTTGTAATCTATTAATTTATTTAATTAATAATGTAATAATTCGTCTTTTAATAATTTATTTAATTAATAACGTAATAATACGTCTTTTAATAATGTATTTAATTAATAATGTAATAATTCGTCTTTTAATAATTTATTTAATTTATAATTTAATAATTCGTCTTTTAATAATGTATTTAATTAATAATGTAATAAATCGTCTTTTTATAATTTATTTTATTAATAATGTAATAATTCTGTTGATCACGTGTTTAGTTTAATGGGCGGAATGTACTGAGTCAGAAACAGATACACGTTGCTCAGAAAAGAAACAGTTGGAGATTTTATGTATACAGACACACTCGGAAAATACCCAACTCTGAAGGATTTTGCAACAGTTTGTGTTCTCTTACAGAGATTCACATCATAATGTATTGTTAATAAACCTTCTGAAACGTCTTGATAAAAATCCATTACATAATTCTCATTCAAGAAACATTGAAGGATTTAAGGGATTTAAAAAAAAAAAGAAATTACAGTATGTGAACTTTTATTAATTTGTGTTTCATTTTAGAGATGAAATTTAATGCAAATCTGAAATATTTAAATTTTCGATACTAATGCAGAGAATGTATCGTGCTTAAATAATGACGTTATTATTTAGAAACCCATTCTAAACATAGGGAGGGGAGTACCTAACAATTTAATTAAACGAAAGATACCGTAAAAAATGAATTTAACTTGACAATCATATTCTGCATTTTTGTTCTTTCAATTTTTAAATGAGTCTGTGACTCTAAACACTCCAAAAAACCTGATTAAGGTGGATATTTTCGTTTAATACATACTCCTACTCCCAACTAATCTGAGTATTTGATAATTTCTCATATTGCTTTTACTCCTTTTTTGTCACTTTGTATGAAACTAAACTAACTTATATGCGCGCTACAAATGTTATTTATCATAAAAAAATAATTACTGAACGTCAGTAAACATAAAAAAATTATATTAAAATATTTTAAATATGTTTGCATTAAAAACAAAGGGGGCGATGATAGTTCTAACAATGTTGAAAGAGAAGCCAGCACTGATGATATGAAAATTAGGAACTTTGTGGGAAAAAGTGTTGCATTTTAGCAGAACAACCTTTTCGGGAACAATCAGTCTTAACTGTATAAAGAATTAAATGGTAGTAAACAGGTGGGAAATAACAACATTTCAAATGCAGATGATGCAGGAAGTTCTGAAGTGGGATTTGGTCTGTCGAAGGGCGACATAATGAGAAGGCTAGCTGGTTGGGAGAGGTCAGAGAAAGGCTATCAGGAATGCAGCAGATGGAGAACGTCGAGATAACCATTGATGACATGAAGGCTGGCATATGAAGGATGATAAACTGGAAGGCACCTGGTCCAGATGGAGTAATGGGCTTCTGGTTCAAACAGTTCCAATGCCTTCATTCACCTATAGCTGCTGCCCTGCAAAGGATCGTAGAATGTCCCTGATTGGCTTGTTAAAGGAAGGACGACACTGATTTGGAAGGATCCTGCAAAGGGGACAGCTACCAGCAATTACAGACCGATTATATGTCTACTAGTAATGTGGAAGTTTTAATCGGAATCTTTGCAGAAAAAGTTTATGAACATCTTTTGAGTAATATTGTTCTCCCTGGTGAACAGAAAGAATGTTGAAAAGGCCTGAGGGGCACCAAGGATCAACTAATGATTGATAAGGCAGTAATGCAGAATGCAAAGAGAAAGAAGAGGAATCTGAGTGCAGCATGGATCGATTACAGAAAGGCTTATGACATGGTTCCTCATTCATGGATCCTTGAAACTTCCAAGGAGATTTGTTACCTCCCTTCTTTTTGTAAGGCTAATGATGCCACTGAGTATCCTCTTAAAGAGATAGAAGCTAGGGTATAATTTTGCATCTTGCAGCAGACGCCTGGACCATCAACTATTTTTGGATGATTTGGTAGAAATGAGAAGGCAATGGAGAGTGGTAAATTCGTTTGGACAAACTCAGAAGACATCGGGATGGAGTTTGGGATGAGTAAATGTGTGACACTGGTGATGAAAAGGGGAATAAAGGTTCATTCGAATGGAACAGTGCTGCCAAATGGAGAAATCATGAAAGAAATAGAAGATACAGGGTATAAGTATTTGGGAATGCTGGAGGGTGTAGGCATCATGAACAGAGAGATGAAAGAGAAAGGAGTGGATGCTTAAGGTTGTGGCCAATGAAGTGGAGGCATGTGAGACTAAGGCTGAGTATGTGAAACCTATGGACAGAGAAAGGGCAGAGGAACTGGCTAGGAAGAAAATGCACAGAAAGTTCTTCCAGGATGTAGCAGATGTGGCTGATGAAAAATCATAGCAATTGCTTAGAGCGGGCATTATGAACACGAGTGTTCAAAAAAGTAGTTCTAGGAGAGGAAGTTTCTGTAGAATGCTGGACATGTGGTAAGGCCTCAGAATCAATTGCACATCTTGCAGCAGGGTGTAGCGGATTGGCACAAAGAGAGTACCGCAAAAGACACGTGTGTCATAATCGTATAGTTACTGACAGTATTATGATTGGGGAGTTTTATTCGCAAATGCGGCACATGACTTAGCAATATTAGTTATGACATCCACTGATTTCCATGTTTTTGGTCGACTCAGTCGAATATTAAAATAAATAATAAAACGAACAAAGACATTATGATAAAGAAATTTAAAAAAAAAGGTGATAAACTTAGAGAAAAACAAATATTTACTTACCTGCGGTGCCATTTTCGAAAATATTAACATAATGGAGTGATGGGTTACATATCGGGGCATTATCATTAATGTCCTGCAGAACGACGACAAGAGAAGCAGTGGCTGAGTAACCAGTTTTGTCCAAGACGGTCAATTTTAAGTCAGTTGTTTGGTAAAAGCCACTATCTCGGTCTAGTCTACTAGCCACTCTGATGTCACCTGTTAAGCGATTGATGTTGAACTTGCTGGCATCTTTCCCTAAATAAATAAAGAAAATAAATAAAAGCTGCTGTTATATAAATAAGTGTTAAATAAACAAACAGTTGCATCTTCACCAAGAAAAATAAATGGAAAAGGTGGATGTGCAATAGTGAAGATGCGCCATCATATGAAGGACTAGGTTCCCAAATAGAAACAAAGCGACGGTTAATTTTCTTATATTTCTTGAGCAGTGGCAGCTCCTGCATGGAGCTGTGGGACTGCAGACAGCACCCCCAAATTATTTCTACATAATATTAATGATAAAATTAAAAATAATACGTTTATTTTTTTATTATTATTATTTTATTTTTTTCTATGTGTACATTATAAAATCATTAAGTTTAATGTCGGTATCTCCAAATTCATATAAAAACAAAAATAAAACTTGCTTGGGGCTGTGAAATTCACAGTTACACTTTCTTAATGAAATTCTCTTGTGCGCATGCACGCTTTAGATGCTTTAGACAGCCAATGAAAGCCGCTTGAGGAACTGTCGCTTGTCGCAGCTCCGCGTCTCAGACGTTCGTGAAATTCGTTGTTTGCTTAGAGTGTGCGCCTGTATTGATGTGATAACATTGTTATTGAAAAAAAGGAGGCTTATTTACAATTTTTTAAAATTATTATTAAAATCTGCATATAACATGTTGTTGTACATAAAATATTGTGCTTTTTCTTTTTTTTTTTTTTTTTGTTAAATATGCACACTTTTAGCGTTGCGATTTAATTCAGTAGCAGACGGAAATATATAATATGCAGAAACTTTTTCTTTTATTATTACTAAAAGTATTCGGGGATTTAGCAGTGAAGCTAACACACGACCAAGGGTAAAAATCAAATATACAATAAATAAATCTTACCATAAAAATATAGTTACTTTTTCATCTACCTGCCTTTTTGTTTGTTTGTTTTAAGTAGTTTTAAATGCTATTTATTTTACAACAACTAAACTTTACAAAAAAACAAAACTGTTTACATTTCTTCCTAAAAGCAAACAAGCGAAGAAACAGTTTATGTTGAAAATACATTTTAGTTAGAAATCTTTTTAACTTGTATGTTTTAGATATAAAAAAATTAGCATTTATTTGCCTCCAACGAGGACAATGTTAGAAGTTTTACACTTTGAAAAATGTTTTCTTTTCACAAGTTTTTTTTTTAATTAAAATGTGTTTGTAAGTAAAAAAAAAAAGAGTTTTTATAATTATGCATTTTTAAACTTTACATTGAATTTATTAGTAGATGGGGCAGATAATATGCATAAAAAAATTAAAACTCCTTCTGGACTGAGACAATTTTAATATTTTGTTTTCTTTGGGGAGAAAGCTACATTAAAATTCGATGTTTTACAATGCTTATATATGACACCCTATTTTCTTATAATAAATCTCCACTTTATGTCGATCTTTACCGGCATGGGAAGGTCAGTAAATAGCCAAATGTACACTTTTTTATTTTGTATTTTATTTACAAATACGTTTTGTTATAAATATATTTTTAAAAATAAATTTTGTAAATAAAACTGTTATTAAATAAAACGCTATTTTCAAATAGTAAACTCCTAAATTAACCCTCGTAGGGAAGCAAGTCAATTTCAAAGTTTTTCTTTTTTGTTTTTATATAAAAAATAAGTTATTAAAAAATTGTAAATAAAATGTATTTTTAAAAATGTTTTTCGTTTGTTTGCAAAAAAAAAACGCAAACTTTTATTTAATCTGAAAAGTTTAAAAAGAATAAATGTATACATTATTTTTACTATTCTGTAAAGTGTACACAATTTTAAAAAAAAATTAATAAAAAAGTTTTTGCGTATTATCCATTTCTGCTTGATTATTTGTCTTTGTTATATATTTGAATATTTACTTGAATGTTTGTTTATTATTTGACTAAATATTTATTTATATATTCGAATTTCTTTTACACGATATTAAAACAATACGTAAAATTTTTGAAGTAGCACCCCCACTAATCTCAGGCACGAGCCGCCACTGTTCTTGAGTAAGCAATAGCGCTATATTCGCTAGGTTCAACAAACAAAGCATATATTGGAGACAAAGAAAAGAGCATACGGTCGAAGAAAAATATTTTTTATATATTTTCTGTTTTATTTTTTTAAAATAAAACGTCATTAACTTAAAGAAAAAGAAAAATGAAAATAAAAGTCAAAGTTCTTAATTGAAGGGCATACTATCTGGCAGGATAATTCTCATAGCAGTAATAGTTCGGATAGCCATGTGCGTTATTTATCTTTTCTTTGAATGAGTAAAAACGATTGTAGGTAACCATGTTATGGGCCTGTAGTTGTTGGTGGCGGTTCCCTTTCCGTGTCATTTTGCACCAGTATGGTTCTACCTTTGGTCATCCATTTTGCTTTGTAGATACATCCTTTCACGTTTTGTATTATTCTTTTGTGTACGGTCGTGAATTTGCTTAATTATTATTATTATTATTATTATTATTATTATTATTATTATTATCATTATTATTATTATTATTATTATTATTTACAACAATCTTTATTGTCATTATTATTATTAGCATTATTATTAATATATAATAAAATTATGCACATAATATTATTTTTCCGTTAATATATTCTTTCAAGTTTTATTTGTATTTATCAACTCTTAGTGTAATTTATACAAATATTGAAATCAGTTCTTGTTTTTTTATGCTGATGCCGGTTAGATGGAATGCAAACGAGTTTTCAAATTTTAAAACATTTAAAAAACACGTTCTTTTTTGTCTAACGCTTATATATATATATATATATATATAATCTCTTTCTCTCTATATATATATGTGTGTGTGTGTGTGTATGTATGCATGTATGTATGCATGTATGTATATATGTAATGAAATCAAAAGGATGTAGTGTTTACCTGATATACGCAATGGTAAACTTCAAACTAATATAAATAACAGTATTTATATATAGATAATTTAATCCTAACCGAATAAAAAAGCTCAATACGCAATAGAGAGTAGAGCTTATTATAAGAGAAAGGAAATAAAACTTTAAGTTGAACTTTACAATCAAAATTTATTGTTCGACTGAATACTAGAAAAAACAATTTACAAACTCCTTATTCCACGAAGTTTCAAAGAACGCTATTCTTTCTATTCTTCTCATCAGAGGGCAAAAAGAAATCATCAAATTATATTTGTAGCAACGCTAGAATTTGCTAGTTATGGCATTAGTGAAACCGCAATTTATTGTAGTCATAAATTGCCAAGAAAAACAAGGAAAAAATGTTGGATATGTAAAAAAAAAATATAAAAACAAACCACGCATAATATTTCAGCTTGCATGAAACTTCTCCCAAGGTAATTCGAAAGGCTAAAATAGTTCATTAGAGAATGGAGTCCAAAATTAAGTCTAGTGTAATGATGCATATAGTCCAGTTGGAAAGTTTTCAAAACAGCTGTAATAATGGAAATTGTTTTTTTTGTTGTTGTTTTTTTTTTTCGACGGCCCAAAGAAACGTTGGTCTCCAGTCAAATGGGATCGAGAAATAAAAAGAAGAGAAAAAATAGCATGTCAACCTTTATCGCCGGCTTAATTAGTGATTTAAAAAAAAAAGTGATTTCAGACCAAATTTAAAAAAATTAAGATCAGGATTAAAAAACAACAAAAAAAAAACAGCCCGTAAAATATTGTATTACTCTGACCGGATATTGGCTAGACAGGCCGAAACAAATTTTTCAGTAAAATGTTAAATTCGATGTCATTATTAAAAGGGGGAGGATGATGATTAGAAAGTTTTAAATGTTGCAGAATCTTAACTTATTAGTCATTATAAGTCATGATGTTAATGATGATGATAAAGGTGATGACATAATAATAATAATAATAATAATAATAATAATAATAATAATAATAATAATAATAATAATAATAAATGCAAAGTAATGCTAATAATAGTATAGTATATGAACATGTGTAATGATAATAATAGTAATAATAACAGTTAAACGACTAATAATCATAACTATCTTAGTAATAATAGTAACAAACTTAGTCATAATGAAAATAATAAAAAAGGTAATAAAAATGTTGATAATAATAATAATAATAATAATAATAATAATAATAATAATAATAATAGTTATAAAGATATTACTAGTAAAAAAATAGTAATAGAAATAAACATAATAATAGTGATAGTGATATTAATGATGATGCCAATAACATACTGATAATGATAAAATGTGGCAAAGATAAATATACACATATACATATATACACACATATAGATACACATACATATCTACATATATACACACATAAATACACCCATAGAAACACAAATATATATATATATATATATATATATATATATATAACGCACAAACACATACATACGTAGACATATATAAAAACAACACACGCGCACATACACACACATATATATAGACACACATAAAGACAAATATATACATATATAAAAATTATAATAGATGATACTACCACTACCATCACCACCATTACTACCACTACTACTACTACTACTAATAATAATAATAATAATAATAATAATAATAATAATAATAATAATAATAATAATACCAAGTGAAAGATTTAGTAAACCTTTTAATAAAGCGCTTAAAGGAAATTAAATAGTGAAAATGAAATTATTTTTAAAAAAATAATTACACGCATATATATACATACATATATATATATATATATATATATATATATATATATATATATATATATATATATACAGACAAATATGTATAATTTAGGAGTACTATTTATTTGATTGCAAAGTTCAACTTACAGTTCTATTTTCTTTCTCTTATATATATATATATATATATATATACATGCATACATACATACAGTGTATCACACACACATACCAGACACACACGCATATATATATATATATATATATATATATATATATATATATATATATATATATATATATATATATATATGTGTAATCCTTGGTTCGTTCAAAGTCCATAAAACCATATTTCTACATTACCAATTTAATGGGAATTTTCAGAAAATTTATGTGTAAAGTCAAGGAATGTTTGCATGTTATTAAAATAAATTAAGATCGTTAAGATCGCACATTATAAAAATATATTAAATAAAATAAAAATATTTTTCGTAACTGCGAGACTGTCTGCCATATTTCATTTCCGGTAGAAATGAGCTTTTCACGTGCACCACAGGTTGACGACTTCTGAATTACAACATTTAACTATCTAATTAATAGATTGGTAAAAAAAAATCCCTTTTTTTTAAATTATATATATATATATATATATATATATATATATATATATATATATATATATATATATATATATATATATTTGTACTTTAACCTTACAATTGAATAAAAAAACATATCATAAAACTTTAATTAAACTTGGAAATACGATTTAAAAAAATAGCGCGCATCGGTAAGTGCACTAGCAGCATTTGTTTATCTTAAACTTTTATTTTTAAAAGCCTACCTAAAATAAATTTGTCTAATTCTTAATTTCTTATGTTATTGGGAAAAAAAAGAAGGTAAATATGAAGAATTACTCCACCCTCGAAAATTCCTTTAAAATTACCACTTTTAAAAGTTTTCGGGGTCGCTGAAAACGAAAATAACGTTTATAATTACGGCAAACGAGTAGTTTCCAAGATATGAAGAAATGTTAGTTTAAAAAAGTGGAGGATCACTTTTCCATAATAATTTAACGTAAAATGATCACCCACTTTGTGGCCATGATTTGGGGGGGACTTTCTTTCTACCCTTGGAAAATCCTTTAAAATTACCTGTTTAAATTGCAAAATGCAAAAGAAATCAAACAAAAAACTTTTTAGCAAAGAAACACACAGAAAATTTTTTTTTAAATAGCAACCATTTTTTTTTTATCGAATTCATTTGCTGTTTTTATTGAAAAATATTTTCCCCCGGATTTTTGATAAAATGTTCCATTAAGGGCCGTGCGTCTCACGTTCGTATATAACAAAATATTTTCTTTTAAGATTTCGGTGTGCTAAAAACGAATCTGCAAATCGTTTCCGTCGCAAAAAAATAGTTTTTATGATATGAAGAAATTACTTTTTCGAAAAGTAGGCGATCACATTTCCACGTAAATTTAACTTAAAATAAGCACCCCCTTTCTAGCCACCTGAGAGAGGGGGGGGATTTTTTCCCATGTTTATTGGCTAAACAGCTTTCGTTTATGCTCGCGCGTAGCATAAACGAAGGCTACGGCTGTGAAATGGGAAATAGTCCCAGAGTCCAGGGGTCCATGCAAAAGAAATCAAACAAAAAACTTTTTAGCCAAGAAACACACAGAAAAATGCCCCTCTCTCAAGTGGTCAGAAAGTGGGTGCTCATTCTAAATTAAATTTACATTGAAAAGTGATAACCCACTTTTCGAAAAAGTAATTTCTTCATATCATGAAAACTTTCTTTTTGCGACGGAAACGGTTTGCAGATTCGTTTTTAGTACACTGAAATCTACGATAAAATATTTCGTTATATACGAACATGAGACGGGCCTTAAAGTAAAATAATACCGGATTTTTTGGAGCAGATTTGCCGTTTAGTTGTACAAATATCCTCAAACCAGGTAATTACTAAAAGAGACTCTTAATAGTCGTCATCTGTATCGAGCAAAAGTTTAAAACCACTGATTATATGTCAGCCTACGTCACAGTAACATATATTGAGTGAGTTCCTAACAGTATTTTGTATAGTTTTTTTAGTTTAAACTCATTTTCTCAAAATTTCCCCAAACTTAATGTATTCGATACAGTCTGCCGCCATTTGTATTTTTCAAATATACCGATAAACACTGCATGTTTCTGAACCGATTAAACATTATACATTACATAAAAACACTACAATGTTATCCAGTTAGGTAGAACATTTACTTTTCTTGCCTTTGATAAAATTTATTTGTTATATTTTTTTTTTTTTGACAACTTCTTTGTATCTGTGTTTAGTAATACAAACGCTTTTCATTTAATGTAACGTTTAGTCAGCTCGAAAACAGTGTTTATCAGTGTATTTGAAAGATACAAATGGTGGCGGACACTGTTGATTATGTTAAGTTTGAGAAAGTGAGTTAAAACTAAAAAAACTATACAAAATACTGTCACAAACCCACCAATTATGTCAGCCTATGCTATGGTAACATATATTCGGTGGGGTTTTGACACTGTATTTTATAGTTTTTAGTTTTCAACTTACTTTCCCAAACTTAACGTATTCAACAGAGTCTGCAACCATTTATGTTTTTCGAGCCGATTAAACATTTTACATTACATAAAAACACTAAACAATTATCCAGTTAGGTAGAAACATAACTTACCTTACCTTTGCTTTCATTTATTTGTTTTTGGACAACTTTTTCAAATCTGTGTATAGTAACCCCCCTCCCCCAATCACTCAAATATCAATTACTAATTCACATTTTTGTATACAGAAAACAAACAAAAAACAAAAACATTTAGTGTTTCAACATTTTTACTACGTTCAGCTTCATCCACTGATGATTGGTCGAGCCCAAGCTATGCTTGACGGTAATCCCGAGGATCAGGATCCAATTCTGCAAGAGTACCATTTTTTTCATTTTCGCCTTTTTTATTTTACTTTTTGGAGTTGATTGCTGTACTAAGAATATAAGAAACATGCATTTTCTCTTTTTATTAGAATTTTCCATTACACCAAATTGAGCCACAGCAACGTGTGGCAGGGTACAGCTAGTATATATATATATATATATATATATATATATATATATATATATATATATATATATATATATATATATATACCCATAAGTATGTACAGTGTATCACAAAAGTGAATATTTAAGTATATCTCATCATGGGACAACACTGAAAAATAATGTTTTGACACAATTAAGAGTAGTCTGTCTGCAGCATATATAACAGAGTTAATTTATCCCCCCCCCCAAAAAAAAAGATAACTCAAAATATACTTTATACTCCTCAAATTCGTGTGCATGACTGTCACCCCAGGAGGAAGCCTCTTCTGAGGGCAATACACAAAGAAAGCCCGCAAACAGTTTGCTGAAGACATGTCAACAAAGCCCATAGATTACTGGAACCATGTCCTATGGTCTGATGAGACTAAATTTAATTTGTTTGGTTCTAATAGCCTTAAGCGACCAGGTTAGGAATACAAAGATAAGTGGTCATGTCTACAGTTAAGCATGGTGGCGGGAATGTCATGGTCTGGGGCTGTATGAGTGTTACAGGTATTGGAGAGTTACATTTCATTGAGGGAAAAATGAATTACAACATGTACTGTCAAATACTGCAACAGAGCATGATCCCCGTCCCTCCAGAAACTTGGTCGTAGAGCAGTGTTCCAGCATTACAATGGCCCAAAACACACACCCAAGACATTCAATGCTTTACTGAAGAGGCTGAGGGTAAAGTATGTCTCCAGGCTTGAACCCAATAGACCATCTTTGGAGTATCCTCAAGCAGAAGGTGGAGGTGTGCACCGTCTCAAATATTCGCCAGCTCTGCAACATCGTAACTGAAGAGTGGAAGAGCATTCCAGTGGCTACATTTGAAGCTCTGGTAAACTCGATGCCAAGGAGAGTAAAGGCAGTTTGGGATAATAATGGTAGCCACACAAAATATTGAGAGTTGGCATTTTCTATGTTAATACTGACAATATTTCGAAAGGGGGTGTACTCACTGTTGTTGGCAGAGATTTAGTTTTTAATGGCTATATTTTGAGTTATTTTGAGGGAAAAATAAATTAACTTTGTTATAAAATAAAATATGCAAAGTGTGCTTGAAAGCCAAATTACAATGTAATATTAGGAAAATAAACAAATATTTTACTTGTTTGAAATTTATAACATAAATATATTTCAGAGCTAGACTCCATCCTCAGTATGTTGTTTTCTTTTCTTCTTTCTTGCCATATTGTAAAGTTGAAAAAAGAAAAGTGTGTTTGTAAAGAGCCAAGCGTTGTATCTCAGCGGTTGTATTTTGAAATGTTGGAAAATAGGGCCCAAGCAAACCCAGGATGAACTGCTAGTAATCTATATATCTATAAAAGATATCTGTGTGTACATTTCTCTACAGAATAACTCTGTCACTTTTCAGTCTACAGACTCGAAATTTGACATACAGGGTATCGAGATTTGGAAAAATCTTTTTGATCGGTTTTCGGCCAGAAATTTGGTAGTTAAGGGGTCAAAGTTGAACGATTTGACCTTTGAAAACTTTACCAAACTCCTTCAACAATTTTGGGTCTAAACAAATTTTAGATATAGGTTACTTAGACATCGATCTAATTTTATAATTTAATTTGAGCCCAAAACTATAAGTGTTAAAAGGCCAAAATTGGGTATCAAAGTTTTGAAAAGAATTGACCTCCGTGGTCTCTACTCAGTCAATTTTTTGTCTAAATATTTGAAATTTTATATAAAGTGTATTCAGACCTAGGGCAAGATTTTTAATCATGTTTTTGTTGAAACTTTCGTTTCCAAGGAGTCAGAGTTCAAAAGATTTTACATTTGCGGTTTCTAACAAACTTTTCAGCCAATTTTGGGTCTAAACATTTGAAATTTTACATAAAGAGTATTCAGACATGCAGCAAGCTTTTTAATCAGTTTGGGAGGAAATTTTGGCTGCCAAGAGGTCAAAGTTTACAGAGTTGACCTTTGAAGACTCTACCAAACTCCTCTGCCCAATTTGGGTCTAAACACTTGAAATTTTAGATGTAGGTTACTTGAATGTGGGTCAAACATTTTAATTTCATTTGAGTCCAAAACAATAAATGTAAAGGGGTAAAAATTAGGGTCAAAGATAAAAAAAAATTACGTCTGCGGTCTCTACCAACTTTTCTCTAGGGTAGTTAAGGCATTACCGTACATATTCACACTTTTTAATATATACTTATGCACATAAAGTTATGAACAGAACATAGGGCCTGAGTATATATATGAAAGTGAAAATGTGTGTGTGTGTGTGTGTGTACATTTTCCCACCTAATAACAGTCAATTTTCGGTCTAGAGATTTGACATAATATATTGAGACTCGGGAAAATCTTTTTAATCGGTTTTCGGCCAGAAATTTAGCTGTCGAGGGGTCAAAGTTCAACGATTTGACCTTTGAGAACTCTACCAAACTCCTTCGCCAATTTTGGGCCTAAACCTTTGAAATTTTAAACGTAGGTTACTTGAACATAGATCAAACTTTTTAATTTGATTTTAGCCCCAAAAAAATAAATGTTAAGGGGTAAAAATTGGGGTCAAAGTTAACAAAAATTTTACCTCTGCGGTCTCTACCAAATTACTCAGCCAATTTCTGGTCTAAACATTTGAAATTTTACATAAAGGGTATTCAGAGATAGGGCAAGAGTGTCTTCTAAATCAATCTGTATTCATATAGTACATATATTGGCAATACAAAACTTTCTCCAGATGTCTCATATATCATTTTTCCGAAAACAACGCCATTCAAGGTCCTACTGTAGACGAGGGATGGCGCTTTATAGAACCCATTTTGTTCGAACCGACAGGGCCGCCCAGCGTCACCCGAGTTTCGTCAGTCTATAGAACATTGTGAAAATGTGTTTCCAGATACTTAGTGGCCCATACTAAACCGTCCTAACAGTTTATATCACCCAAAAGTGAACATTCGGTCGGTGCTTTCTGCCATTTGTTTCACAATTCGATTTTGAGTCCTTTTTCTGAAATTCCGGTCATCCCTACATGACCAGAGAAGCTTTGGTTGTACTGTGTGGAGTTGCAGAAAAAAACTCTTTCTGAATTTTATTAAATCTTTTGTTTTTTTCCTTTCATTATTTGCCTTCACTAACAAAACGTTTCACAGTTCGAGTCTTGCTACAGTTTTTTTTTTCATTTTTCAAGTAATTTCACAATCTGTTCACTGTCTTTCAGTACCTTTCTTTTCACCATAATTAACAAATTTTTGTAATCTGTAAAAACTTTTGGTTCACCTAAAAATTTATGAAATTAATTTTATTTTAAGACTAGCGAGGGGTACCCGGCGTTGCCCGAGTGTTTGGAGGTGTGTGTGTGGGGGGGGGGGGGGGGGTAAAAAAGTAAGTATGAGGATTGAACCCGAACTGTTGAGGTACAGTTGTTAATTAAAGTGTGAAAAAATAAACGTGCGACGTTAAACATTGCCCCACCACGACATGCTAACAGAAACACGTTTGAATTTATTTAATTACTTGGATTTGGCAGGTGCCAGTTTTAATGAGTTAATGAGGTCAAGTTTGACTGCGGGATTTTTATTTTTCCCAAGATGTTATAGGAAAAAGACTAACCAACATGCGGCGAACGACAAATGTTGAATATTTATCTTCCCGAAATCGAGCAAATTATATAGACAGGCGAGCTTCGTTGTTAACTGTGAGATATTACGATTTATATGTGATATAAAAAGTTTTAAAAAGTTGTGAAGCGAGCGACCGCTTCTCTGAAAAAAAAGCTTTTTGTTTACATACAGAAAAAGCGAACACACACACATACATACATACATACATACATACATACATACATTTTCGCTTTTATATATATAGGTAGCGAGGGGTACCCGGCGTTGCCCGGGTGTTTGAAGGTCTGTGTTGAAACTCCGGGGGGGGGGGGTTTAAAAAAGGTAAGTATGAGTATCGAACCCGAACCCTTGAGGTAAAGTTGTAAATTAAAGTGTGAAAAAAAAAAGTGCAACGTTAACCATTGCCCCACTGCGAGATGCTAACGGAAACACGTTTGAATTTATTTAATTACTTGGATTTAGCAGGTGCCCGTTTTAATGAGTTAATGAGGTCAAGTTTGACTGCGGGATTTCATTTACTGCTGAACGCACCCCCCCAAGATGTTATAGGAAAAAGACTAACCCACATGTGGCGAGCGACAAATGTTGAATATTTATCTTCCCGAAATCGAGCAAATTAAATAGACAGGCGAGCTTTGTTGTTAACTGTGAGATATTACGGTTTATATGTGATATAAAAAGTTTTTAAAAGTAGTGAAGCGAGCGACCGCTTCTCTGAAAAAAGCCTTTTGTAGACATACAGAAAAAGCGAACACACATACATACATACATACATTTTCGCTTTTATATTTATAGATAATTCATAAAACTGCATTTATGAAGTTACATTAAATAGTGAACTGCAAATAGGTGAGCCATCAAAATACATGATGAAAGTAAGCACAAATTATGTTAAATACACTTTAGACGCGTACAATATATATGTATATATATAAGTGAACGTGTCAGTGTGTTTCTCTGTGTACATTTCCCTACGAAATAACTCTGTCAATTTTTAGTCTCCAGACTCGAAATTTGATATATATACTGAGATTTAGGAAAATCGATCTGATTCGTTTTCGGTCAGAATTTGCCTCTTAAGGGGTCAAAGTTCAACGATTTGACTTTTGAGAACTCTACCAAACTCCTCTGACAATTTTTGGTCTAAACACTTGAAATTTTAGATATAGGTTCCTTGGACATGTATCTAACATAATAACTTGATTTGAACCTTAAGCAATAAATGTTAAGAGGTCATAATAGGGATCAAATATAAAAACATTTACCTTTTTTTTTTTTGTTTTTGCTCAGCATACACCTCCAAACACCCGGGCAACGCCCGGCACCCATGCTAGTATATATATAAAAATGAAAGTGTCTCTGTGTGTGTCTGTCTGTGTACATTTCCTTACACATCATCTCTGTCAATTTCAGTCTGCAGACACGAAATTTGATATACAGCGTACTGAGATTTGGGAATATCTTTTTAATTTGTTTTCGGCCAGAAATTTGGCTGTTAAGGGGTTAAAATTCAACGATTTGACCTTTGAAAACTACTAAACTCCTCCGACAATTTTGGGTCTAAACAGTTGAAATTTTAGATAGAGGTTCCTTGGACATGGATCTAATTTCATAACTTGATTTGAGCCCAAAACAATAAATGTTAAGAGGCATAATAAAGGTCAAAGTTAACAAAATTGACCACTTTTTTTTTTGCTTAACATACACCTCCAATCACTCGGGTAACGTTGGAGTGAAATACTAGTATGCATATATATATATATATATATATATATATATATATATATATATATATATACTAGCTGTACCCTGCCACGCGTTGCAGTGGCTCAATTTTGTGTAATGGAAAAATTTAATAAAAAGAGAAAATGCATGTTTCTTATATTCTTAGTACGGCAATCCACTCCAAAAAGTAAAATAAAAAAGGCGAAAATGAAAAAAATGGTACTCTTGCAGAATTGGATCCTGATCCTCGGGATTACTGTCAAGCATGGCTTGGGCTCGACCAACAATCAGTGGATAAAGTTGAACGTAGTAAAAATGTTGAAACACTAAATGTTTTTGTTTTTTGTTTGTTTTCTCTATACAAAAATGTGAGTTAGTAATTGATATTTGAGTGATTGGGGGAGGGGGTTACTATACACAGATTTGAAAAAGTTGTCCAAAAACAAATAAATGAAAGCAAAGGTAAGGTAAGTTATGTTTCTACCTAACTGGATAATTGTTTAGTGTTTTTATGTAATGTAAAATGTTTAATCGGCTCGAAAAACATAAATGGTTGCAGACTCTGTTGAATACGTTAAGTTTGGGAAAGTAAGTTGAAAACTAAAAACTATAAAATACAGTGTCAAAACCCCACCGAATATATGTTACCATGACAGAGGCTGACATAATTGGTGGGTTTGTGACAGTATTTTGTATAGTTTTTTAGTTTTAACACACTTTCTCAAACTTAACATAATCAACAGTGTCCGCCACCATTTGTATCTTTCAAATACACTGATAAACACTGTTTTTGAGCTGACAAAACGTTACATTAAATGAAAAGGGTTTGTATTACTAAATACAGATACAAAGAAGTTGTCAAAAAAAAAATATATTACAAATAAATTTTATCAAAGGCAAGACAAGTAAATGTTCTACCTAACTGGATAACATTGTAGTGTTTTTATGTAATGTATAATGTTTAATCGGTTAAAAAACATGCAGTGTTTATCGGTATATTTGAAAAATGCAAATGGCGGCAGACTGTATCGAAGACGTTAAGTTTGGGGAAATTTTGAGAAAATGAGTTTAAACTAAAAACTATACAAAATACTGTTAGGAACTCACTCAATATATGTTACTGTGACGTAGCCTGGCATATAATCGGTGGTTTTACCCTTTTGCTCGATACAGGTGACGACTTTTTAGAGTCCCTTTTAGTGATTACCTGGTTCGAGGATATTTGTACAACTAAACGGCAAATCTGCTCCAAAAAATCCGGTATTATTTTACTTTAAGGCCCGTCTCATGTTCGTATATAACGAAATATTTTATCGTAGATTTCAGTGTACTAAAAACGAATCTGCAAACCGTTTCTGTAGTAAAAAGAAAGTTTTCATGATATTCATGAAATTACTTTTTCGAAAAGTGGGTGATCACTTTTCAATGTAAATTTAACTTAGAATGATTACCCACTTTCTGACCACTTGAGAGAGGGGCATTTTTCTGTGTGTTTCTTTGCTAAAAAGTATTTTGCTTGATTTCTTTTGCTTGGTAATAACCCCTGAACTCTGGGAATGTTTTCTATTTCACAGTCGTAGCCTTCGTTTATGCTATGCGTGAGCATAAACGAAAGCTGTTTAGCCAATAAACATGGGAAAAAATCCCCCTCTCTCAGGTGGCTAGAAAGTGGGTGCTCATTTTAAGTTAAATTTACATGGAAAAGTCATCGCACACTTTTCGAAAAAGTAATTTCTTCATATCATAAAAACTATTTTTTTGTGATGGAAACGATTTGCAGATTCGTTTTTAGCACACCAGAATCTACAAAAAAAATTTGTTATATAGGAACGTGAGACGCGCGGCCCTTAATGGAAAATTTTATCAAAAATCCGGGGAAAAATAGTCTTCAATAAAAACAACAAATGAATTCGATAGAAAAAAAAAAAGTGGATGCTATTTTTTTTTTCTGTGTGTTTCTTGACTAAAAAGTTTTTTGTTTGATTTCTTTTGCATGGTAATAATAACCCCTGAACTCTGGGACTATTTTCCATTTCACAGACGTAGCCTTTGTTTATGCTATGCGTGAGCATAAACGAAAACTGTTAAATATGCACTCGCGTACCAAATTGCCTTGTCAAAAAACCTTTACGCCAATAAACACGAAAATAAATGCCCCTTCCTCAGGTGGCCAGAAAGTGGGTGCTCATTTTGAGTTAAATTTACATGGAAAAGTGATCATCCACTTTTCAGAAAAAAATTTCTTCATATCATGGAAACTATTTTGGCTCTCCTTGGGCGTTGAGTTCCATGGCGACCGCAGAATTATTTAATGGTTGTTCCCTTAGTCCCCCCCTAGTCAAGGCTAACGCATGTGCACATAACATTTTTTATTTATTTACTTACGTGGCGGAGTTATACAACCATCACCCCGATGCAAATTTCTATACTGATAGGTTTCTTGAAAGTTTTTCACTGGATTATTATTGATTGAACACTAGATTATGAAAAAAAATTGAAAAAAAAAAATAAATAATTTCAACATTTGAAAGGGGTACTCATTTTTAGTTACCACGTTCTGGTAAATCGGTCACCCATTTTTGTTTTTTTCTAAATACGGAAGTGTATTCAGTAGATATAAAATGGTCGCATGTTGACGAAGCAATGTATCGGGAGGCATACGGGATGGAAAATTATTGGTAAATTTTTAGATTAGGTCCACCTCCACAATTTTCCTTTAAATGACGACATATACAGGTTTTCGACTATGCTGAAATCGAAAATCGCATTGAAATTTTGCAGAAATAAGTAGTTATCAAGATATAAAAAGTTGTATTATGCATTGTAATCTTTGGCGGCCATCTTTTTTACGCGCGTGCATTTGTTTATGGCGCGTGCGCGCGTAAAAAGATGGCCGCCAAAGAATACAATGCATAATACAACTTTTTATATCTTGATAACTACTTATTTCCGCAAAATTTCAATGGGATTTCCGTATTCAGCATACTCGAAAACCTGTATATGTCGTCATTTAAAGGAAAATTGTGGAGGTGGACCTAATCTAAAAAAAATACCAAATTATTAAACATTTCTTCAGCATGTTAGTGAAATTTATAATACTTTAAAAAAATTTTAAAAAACACAAAAGTTTTGAAAAAAAAACCCCAAAAACCTCATCTTTCATAAAAACAGATAAATTACTGTAAAGAAACACTAACAAACTCACCTTTCATAAAAACAAATTATTTAAAAAAAAAAATTTTTTAAACCATACAAATTGACTTTTAACTAAATAAGTAAAAAAAAAAATTTTTTTAACTCAAAACTGTATTTTCATAAAAACAATAAAAAAAGTCATGTTCAATCTATTTTTTTTTCTTTGAGAAACAAATATATTCCTGACTTACAAATGCGGTAGAGACTCATATTATTTTTACTTTCTATGGTTTTGATATACCGCGTTTTTATTGGTTACAAAATGGGTGACTGATTTATCAGAACGTTGTAACTAAAAAGTGAGCACCACTTTCAAATGTCGAAATAATGATTTCTTTTTTTAATTTTTTTTTAATAATCTGTTTAATTAGTGTCCAATCAATAATAATCCAGTGAAAAAATTTTCCAAAAACCTATATGTATAGAAATTACGCATGGGGGTGATGGTTGTACAACTACGCCACTTACGTTGCCTTTCGCACTTTTACAAACATTATTTACGTTAATTCTTTTCATAAATAATTTAAAAAAAAGTAACTAAACCATTTATTGATAATTTGTCACGTGTACAAACATTTATTTATTTATTTACGTAAGCTTAACTCTTTTCATGAATAAGAAAAATTTTAGTCTTTAAGAATAATAAAAGGAAAAAGTTACTAAACATTTATAAAAGGAAAAAATAATTTCTTACGTACTTACTTCTTTTCATGAAGGCCAAAGGAATAGTTGGCCGAAAAGTTGTGAAACAACAACTAATAAAGAGAAGAATAATAGTCCGCAATAAATAAAAATGGTGCTAATGTAGAGTGATCCACGCTATTTTTTAAATCATATTTCCACGTTTAATTAAAGATTAAGATGTTTTTTTTTCAATTGTAAGTACAGAATAGGTACAAAACACCCTCCCCATATTAAGAATGGCTTTTTAAATAATAACGTTATTATTTCAGCACGGATCACTCTCTGCATGAGTATCATAAAAATTAATACAAATAATACTTATCTCAATAAGTGAAAGGCTCATTTCTACCGGAAATGAAATGGCAAACAATCTCGCAGTTACGAAAAATATTTTTATTTCATTTAATATTTTTATAATTCGCAATGTTAAATTATTTTAATAACATGCAAACATTCCTTGACTTTAAAAATAGATTTTCTGAAAATTTCAATTAAATTGGTAATGTAGAAATATGGTTCTATCGACTTTGAACGAACCATATTATATATATAGATATAGTGTGTTCAAAAAGTCCATGTGTATGTATGTATATATATATATATATATATATATATATATATATATATATATAAAGAGAGAGAGAGAGAGAGAGAGAGAGAGAGAGAGAAAGAGACAGACAGACAGACAGACAGACAGACAGACAGAGAAAGAGAAATAGAGAGAGGGGGTGTCGTAAAAGTCAGTGAAGAGTTTTGAACTTAAATAGATTCTTTATTTTTTATTATATCTTTCCGTTATCTTAACACAATCAGACTAAGATATTGGGACATTTTAACCGAATGCAAAATTCAAACAATCTTTATTCATGAAAAATAATGCCTTTTGAATATTGCCCATTTTTAGCTTCGCGTATTTATTTTCCAAAACATTATTCCTGACAGATTGCAGAATCTCTGGATTGCAATTTTACTCTGTTATTTCGTTTTCCTTCAATTCTTGCATGGTTTAGAATGTCTAAAAAGTCACTGCAAGAATTTAAAGAAACCCGGAAGTTCATCAATATGTCATGAATAATGTTTTGGAAAGAGCACAAATATATTTGTTTTCAATTTCCCAATGTCTTAGTCAGATTGTGTTTAAATTACAGAAAAATGACAGAAATAAATAAAGAATCTATTTAAGTTCAAAACTCTTCAATAACTGTTTGGACACTCTGTACACACACACACACACACACACACACACACACACATACACACATACACACACGCACAAACACGTATATATATATATATATATATATATATATATATATATATATATACGAGCAAACAGTTAATAAAACATGTTAAAAAACACTTTGAAATGAGTTAAAAATATATTTAATCTGAAAAGGAAACACTAGATAAGTAAATAGTCCTTAATCCGCGGAGCTTCGAAGAAATACTTTCCTTCTCATCAGAGGGTAGGAATTAGCAAAATGCGGGATCGGATTTTGCATGCAAAAGTATTTGATGAAACAAGTCAATCAAGTCAAAGATATTACTTGAAAACAAAAAAAGTGAAGCAGTGGGAATATGATAAAGAAAAAGGTGATTACACATGAATGGATAGTCTGGTGGAAGATAAATAATCCAGTGACGGTAAAATCCAAATATATAACTTCAAGAAAGTTAATTGAATTTCACTTTGCACAAGTAAAGTCCAAGGAAATCCCGTAATTGGAAGAAGATGGTCCATAATAATCCAAAGGCAGAAATCCATGGAAAAAAGGAAAAAATTCCAATAATATTAATAAAAGAAAAATAAGATGTTTATCACTCTACTGCCGAGATATAAATCATCAATAAATATCGAGCTTTTACATCTGGCTGAGATAACTTTATAAATATTTTTTTTTTTTTAATATTTATAATATACTTTAGTTTTACGATCTTGGGTCATTTTGGTAAATTTAATTGTAATTTATATATATATATATATATATATATATATATATATATATATATATATATATATAATTTTCCCTTTTTCATCTTTCTATAATCCTTATTGAATTGATAATGTAGTAACGTTCTTGTGTAATTTTATGCATTATATTCTTAGCTTAGTATATATATATATATATATATATATATATATATATATATATATATATATATATATATATATATATATATATGTTTGTTTGTTTACCGTTTTGGGGGTAAGAATTCCAAAAAGTGCTCGATTATAAAGAAAAAACCTTTTTTCGATATAAGAGCTTAATATTTATTTAAATGTACAGAAGGTCAGAAAAACATTGGTACTCTCGGTTTCAAGCCTAACATAGGGGCGACTAGGTAATTGTAAATCGTAAATAATGTTAGGCTCTCGTCAGCCATGTTGTTTCTGTTTGAGGAAAAGCAGGATCGCATTTACTGTTTTTAATGATGTTCATTTTTATTTAACTATACCTTATCCCTATCTCAGTATATTTTATTTTATTTTAATATTAATTTTCTATATTTTTTTTAATCTAATGTATTTTTAGTAACGTTGTGCTGTTCTATCTTGTTACTATCCCGCACGGTTCCGGTCTGATTGGTAAGTTTTGATTGGTTCAAAAGGGCTAATTAGTCTGTCTTATAGATCCTTTAATGTTTGTTCTTTTTTTTTAATTTTAATTAAGAGGAGGTAATTCGTGATTCTTTGTTTTCCTATTATATTATATTTTATATTGTATTTTTTTATTTTTATACGTTTTTATATATGTATCTTTTTTATTTTATTTATTATATATATTTTTTCTCTTATATTTTGATTAATTAATCAGTATCTAAAGCCTTTGATAGGGTATGGCATAAAGGTTTACTTCATAAGATCGCTAGCTATGGTATAGCTGGAAAAGTCTTCTCAATTATTAAATCATTTCTTTCTGATAGGTTCATAAGAGTAGTAGTTGAGGGGCAAAAATCAGAAGCTCACAGTATTAATGCCGGTGTCCCTCAGGGATCCATCCTGGGCCCAACTCTTTTCCTGATCTACATTAATGATCTTCCAAATCATATCCTTACATCATTTGTAGACATTTATGCTGACGACACTACCATTTATGGTACCACATCTAAGACAGTAAACGAGCAAGTACTCTCCAATTCTCTCTCCTCTGATCTTGAGCATGTAGTACAATGGGGAAAGGAGTGGCTGGTTACTTTTAATGCATCTAAAACCAAGCTTCTCTCTTTACATCATCAACATTTTAATCCACATTTGTCATCAATTGAAATGAATGGCTCTCGTCTTCAGGAGGCCTCAAGTTTTGACAAGCTTCTGGGCTTGACCATTACTCCTGATCTTAAATGGAACACGTATATCAAATCTGTTGCCAAGGCCGCTGGAAAAATGGTGGGATCTTTCTATCGATCCAGTAGATATCTCACTGCTGATGCTATTCTCTATCTATATAAGAGCCAGGTACGTCCAAGGATGGAATACTGTTGCCACATCTGGGCAGGAGCTGCTAGAAAGGACTTGTCCTGCCTTGATAGAGTTCAAAATAGACTTCGTAGCCTCGTAGGAGATGTCCTTTTCTCCTCCTTACAACCTCTATCTCACAGAAGAGATGTTGCGAGTTTGTCTCTGATGTATCGTTATTTTCATGGAAAGTGTTCAACTGAGCTTCAATCTATGGTCCCCCCCTCGCCAAACTTTCACAAGAAACACTCGTCTAGCTGTAAACACTATCAATAATTTCCCCCACTCTTTATCTGTGCCTAAACCTAAACATAGATTCCATGAACAAAGCTTCTTTCTTAGAACTGCACGCCTGTGGAATTGTCTTCCGTTTTCCTGCTTTCCGGCTGACTACAATATGGTTGTGTTCAAGTCTAAGGTAAATAAGTTCTTGATGAGCCGTTCCATATAAGTTATTAAATTTACCAAATTTTCATTACTAATGATTACTATATTGACCAACTTCTACTGTACACTCTTTAACCCTTATCCTTGAGTGGCCTCTGGGCCTTGATAACGTGGTGATGCCTTTGTAAAAAAAAAAAAAAAAAAAAAAAAATCTCATATGCTGTCATTTTATTTTATCTTTGGTTACTATGTATCTGGTATCAAGTTCTAAGAGATCTTATATAAGCTATTTAATTTCCAGGTCTTTTAATTTTTATTTTTATTTAATTATATATATATATATATATATATATATATATATATATATATATATATATATATATATATATACATGGGTTTATGGAATTCTTTGATATAGCCACAAATTTCTTAATATTTTTATACTTACATAGCCTAAATATCTATTTTCACTTTTACTAAATTATTTTATGCGTTAAATTGGCTGGATTTAGAATGCGCTTCAAGCCCAACGTAAGAATTGTAAATAATGTTAGGCTCTAGTCAGTCATGTTGTTCTCTGTTTAAACAAAGAGCGGGGCCGCATGTATTGTTTAGTGTGTTAGATGGAATAGAAAACACACCATATGTTCATATATATATATATATATATATATATATATATATATATATATATATATAAGTAAAAATTAATGCTGTGTGTGTATTTGTGTGAATCTATACGCGTATGTGCATGGGTATATGTGTTGTGTAGTTGGGGTTTTTTTTAAGGTGATGAGGAGAAGATAGAGAAGAGAGAAGAGACATTTATACTTTTTACAGTTTGTGGTTTCTTATAACATATCTCGTAGGAGAGTTGAGGGAGGGTGATCCGTTCTTATATCACAAGAGGGGGAGACAACTCATTACTTAGATGGAGAGGGGGACACATTACAATATACACAAAGGTTATTATAAGATGATTACGCATTACCTTTAATTTGGTAGAATGATAACAGGAAGACGACAGTTACAAAAATATGAGATGTTCTTTTATTCCATTCGACCGGTCGCAATGATGGTGACATCAAGTGATTCAAAGTCGACTACATGATTAAAGGTTTTCCCTTCGCTTCCAAAGGAACCCTCCTCATGTCAGATCTGTCTCCTATCTTCGTCTCCAACTCTGTCTGTCCGTCTGTACAATCTCACTAAAACTAGCAAACTATATTGAGAATTCATTTTCTGCTATGACGTTATGTATGGCTTCAAAACGTGCCACACACACGTGGAAACTCACGTGGCCTAAACGTGTGTGGTTCGCATATGTTAAAGCGATTTCTGCAGACAAAGAATTCTTACTAACCTATTTTTCGATCTAACTTATTTTTCAATATGTTTTTAATTTGCTATTGTTCATTATTTTCACTGACCTTATTTTAATACAATTTTCATAAAAAGAATTGAACAATTAAAATTCCTTTTACAACAATATATCTAACTATTTTATGTGAAACTGAACAGTGCGAATTCCTTTCTGAATCTATTTCCGAACCTTGCTTACAAAGTTCGAATCTCGGTCTATCTAATGTTTTTTCTTACTTATAAGAAAAGGGCTTTTTTTTCTTGTAACATCTGTCTTGTGTAATTATGTAAAATTTTAGAGATATATGGACATATGTATGTATATTAGGAGGTACGTACATGGACATTATGGAAAAAAAGAAGGGCTCCGTTCACAAGTACAACCATAGTAATAAGTAGATGAATTCATGTAGTGAGAGAGAGGAGTCAAATGTTCCGGTAAAGGGCTAAAATTTACTTAATGGTTGAGTGGACATTTCGAGATATTCTACAGCTAGCAAGCCTGTGCAGCGAACTTTTACGTCAAACACTGTCAAATCTCTTTGATATACAATCCATCTATCGCGCCCTAAAAACTAAGTCCCCGTTGATACCTTCACTGATCTTATGTGATATCACAGTCAACACGTTTTTCACTTGAGTTTTTTTACATAAGCATCATCACTTATCAAGGCCAAGAGGCCACTCGAGGATAAGGGTTAAAGAGTGTACAGTAGAAATTGGACAATATATATTGTAGTCAGCTGGAAAGCAGGAAAACGGAAGACAATTCCACAGGCGTGCAGTTCTAAGAAAGAATCTTTGTTCATGGAATTTAGGTGCTAACAACTTGATTTATAAGAGATTCAAAAAACAACCATAACGCAAGAGAGACGGATCGGTCTCTAATCGAATGCAGAGGACTATTCTCCAATATTTTTTTAAATTATTGGGCAGACCAATATAATTTCCCAGAGTCATGTAAAGCATTTATCATTTAAGTAAAGATTGAATAGCTTAATAAGGATATGGAGCAATTTCGAGTTGCAGTTTCTTGAGTGCCATAACCGGAATGTTTTCAGAACCAGTTGCTGTATCGGCATCAAGGTTCTTAATAAGTTTGGCGACACCACGGACAATTATTTGGATGCCGCTTAGAGTATTACGATAATGGATGGAATTCTGGAATAATAATTTGCTGCAAAGTTCTTTGCGAACATTTGGACTATATCAGATGCTGAACACTATCTCTGGTTCATTAATTATCGTTGAGATAGGGGCTTCACATTGATTCAGAACCTTGTTTGTTATTCTCCAAAACTAATGAAACCTAAGCCTCTGATCGATCCCTTTACTACTGATCGAATATAGAACTCTTTAGTGTTTTCTATAATCATTTACAGTGGTTTCGAGATATTTTAAGGAGGGTTGCTTTCAGAGCATTTATTTCGTGAAAATAATTGAAATAGTTGTTTCTGAATACATCTCGAAATTAGCATCTTCATATATCAAACTGAAGCCATATAACGCTGTACATAATGCGTTGCTAGAACATATTTTTGTATACGAAATCCTATCAAATTTCCCAGTAGCATATGATTATATTTTTATAAGACAAGACACAAAGCCACTTGTTGTAAGAGGCTAAAAAAGTCAACTTCAAGGTCAAAAACTTTCCACCGCTAGGTATTAGATGGAATAGAAAACACAATTATTTCCTCTTTGTCAGAAACATCACATATGGAACGTGAGAACTAAAAGACAACATAAGGAGAAGGGAGAATTAGGCGGCTGCACGTTGTAATATTAGTATATTTTACAGATGATCCAATTAATAAGATGCAACAGAAACAACGGCATTAGCAATTGCTACTTACCTGATAGCGAATACACTCGTACATTTCCAGTGTGGTTATTTGAAATGATAAGATTGTTGAATTTGACAGGAGTTCCGATGGGCACCTCTTCCGGTAATAGAGTAGTAAAGTTTCCCTTTATCGTACCAACGTGGTGGTTTGCCGGCGTTATGTTGACGGTGAGATTAGCGAATGCCTTTGTAGATCCGTCAGTAACACTAAATAAAAAACAAATAAGTAAACATTAAATAATATTTGTTTGTAAAAATCAATACATGGAATAAATTAACGCATTTTTATATAATTAAACGGCGCTCAATGTTTGCGTGACACTGCTGTCCGAACTTTCACTTTCTGGTTACCACTTGACGCGTCTTCTCTCCACTCCAAAACGAACTTCTGCAACTTTAGCTTTTCTCTCCCCGAATCCGACTTTTCTCTTCTACAAATACAACTTCTCTGCTCGCAATCTAACTTCAGAATGCCTTCCTTCCCCAAATCACTCCTCTTTTATCTCCAATCAGGAGCATCTCATTTGCATACCTCGTGGTCACCCTGTAGGCATATAAAGAAACAGGGCAGCCATTTTTGTTTCTTTCTTCTTCATTATGAACACGAGGTAAGCCACACAAAAACGCGGTCGGTCGTTCTTGTTTCTTTTTTCTTCATTTACACCACACGCCCCCCTGATCTTCGAGATCAATAGGATACTTCGTAATCCTCCATCCAAGCAGGCCGCCTCCTCTCACGTCGAGGCCTCTGGGGGACAACTTCTCGGGGGTTAACGTTTTCAAGTTCACTACAACGCGGGCCTAAGTCAGGTCGAGGAGCATCATTTGCTTTTCGGTGGCCCTCGATTTCCCCTTCTTCACCGCCCTCACTGCATACCGGCAATGCCACACGACGCAGGTCTAAGATATGCCGGGAAACGCCATTCACCATCACATTGTTCTTATACTGCAATCCTGTTACGACCCCTCTTTTCCAACGAGTGGTACACTGTGCATTGGAGGGTTTCACCCGCACCTCTTCACCTACTTTGATAGTGGCTTCTTCACTCTCAATTCCTGCTGTTTTGTTGCACGGATGCCGCCACTTATATGTGAAAACGGCCCTATGAGGCACAGTTGTCTCATCTTGTTTGGTCTTCGGCGAGATGTTATACCAAAACACCGCCTCTATGGGTGATACGTTTCTTTTTTCCGCAGCGGCTTTAATGGTGCGATGATTCCTCTCCACTATTCCGTTGCCACTCGGCCGATACGCTGCTTTGAAAAATTGCCTTACTCCCCACTTATCGCACACCCCTTTAAAGGCTTCTGATCGGAAAGCGAGGCCATTGTCCATTAAGAGTTCCTCAACCGGCCCTCTCTCCAAAAATATCTCCTCGATGACCCCTCCGATCGCCCATGCAGCTTCTGCCCTGATCTCTCTCCAGATGGCAAACCTTCCCGGTCCACAGTCGACCATCGACAGATACAATTTGTGGCGAAATAGCTTGTCGTTTGCGTGACTGCTGTCCAAACTTTCACTTTCTGGTTACCACTTGACGCGTCTTCTCTCCACTCCAAAACGAACTTCTGCAACTTTAGCTTTTCTCTCCCCGAATCCGACTTTTCTCTTCTACAAATACAACTTCTCTGCTCGCAATCTAACTTCAGAATGCCTTCCTTCCCCAAATCACTCCTCTTTTATCTCCAATCAGGAGCATCTCATTTGCATACCTCATGGTCACCCTGTAGGCATATAAAGAAACAGGGCAGCCATTTTTGTTTCTTTCTTCTTCATTATGAACACGAGGTAAGCCACACAAAAACGCGGTCGGTCGTTCTTGTTTCTTCTTTCTTCATTTACACCACACTCAATATTATTATTTATTCGCTGGAAGTTTTCATTATCCGTGATTGCTCGCTGGTAATAACAAATGATGATTTTAGAGTGTGAGAAACTATTTCTCTCTTGATTACTAACCTTCGTTCGATAATTGTTACAAATCATTTGGAGTTTTGGTAACAGGTTTTTACCATTAATTTACTCGCTGATAACGCATTAAAGAGATTTACACACACACACATGTCTATCTGAAAGGACGCTTCTCGAACATTTATTTCTGTAGCCATGTTTCTAATATTTTGTTTCACAGAGTGTTCTTATTCTTCTCGTGTATTCTTTTTCAATCTTTTATTTCATGTGTGTTAATTTGATGACGTTTGCCAACCGAACACCCAGCCATTTATAGTGGTCATGTTCGCCAGACACCTTCGCATTCCATACATAGAATATATATTTACATGAAAATATAAGTTTAAATATGAAACGAAATCTAAGAAAAACATTTTAGTACAATATATTTTTAATTTTTTTCAAATATTTAAAAAATAATACGCACTTACATTTTTGTTGGCAGAGAAATTGTCAGTCTTCATGTATTATCGGTATAAAGACTGTATACTTAACTGAAAAAATGTTTCAATTAATACCATGACTCGCTTATTACTCGATTTGAGTTCATAGCTTTTTGTCCCCATGTTTTTTTTTTTTGGGGGGGGTCCAAATTATATTCTGCACTATTAACTAAACACTGAAAAATGCTTTTTCTCAGCAGTATACATTATTTCTTAAACAGTCTAAACTTAGTACCCAAGCCAAATTGCTCTACTCTGAACCAGCTTTTAAACGAGTTCTCCCAAAGTAAATTAATACAACAAAAAAAAAAACGACTAACAAATTGAAAGTTCCATTACGGTATCGTATAAAGGTAATGCTCGAATGCTCGAATCATTCTCTATCGAGGTTAGATGAAGCCAAAAAGAAAAATATATATTTACGCATAACTATGTGAGGGAAGATTATTTTCAAATATTCTCCTAAACTGAGAACGGGGTAACGGGGTAAGGGACTTATATTAAGTAGATATTAATAAGTCATTATATTTTTATTTTATTTTTATTTTTCTCTATTTATTTATTTATTGTTTTTTTTTTATGGAGAGTAGATAATACACTGTGGTTGTGTTATCGGAAGCTCCAGTAACTCTCGCTTCTCCTTTTTTGTCCCTCAGTCGTCATTTCCAATGAGTGATTTTTCTGACAAAGGATGAAGAAAAAGCTGCTTTCCATCAGACAAGGCCAAACTATTCGCCAAGAACTTTGCAGCTAACTCTACCCTCTGTGATGAAGGGCATCAACTCCCCATATTTCCTCCTACAACAGACAACACCCTATCCAACATACAAATATCTGTGCACGAGGTCGCCAATCAAGAACCTTGATTCCAGTAAAGCAACTTACCCAGACGGCATTCCAATTATAGTGTTGAAAAAGCTTCGACCAGAACTTGCCCCCATACTTACAAAACTGTTTAAGCGTTGCTTTAAGGAGAAGTGCTTTCCAACACCCTGGAAAACCTCATCATTATGCCCTGTATTTAAGAACTCAGGTGATAAATCATCCCCCTTGCAATACAGACCAATAAGTTTCTTGTGTGTCATGAGTAAATTACTGGGATCCATATTAAATATGGTCTGTATTGCAAGGGGGATGATTTATCACCTGAGTTCTTAAATACAGGGCATAATGATGAGGTTTTCCAGGGTGTTGGAAAGCACTTCTCCTTAAAGCAACGCTTAAACAGTTTTGTAAGTAGTTAACCACCTCAGCAGAAATAACCTCCTTAGTGACATGCAGTATGGTTTCCGTTCTGCTAAATCTACAGCTGATGTGCTAACAGCTATATCCCATAGGATTAGTGAATCTCTCGACAAAGGCTTCTTTTCTAGGGCAATTGCTCTTGACATATCAAAGGCCTTCGATAAGGTTTGGCATAAGGGCCTACTTCACAAGATTTCCAGCTACGGTATTACTGGAAATGTTTTCTCAATAATTAAATCCTTTCTCTCTGGTAGGTTTATAAGAGTAGTGGTTGATGGGCAGAAATCTGAGGCCCACAGTATTAATGCTGGAGTCCCCTAGGGGTCCACCCTGGGCCCAACTCTCTTCCTGATCTACATCAATGATCTCCCAAAACACATACTAAATTCTTTCATTGACATCTATGCTGATGATACGACCATCTACGGCAACACATCAAAGGCCGTAAATGACAAAGCTCTCTCTGATTCCTTCTCCTCTGATCTTGAGTGCGTCGTTCAGTGGGGGAAGAGATGGCTGGTTACTTTTAATGCATCTAAAACCAATCTCCTAACTTTACATCATCAACGCTCTGTTCCTCATCTAGCATCAATTGAAATGGATGGCTCTCGTCTTGGGGAGGCTTCATGTTTTGACAAGCTCCTGGGTTTGACCTTTACTCTTGATCTGAAATGGAACACGTAAAGTCTGTTGCCCGGGCCGCTGGGAAAATGGTAGGATCCTTCTACCACTCCAGAAGATATCTCACTACTGATGCAATTCTCTATCTCTATAAAAGCCAAGTACGTCCAAAGATGGAGTACTGCTGCCACATCTGGGCTGGAGCTTCAAAAAACAGCGTATCCTGCCTTGACAAAGTACAAAATAGACTTCATGGCTTAGTGGGGGATGCTCTCTTCTCTTCCCTGAAACCTCTCTCCCACAGAAGAGACGTTGCGAGCCTGTCTTTGTTTTATCGTTATTTCCATGGCAAGTGCTCGTCCGAGCTCCAATTTCTGGTCCCCCCTCGCCAATCCTTCATGATAAACACCCGTCTAGCTAAAACCACTATCAGTAATTTCCCCCACTCTTTTTCTGTGCCTAAATCAAAACGTAGATTCCATGAACACACCTTTTTTCTTAGAAGTGCACGCCTGTGGAATTCTCTTCCGTTTGCCTGCTTCCCACCAGACTACAACTTGGACGTCTTCAAGTCCAACATAAACAAATTCCTGATTAATCGCCCCCTTAAGTAAGACACTTTATCAAATATCCAATACCAACTATTACTACGATATTACCCCATTGATTACTGTACACAAAATAACCCTTATCCCCGAGTGGCTTACGGGCCTTGATAAGTTGTGATCCCCATGTAAAAAAAAAAGTTAAGTGGGTTATTTTACTATATAAAAACTTATTATTGTTGCAGTAGTAGGATATGAAAGTTTTTAACAGATGCCTCAGAACAAAGCGAGATTTTAGTTTTTCCATATGAACACTCTAAAACTTTTGTCCGGAAGGAAAGCATGAATTCTTTTAGAGTTTAGCGTTTCATATAAATTTAACGTAAAAGAAAACCCGAATTTCTGAGCTAGCCTGGTGTTTTAAGAAAGGATTTGGAACGTTTTTTGTTTTTTCTTGGGGAAGAATAATATAATTATTTTATTTTTTATTTTTTTTTTTGTTAATATTAACTTCTTTTAAGTGTGGTTTTATGATCATTCCAATCAGACTTGGGGGTAAAAATTAAATATACAGAAGAAACTGATTCTCCAGTCCAAGTTCTATAATAATTTAGTTTTGTTTTTTTTTTTGTTTTTGTTTTTTCTTTTCTGTCAAGTTTGTTAGAATGTTCAGTCACACATAATCGCCTAAAATACAGTAACTCATTTTGGAAGGAAATGTTATGAATTATGTGTCATTCTATCTACTTATCTTCCTAGACTTGTTTGGTGAGGAGGGTGGCTAGTCTCCCTGAAGGATTACAAACAAGACCTTCCAAAGGGCGAATGAACCCTTTTTCGGGGTCAACGGCCAACTAGCACCGTGTGTGTTTGTGTGTATGTATGTGTGTATTGGGGTGGAGAGGGCTCCCGTAAGCCGTGATGAAGGCAACCTTTCCAGGAGAAGCAAATCTCTTATTTAAAAAACCATAAAACGGGATATCAGTACCCACATTAAGCTGGTCTGCAGTTTAACTTGTTGCTGGCTATCTTGCTCTTGCTTGTTGCTGGATCTCAACATTTTGAACTGAGTGAAGGACCTAGCTGTCGTACAAAGCTAAGACTCTATAACATCATCTGTGTATAGATACTCCCTCAGGCATTTGACTATAAAAATGGTCCTGTGGCGATGGAAAAGTTGCGACGCGTGGAGGCTTGAAATGCTGGAAACATGTAATAATTGATCTCAATGACCGTCTTCAGTATCATGCCTGTTTGAGCGTGTGAATTCACCGGTAGGACTAAAAAAATCATTTTTGGGCTCATGGACTTTAAGTGTCTGAAGGAGTGGCACTCGTCTGACAAGACGTTGCAATCATCATCTTCCCCGGTAGGAGAATTTAGACAGAAGGTTGGTCTATAATGTGCAGAATTCACTTCTCCAAGAAGGGGCATTCTACATTGGGATAAAAATTAAAATGTCCTAGTCTAGAAAGATTTCTTTTTTACTGACCGAGGACAAAAAAGATATAGTGTAGTATAAGAACATGTACTACGCTTTGAATTATTTATTTGCTAAAAAATATAACGTAGAACAAGGTCATCAAAAGTGTAGAAAAGTGGAGATCGTTGGTTATCCTTTATTTTACATTACCTATCTTACTATTGGCTAGAATCATTTTACTCACCATAATACCACATTTGCTTCTATTCAAAATAGTATCAATATGTTGAATATATATATATATATATATGTTTATATATATGTATATATATATACATGTATATATATATGTATATATATATATATATATATATATATATATATATATATATATATATATATATGATCATTTTCAATAAATATTTACAGGTTTATAATTACAAAATATTTTCCACAAGATGGCTAAAAAATATCAATAAATTTTCTGCCAATAATAAATTTATCCAATCAATAAAACTTCATACAAGAATATCTAGCTGTCTGCCCTCTTCCACCAAAAAATCCTTAGGGTTTAAGAAAAAAAACTTATCGTTTTTCGGTCAAATTTTCCGGTATCCCTTTTAACATTGTTAGAAATGCATAAATTTCAATCACATGAACAGAATTTATATGCATGAATTTCCCAACGTGTATTTTGTGTATAAATTTTCGGTGAGATACAAATAAAAAAAAAATGAACATATCCGTTATTTATACATTGTGTTCCACGGCAAAAGTATTAAAGAAAGAAGAAAAAAAAACTGGCGTAAACAAATTGTTAGTTAATTTGTTTTAAAATAAATTGGGTATATTTATATATTAAACTCATTGTTCTTTTCGCAATAAGTAAAGCTCCAAATATCAGACCATTTTTATATAAACGAACTTAAATCGATGCCATGTAAACACTTTCGATAGGAGCGGTGGGGATCTATAATAATGTTTTTTCACGCGCTTTTGTTATTAGAATCGGAATCGGTAATTGTATCGGAACGGGGAAATGTATTGGAATCATCCTATCGCTAATATGTGTGTGTGTGTGTGTGTGTGTGTGTGTGTGTGTGTGTGTGTGTGTGTGTGTGTGTTATACATGAAGCACTTTAAAAGTGGCGGTCAAGGTTTATATAAAAAAAACATTGAAGATCAATGAGTAGAATTGTCGACTGTCAGTTAGATGGTTGTATTCTTCAATTAGACATGCCAGGTCCTGTAAGTCACCCAAGTATTTGTCCACGGTGAAAACGACGAGGGACAAACTTGGAAAATGCAACAAAAGGGTTCAGCACAAAAGCCACGGGGAGGGCTTATTTCATGTTTAAATCCTCCCTCTGGTCACGGTTTGATCGTCGGTATACTGACAGAGCACCACCGCTCAATCTGTGGTAAAAAGCAGTCAATGTTGCCGATACCACACCAGCTCCACCTGTTCTAACCATTTGGACACTGTGTGATTGGGTGAGACGGAGACGCTATGAAATTCAGGAATCAGCCGAATGTCAATTGCATTGCCTGTCATTTGCGTTTGATTATTTGTTAGCCGAAATAACTTATAATTATAGATCAGAGCACCGGAACTCTGTACAAGAGGGACTTTTTCTTTGATCACTATTTTTTTCCATATGCAAACACGTTTCTTGCTGACAAAGGTTTACTCATGAAGTGTGAGCGAAAAAGTGTCTCCTTTCCCTTAGAGTTTGTCCATTTATGTTCTGCAACTCTCACCATTTCGTGCAGCTTCTATCGCCCCCCCCTCCATAAAACATACTACACTTCTTGCGTCTTCTTTTTCTGATTTTACCGCGCTGACAACAAAGCGAGCATACGTTTTGCTTTTTTGATGTGGAGTTGTGTGTAGCATTACTACTACAATGACGTGAGTTTCATTTTTCTCTTGCAAATATTGACAGTAAGAAAGAAACACCTGTCATGGACGTGAATTAGAAGCAGATGTGTCATTGAATTACTTTATGCAGAAAAATTGAGCTTATCGACCGGCGTCTAATAAAGGCTTACAAAGCCAAAATGGGTTCTTGATTTCGGAGTGACGAAGCCCGCTCCTGACTTTTACGATCAAGGCATTATTTATCACTAGCAAAAGTGCATTGCAAATAGTAATGACTATGAAGAAAAATAAACATAGAGGAATAAAATGCGCTAGTTTTAATGGCAACACAATATATATATATATATATATATATATATATATATATATATATATATATATATATATATATATATATTTCTGTGAAAATATATTTTCTTATAATATATACCAATTCTTATTTAAGAAGCTATATATAATTACACAGCAATATAATGAATAAATGACAAAAGACTATATTCCAAAGTTCATGATGTTTACCATCTTATAATTTATTCCTTTAATTCAGTTGACATTTACAATTCTTGGCAGTATCTGTTTCGTAACGCAAAAGCAATCACTTAATAATAATAATTAAGTGGTTGATTTTGCACTATGTGCTACGAAAAATATACTGCCAAGAATTGTAAATGTGAACTGAATCAAAGGAATAAATTTTAAGATGGTGAACATCATGAACTTTGCAATATAGTCTTTTGTCATTTAATCACTATATATATATATATATATATATATATATATATATATATATAGATATATATATATATATATATATATATAGATATATATATACATATATATATATAGATATATATATATATATATATATATATATATATATATATATATATATATATATATATATATATATATATATATATATATTGTTCAATATAGCATTTAGTGCGATAAGATGTATAAAATTTGTTTGGCCCATTTTTTTTTTTTTTTGCTCACGAGTGTATACATATATATATATATATATATATATATATATGTATATATATATATATATATATATATATATATATATATATATATATATATACTCGTGAGCAAAAAAAAAAATGGGCCAAACAAATTTTATACATTTTATTGCACTAAAAGCTATATTGAACAAAGAACAATTGAACAAGGAAACTTAAACAAGACTAATAACACAGAACAAGATATTTACTTTAATAAATGCTTAGGATGGAATCGCATTCCCTTTTGACTTCTTTAAAAGATCAATCCTTTTAGACTTTGAGCTACCAATATATAAATGTATGTATGTTTGCATGTCTGCCTAAAACTTTCGACAGAAGAGATGGATTTTCACAAGGTCAGTATCGTTTTTAGCTCGATGACAAATATCGAAAAAGTTGCTAAAAACATTCATTTCTTCACCCTCAACTGGGCACTTTTCTACATGGAGGGGTCGCTTTTTTCGTCAATATTTTCAAAAGTCACCCCCTCTTTTCGATCGCCCAGCCTTAATTTAAACCTACGTCACTTCTGGTTTTGCGGTGATCGTACAGCGAAGTCGTCAGGTTTTTTTCCTATTCTTTTCCTCCTTTTCGGTACGGATTCGAGCCTGCCTTCCTACTACCACTTTTTTTTTTTTTTTTTTGCTCAACATACACCTCCAAATACCCGAGCAACGCCGGGCTGAAATGCTAGTATATATATATATATATATATATATATATATATATATATATATATATATATATATATATATATAGAGAGAGAGAGAGAGAGAGAGAGAGAGAGAGAGAGAGAGAGAAATAAAAAGGAACAAACCGTATTATGCATCAACGTTTCGTCTTTATTTCGAGACTTCCTTTTTGTTTCTCTATTTTGTCGGAATACTATTTCCATTATTTTCATCATATATATATATATATATTTATATATATATATATATATATATATATATAGTCATCCACATACAGTACTGTTTCGCTGTATCACAGTTCAACAGTGCGGCTAGACAAGCAACTACCTCAAGCCAGGTTTGAAACTCGACTGCCTAGACGATAGTATCGCTTCTAACCGTCAGGCAATTCAGCTGGTGCTAGGATTGACATGTAAATTAACAATGGTCAAACATTGTCTAAATGCCTAAGCTCCATTTTTTTACACAAAGAGCATCGCTTAATAGGCTAATAGTTTCTTTATCACTTCCCAATATGCTCAACCCAAAATAAAGAGCATTTTAGTCAGCCACATATAGAACTGTTTCGCTGTATCACAGCTCATCAGTACAGCTAGACAAGCAACTACCTCAAGCCAGGTTTGAAACTCAACTGCCTAGATGAAAGTCGGCTCTTCTAACTTTTATGCTGATTGCCACTTCTTGACTGAAACTTACCATCTCTTCATGTTGATGTCAGCATCCATATACATGTAGATGACTCTTCAGACCAGCTTCACCCTTGCATAATCGTTCACAGGAGGGGAACTAGCCAGTATTTACTGGTGCTTGTAGAGGGATTGTATTATGCACCTTTGAGTGCCATGTCAAGCCGCTTGCAGATTTACAGACCAATCCACAAGTATTACAACAACACTTAGGGGGTTTGGAGAGCAGCACATTCTCATAAAATTGTTGGTCTTGTATAACATTGTGTGACTTCTCATGGTTCATCAAACCAGATTTAGGCACAAGAAATCTGCCACAGTTCTTGTTGAAAGTCGCCAGGAACTGCAGATTCATCCTGCTTTCTGAGAGCATATTTTTATATTGCATGCTTAACACGCCTTTTCTTAAACTTTCTGAATCCTTTAACGATTAATTTTCTCCATTTGTTTCGGTCTACAGTTTGAATTTCTCAATTATTCACATCAATGTCCATTAATTATTCCTCAGTGCATCTTTAAATAAGCGGTGCATCCTTAAATTTTCAGGTTTATGCTGCGGTCTCTTTCCTATGGAAAGCTCGCCATAAAGCAGTTGTTTTGGCATCTTTCCATCTCTCATCCTCAATAAGTGTCTAGTCCAACGCAATTGATTTTTGATGATTTTCGTTTCTGTGCGACAGTTGTTGGGTTGTTCAAGGACGACCGTATCAGGAGTAAAGGACTTCCAACTGATGTTTAGTATTTTACAAATGCACTTTGATGAAATCTTTCCAGAGCCTTAAGATGCCTTTGGTATGTAGTTCATATTTCTGATGCATACAGTGGATAAGTCAAAACACATGCCTTATATACACTAATCATTGTGTTCACACTGATTCTGCTATTCGACCAGACACGTTTTTCAAGCTTGCCAAAAGCAGAACTAGCTTGTGAGTCATTTCAGCATCTAATGTTCCATCTCTACTCATCAAACTACATAGACATGTAAAGGTATCAGTGACTTTCAATCTCCTCCTGCCAACCAAAATAGTTGGTTCCACATATGACCCACCAGTTGAAGGTGAATATATAACAAGGGTTTTTCTTAACTAAGGGTCAGGCAGATAGCTTTGCAAGCATTTGAGAATTTATCCATTGTAAGCTGCATATCTGTGTGTGTGTGTGTGTGTGTGTGTGTGTGTGTGTGTGTGTGTGTGTGTGTGTGTGTGTGTGTGTGTGTAATAAGATCTGTATTATCGGCATAGAACTCATGAATGACAGCATCAAAATGTTTTTGAATTTTCACTCAAACCTTGAAGATTGAACAGTCTTTAAAAGCATAAACAAGCATTGTGGCAAAGTAAATTGGAAAAAGCGTGGGTGCTGATATGTGACTTTGCCTGACTGCATTGTCTACTGCAGTTACGATATTGGTTCAAACAATATATATATATTTTTTTAATTCAATTTTCACCGCAAACAAGACAAGTGCCACTTTGAAGTAGGGCTACTATTGAGGACATAATTTGCGGGGGCATTATGAAGGGAGATGAGTAGAAAGATGTTTGTTCACATTACACTTGAACTTCTCCATATAAGTACAGTTGAGAAAGTAGAATCCCGGAAGGGAGTTCCAAAGATTTGCAGTTCTGAGGAAGAAACTATTGGAGTAAAATGCTTTCTTACACCTAGGGATCTTTACTGTAAAGGGGTGGGACTTTGTTGCTTGTCGGGTTTGTCGGGGGTATTCACATCGAGGAGGTACAAGTGCTTGCAGTTTGCCAGAGCATTCACCATTAAAGTACTTGTAGAATGGGAAGAGGGATGCAATAATTCAGAATGCGTTACGATTGATGATGTTGAAAGCTTTTGTCAGGTCAACAAAAACTTGGTATAAGGATACTTGTTCTTCCTTGTATTTTCCATTAATTCGCGAGCAAAACCAATCATGTAAACTGTCACACGGCCATTTTTTAACCCATTTTGAACCAATTTTTTAACCATTTTTAAGAATGATGTAGAGGCAAATATACATCAACAGTCGGTTCAACAGAATCTCTCCTAGCACCTTACCGACGGATTCAAGCAGGGTGATCCATAATCACCACAGTCAGACTTCTGTCATTTTCCTTTGTAAAGTGGTAGCATTATTCCATCTACCGAATCTTGAGCGAAATTAATACTGTGCCACATGGCAAGAATAAAGCTATGCTCTGCCCTAGAAATGTTTTCATCGTCACAGAGCAACAGATCTACTGGTGATTATCCAGTGTTAATTTCCTTGATGAGCATTTTAACTCAACAAGGGTTCCACCATCATTTCCTCAATAATATTGTGTTGGGGCAAATTTGAAACCATCTATAACAGGCTATAATAATATAAAATTGTTTTAGGATTTACTACTTAACTTTTTTTGTAACGAAATCATCTTTCCCACCCAGTCAGAAACTCGAAAGCAAGTGAATAAATAAAAAGCCTTTTTGGATGAGAAATGTTTAATGAATATGTCAACACGTAAAAACTCTGCAGCGGTATTTTAAAAATTTATTTTGGTGCTAAATATCCTTGTTATAATTCTTTGGAGATGTCTTCAAATATCTTTAATTTCGAATTAGAGCCCCGGACTTATATTAACTAAATATTAATAATCTCCTTTAACCCCCCCCCTTTTTTTAATGGAGAGTAGACAATGCATTGTGGATGCATTATCGGCAGCTCTCGGTACTCTCGCTTCTCCTTATTTGTCCCTCAGTCCTCATTTCCAATGAGTGATTTTTCTGACAAAGGATGAAGAAAAAGCGGCTTTCCAGGATAGCAGTACTTCATGAACAGTAGCCTGAGATGTCGGAAATCTTCTGTTTCTATGTCTACCCTTGTGTCCATGCCACTAGTAAGGGTGCTGGAGGTAAACGTTTCATCTGGGCTGACTTTATCCGCCTGATAGTCAGGGACCCGAACCTTGGATTTACCATTAAGGAGGCTGTCCTATCAGCAGGTGCAAAGTACTGGGGCTGCTGTACTGCAATCTGGTGAATGGATTCTGGACCATGCAGTAGTTTCTGGTGGGGCCTCTCGATGCCATACTAGTAATTGTTATGGCTTTACCTTATCATGTGCTACAAAAAAAAAGAAAAATTCCTATCTTTTTCTCTCCTGCTTTCCCTCTCTGTCCTGCTCTAACCAAGTCTGTCGACCTGTTCCATAAATCCCAAATCCTACACATAAAATATCTCCAGAAAAAATTCACGAATAAACCTAGAACCCCATCTTCCAACGTAGACCCCTACTACCATGTCTCCTTCTCCAACATCAGGGATCTACGTTCCAACCTTCTAGAGGTTGAAACCCAATTACAAGAGATGAAACCGGACATATTCTTTCTAAGTGAAACTGGAATTGGGCCGACAACTTCCCTAGAGGAATTCATAATTAAATGATACTCTAACTTAATATCTAAATGAGCCACAAGATCGCCATGGGCATAGAATATGTGCCTACATTAAAGATGTGATAGGGATATCTCCAGTGAATATCCTAATTTACCTTATATGTGCTTCCGGGTTGCACTTGCTTACACCACTGCATTTATATTTGCCCTCTATCGCCCCCACAACAGCGGATTTACTATCTTTAAGAGCATATCTGAGAAAATTGACCACATCCTGTCTGCTCATCCTTCGGCTAACATCCACATTTGTGGTGACTTAAATGTCCACAATGTGGAATGGCTGACCCACTCGAACAAGACAGGTGATGAGGGGAGGTTCTGTCATGATTTCGCCATTGCCTATGATCTCACCCAGATTGTTCACGAACCCACCCGTGTATCCGATACTTCCGGTCGGTATGCTAGCCTTCTAGAACTTTTTCTCACAACTTCCCCTGAGCTATGTTCATGTTCAGTTCTGTCCCCTCTGGGATCTTCTGACCACTCGGTTGTATCAGTTGATAAAAACGAAATGCATTAAGTCTTCAGACGTACCTCTCCACCATACTGTATATCGATACTCTATGGCTGACTGGGATAGCTTCCATACATTTATATCTGATCCACCCCTACATTCCATATTTAAAAGGATGTATCCTCCATAGTATCAGACCTGACCGAATGGTTAATTGTAGGCATAGACCGATTCATACCATCCTAAAAATTCCAACGAAAACCTAACAGCCAGCCATGGTTCTCCCCTGAATGTGCTGCTGTCATCGGGCACAGAAATCACTTTTTCCATAGCTACCAACGTAATAGATGCATTGTGACTAGAGCTGCTCTCAGGACTGTCAGCAACCACTGTAAAAGAGTAATAAAACATGCAAGAGAGCTATATGCTCAGTCCGTTAAATCCAAAGTAGCTGAGCAGTGGCTTGGTTCCCACCAGTTTTGGCAAATAGCAAACAGGATCCTGAACAGAAGCGTGTGTTCTATCCCAACCATCATCAATGGACCTGAGGTCATCTCGTCAACAGGAGACATTGCCAAGAACTTTGCAGCTAATTCTACCCTATATGACAAAGGCCGCCAACTCCCTGTATTTCCTCCTATAACAGACAACACACTATGCAACATATAAATATCTGTGTGTGAAGTCGCTAAGCTTATCAAGAACCTTGATTCTAGTAAAGCAACTGGCCCTGACAGCATTCTAATTATAGTGCTGAAAAAGCTTCAACCAGAACTTGCCCCCATACTTACAAAACTGTCTAAGCATTGCCTTAAAGAGAAGTGCTTCCCTACACCCTGGAAAACCTCATCAGTATGCCCTGTATTTAAGAATTCAGGTGATAAGTCATCTCCCTTTCAGTACAGACCAATAGGTCTCCTGTGTGTCATGAGTAAGTTGCTGGAATCCATATTAAATAGAGAAGTAGTCAACCACCTCAGCAGAAATAACCTCCTTCGTGACATACAATATGGTTTCCGTTCTGCAAGATCTACAGCAGACATGCTAACGGTTATATCTCATAGGATTAGTGAATCTCTTGACAAAGGCTTGCTCTCTAGGCTAATTGCTCTTGACATATAAAAAGCCTTCGATAAAGTATAGCATAAAGACCTACTTCACAAGATTTCCAGCTACGGTATAACTGGAAATGTTTTCTCGATCATTAAATCATTTCTCTGTGATAGGCTCATAAGAGTAGTGGTTGATGGGCAGAAATCAGAGGCCCTCAGTATTAATGCTGGAGTCCCTCAGGCTTCCATCCTGGGCCCAACTCTCTTCCTGATCTACATCAATGATCTCCCAAAACACATACTTAAATCATTCGTTGACATCTATGCTGATGACACGACCATCTATGGTAACACATTAAAGGCCGTAAATGACAAAGTTCTCTCTGATTCTCTCTCCTCGGATCTTGAGCATGTGGTACAGTGGGGGAAGAAGTGGCTGGTTACTTTTAATGCATCTAAAACCAAGCTCCTATCTTTACATCATCAATGCTCTGATCCCCTTCTGGCATCAATTGAAATGGATGGCTCTCGACTAGGGGAAGCTCCATGCTTTGATAAGCTTCTTTGCTTGACCTTTACTCCTGACCTGAAATAGAACATGTACATCAAGTCTATTGCCAAGGTCGCTGGAAAAATGGTAGGATCCTTCTACTGCTCCAGAAGATATCTCACTGCTGATGCAATTCTCTATTTATATAAAAGCCAAGTACGTCCAAGGATGGAGTACTGCGGCCACATCTGGGCAGGAGCTGCTAAAAACACTCTACCCTGCCTTTACAGAGTACAAAATAGGCTTCGTGGCTTAGTGGGGGATGCCCTTTTCTTTTCCCTGCAACCTCTCTCTCACAGGAGAGACGTTGCGAGCCTGTCTTTGTTTTATCGTTACTTCCATGTCAGGAGCTCGTCTGAGCTCCACTCTCTGGTCCCCCCTCGCCGATCTTTTTCAAAAAACACTCGTCTAGCTGAATCCACTGTCAAAAATTTTCCCCACTCTTTATCTGTGCCAAAACCAAAACGTAGATTCCATGAATAAAGCTTCTTTCTTAGAAGTGCACGCCTGTGGAACTCTGTTCCGTCTGCCTGTTTCCCACCTGACTACAACTTGGATGTATTCAAGTCCAACATAAACAAATTCCTGATGAACCGCCCCCTTAAGTAAGACACTATCAAACCTCAACATTAACGTACTGTACACACAATAACCCTTATCTCCTAGTGGCTTCCGGGCCTTGATAAGTTGTAACCACCTTGTAAAAAAAAAAAAAAGATCGATTATCAAACAGATTTTTAAATTGCTCCTCCATCGTTGTTTGATTTTGCTGTAGAAAGATTTTGCATCTTTATGATTAAAATCATTTTGTATGTTAACAGACAATTCAGTCCAGCATTTATTCTTCATCTGACGAAGTTTTGCACTGTAACTTCCCTTTTGCTTCCTGGAAAGCGTCCTCTACTTTTCCTGTAGATGAGTCAGAAGAACTAAGATGTTTATTGTGAGCCCTCTTCTTCTTTCCGATAAGGTTGGAGATTACATCATTTTCATCAAACCAATCTCTGCATTTGTTTTCCAGACATTCTACTCCAGTGCTGTACACTTTTGATTTGAACTGGTCCCACGTTCCATAAAGTATGGTGTTATTGAATAAGTTCTTTAGATTCTCACACATTTCCACACTTTTCAACTTAGAAATATCTATGCGTTTTGGCACTTTAATGCCGCTGAGCCTGTCTTTCTTTCTGTCTTTCTTTCTGAACAAGTTTTTGGTTAGTATCATACTCAGTACCTCACAAACTCTGACTGTGCACATATATTGGAGATCACGTCTCTGTGTGATGATATAGTCGTCAAGAATGTGCCAATGTTTGGACCTAGGGTGCATCCAAGTTGCTTTATGAATATACTTTTTATCGGTGGAATGTGTTACACACTGCTAGTCCAAACTCGGAGCACAACTTGAGTATTCTTCAAAGACAGTCTCTCAATTCTTGATAAAACACATTGACTACTACATAAAGACTGCATAACGACTGCATGTAAACAGACACATGATGTGGTCACAAACCCTGTAAGATTGTTCAAGATCAACTACGATATGTGCAAATTGAAAAACATATACTTCCTTTCCTTTTGATGTCTTCAGATAGAACATAATTCTTTCAATGAAGAATATATATATATATATATATATATATATATATATATATATATATATATATATATATATATATATATTAAAAGAGTTTGTTAGTGGTACAAAATTTGCAAATAGCAGAAAAAATAATTCTTTTAGACCCTAGACGTCTTTCGCCATCCTCATCAGGGGCAAACGATGGCATATTTTAACTTTTTTTTAAAAAAAAAAAGAAAATATGGGGGGAAAAATTAAAACCATGGAGATAGAAAAGGACAACTCTCTCCCGTTTCTCGACGTGTTGATTGAAAGGTCCAGAGGAGGTTTTCTCACTTTTATAGATAGAAAACCTACCTTCACCTGTCTTTATACTAAATGGTGTTCTTTTGCTCCTAAACCCACAAAGTTGACGTTAATTTATACGTTGGCACATAGGGCCTTGGTTATTTGTTCCCCCTGTCGACTAGATACTGAAATTACTAAAATTAAGGAAATTCTAATCGATAATGGCTACCCAGAATTCCTGATTGATATATGTATTAAATTTAAAATCAATCAATTTAATAAAGATGTAACCTTTGAACCTTCAAAGTGTCCTGTTTATCTTAAGTTGCCATGGCTTGGTGAAAAGTGTGTCCTTCTCATTAATCAACTTAAACAGACTATCAGCAATTGTTTTCCGTCTGTTTTACCTAGAGCTGGTTTCAATACGAAACCTGCATTTTCTTCTTTCAAAAAGGACGGTTTGCCTTGCACTAAACTTAGCAATCTATATATCTATAAAAGTGAACGTGTCTGTCTGTCTGTCTGTCTGTGTGTCTGTGTGTCTGTCTGTGTACATTTCCCTACGCAATAACTCTGTCAATTTTTAGTCTATAGACTCGAAATTTTAAATACCGGGTACTGAGATTTGGGAAAATCGATGTGACGGGTGTCAGCCAGAAATTTGGCTGTTAAGGGGTCAAATTTCAACGATTTGACCTTTAAGAACTCTACCAAACTCCTCCGAAAATTTTGGGTCTAGACACTTGAAATTTTAGATATAGGTTCCTTGAACCTGGATCTAACTTAATAAAGTGATTTGAGCCCGAAACTATAAATTTTAAGGGGTCATAATAGGGGTCAAAGTTTTACAAAATTAACCATTTTTTTTGTTTTTTTTGCTTTTTTTTGCACAGCATACACCTCCGATTAAGAGGTCAAAGTTCTACGATTTGACCTTTGAGAACTCTACCAAACTCCTCCTACAATTTGGAGTCTAAACACGTGAAATTTTATATATAGGTTCCGTGGACATGGATCTAACTTAATAACTGGATTTGAGCCCCAAACAATAAATGTTAAGGGGTCATAATAGGGGACAAAGTTTTAAAAAAAAAGACGTTTTTTTTTTTGATCAGCATACAACTCCAAACACCCGGGCAACGCCGGGCACCCATGCTAGTCATCTATAAATATAAAAGCGAAAATGTATGTATGTATATGTGTTCGCTTTTTCTGTGTGCCTACAAAAGGCTTCTTTCAGAGAAGCAGTCGGTCGGTTCACAACTTTTTAAAACTTTTTGTATCACATACAAATCGTAATATCTCACAGTTTACAACGAAGCTCGCCTGTCTATTTAATTTGCCCGATTTCGGGAAGATAAATATTCAATATTTGTCGCTCGCTGCATGTGGGTTAGTCTTTTTCCTATAACATCTTCGGGGGGGGGGAAGCGTTCAGCAGTAAATGAATACTATCCCGCAGTCAAAACTTGACCTTATTTAAAATGGGCACCTGCTAAACCAACTAATTAAATAAATTTAAACGTGGTTCCGTTAGCATCTCGCGGTGGAGCAATGGTTAATATCGCACTTCTTTTTTTTTTTTTTTTTTTTTCACACTTTAATTTACAACTTTGCCTCAACGGTTCGGGTTCGATCCTCATACTTACTTTTTTTTAACCCCCCGCCCAAACACTCGGGCAAGGCCGGGTACCCCTCGCTAGTATTATATATAAATTCCAATGTCAGTGTGATGCTGTCTATGTTGGGCGAACCAGCGTTCATTTTGAAACAAGAATTGAACAACATGTTCCTTCAGGTTTTCGAAATAAAAATAAAAACAAAATTATCCTCAACCCCACTCACAATAATTTAAATTCCGCAATTGGTAATCAATGATTACCAATTGCGGAATTTAAACTATTAATTATTGGATAACCCAAAATGTGGGCAGGCTTATAAGGATGACTTTTTTCAATTTTATTTCGAGGCCGATCGAGTAGTCATTTGAAAACTCTCGAATCCGTCTCTATTACACGCCTTAAAACCTCTTTCTGCAGGCAGAAACGGTTTGTGAACACCCTGGATCTTTTTGGCGAATTGTATAGATATTTTAGATATGTCTCCCCATCCCCATCTCCCTTTCTCCTTTTTTTCCTGTATATTTTTATGCGAATTATCAGTCCCTATTCGTGCTAGTTTCATTTTTTTTTTTTATTTGATAGTACTCATTATGTTGATATATCTACACACACACACACACACACACACACACACACACACACACACACGTTAATTCATTTTATTTTATCCTTTCCCCCACCGTTTTCCTGTACATATATTTTATTATAATTGTAAATTAATCCTTCCCATTTTCATTATTAATTTTAATTCCTCCCCCATATTTTCTTTTTTAAAAAAAATTTTTAAATGTCATCGTTGGCCCCTGATGAGGATGGCGAAGGACGTCTAGGGTCTAAAAGAATGCTTTTTTTCTGTTTTATATATATATATATATATATATATATATATATATATATATATATATACGAGAGATTATATCAATATAAGTTAAATTTATATAGATCTAAATGATTCTCAATGAATCACATTTCACTTAAAAAACAGGTGCAACACTTAGCATTAAATAGATGTTATGCATGTATATTTTACAAGATCATCTTATAATATCCTATAATTATAAAACAATATCAGTATAGAAGCCGTTATAAATCAGTTTTTGTGGGTTATTCCATGAGATTGATTTTTTATTTGTATCCTGTCTGTTTCTTGACTCTTTGGATTTTTTCACAAGCATTATTAAATCTTCTTTCTGAAGTAAAGGATGAATTAGCTTCTGACTATATTTAATTATTTATTTGGTGAACTTTTGATTATTTGTGCTTACATTTTACCATGAGGTTCTGAGAAAATAATTTGGTTTCATAGAAAACTGCATGGATTTTTGTTTGCTATACAGATTTTTGAAAACAATTATAAATCAGATGACTTGCTTTGTGTTTAAGATATATATATATATATATATATATATATATATATATTGCATATATATTATATATATATATATATATATATATATATATATATATATATATATATATATATATATATATATATATATTGCAGAAAATGAACCACTTTTGTTCCCTCGTCAAAAAGTATTTGGCTATTGGATTCGATTCGATGTCCACCCAACTCTAACCCTGACCCTAACCTCTGAATTTCAAATATTCAAGTTGGAAACATCTTTCTCAGAATTTGGTTAATCCTTCAGAGTTTTGAACTGAAGTTTTATTTTCCAATCTTATCACCGCGACTGTTGTTTCTCTTCGACTTCGAACTTTCATAAGTACACGAGATTTAGAATTGATTGCAAAAACAACCAGAATAAATACAAACAAACTAAAATGGAAAGAGTAGGGTAGTCACTGCCCGGGTGGTTTAATGCTTCAAGCTGAGTAATTTCGACTCTGGACAAATAGCAGTTCATCTGACATGAATCGTTTATAAAGGGATCATGTGTTGTAGTGCCCGATAAGTCACAAACTAAACCGAATGAAACAATCTTGATATTTTCTCGAAATATTGTACACAACTTCCATCAGACCACACTGATACAATCCACTGTTAAAAGTATAAAAAGGCATATATAGTGAATTAATTAAGTTAATACAAATAGCTTGTTCCACTGTTAGATGCCTTAGTTTTCTTCAGCGTGTTTATCCGTTACACCTTTGCATTCTACTGCCTTTGTACGAGCCCATTCTAGTCTTGCACAAAAACACGCGTTCACATCTCAAGCCATTTTTCTTGTCATACACATACGCGCATACAAACATACATGCGCACGTACACACACGTAGATATATTCACGTTCACATACACTCACATTCATGTGCATACACACACACGCTAACGTACACACATGTATGCACACATACGCACACATATACGCACACATGGGCGACGTCCCTTCCCATTTTAAAGGAAATCCACACATGCGCAAAAGACCACCGGAAACAACTATAATAGCAAAAGACATAAGCTGTTTCTCTCTTTTCAATTCGGCTTCCGACCTGAGAGGGCGACGGACCAACCGGTTTTTTCGGGGCGCGCACGCCTGCGCGCACGCCTGCGCGCCTCACATTACCTGCTACTATGTGTGGGGCAAGAGTCAACAGACAGTACGTACACCTTACACAGTTTATATCTCCATGGCCTGGATTGACTTTCTCTCTCTCTCTCTCTCTCTCTCTCTCTCTCTCTCTCTCTCTCTCTCTCTCTCTCTCTCTGTCACAATAGACTTTCCTTCTCACCAGTTAACAGCGAGAGATGCACGCCAAACTAAACACGTGCTGTACCGTTTTCTTTCATTTGTTTCTTCACAAAATAAATTCTTGTTCGTTTATTTCAACAAACGCATTGTTTATTTCTTCCTCAAAACAATTCATTTTTCCAATTTTTCCTAATGACTGGGGGATATATACTTATATATCCATAAGTCCTCCACAAATTGGTGACCCGACGTGAGATGAAACACATTTCCCTTCTATACTACATGTCCGCAACAAACTGATGACCGACTGACATAAAGCGAACACTCATGGTGACTCTACTTTTTTTTTAATTAATTGTTTTGAGCGAGACGCACGTTTTATTTGGTAAACAAAAAAACGAACATTTCAACAAAGAAAAACAAGTGAACTACAATGACAAAACCCCTCGTCAGGAAAATAGACATGGAGGTGTCGACTTCATACCGAATATAAAGAAAAATTCGAGCTTGGTTTCCTGACATTACCCTGCAACAAATGCGACGAGCAAAATCACATAGGCCTATACACATTCTCTCCCACACATCAGAGGCAACAACAAAGTAACAATAACAGGATATCCCTATTAACACATAGGAAGAAGTTGAATCAAAAATACGAGTTGAGATGCACCACGCACGCTGATAAAGTCACAACTGGAAGTTTCGTTGACAGCCAGCAACTGGGCACCCCGTTCAACACGAACGAACGTGCAACTAGCGCCCGTACAGACAATAAACACACTACCACAGACTCACTTGCGAAGACACTGGCAACTACACACACCACGTTAACATGAACAAAAATTTTCCTTCCAAACGAACAATTCACTTCACTATCCAAGCAACTCGTTGCACATGTCAGCACACAACAAAAAAAAAAACAAACAAACAAATGTCAGCCTAAAAAAAGAGTAAACGCCTTTTCCACGCGTAATTAAATACTTTTTTTACGAACACACTCTGTTTTGGATGTTTTTTTAAATAACCACACCAACAGCAAAAAAGAACAGGACGAAAAGTCAAATGCCCAAAACGTTACTTAAATATATATATATATATATATATATATATATATATATATATATATATATATATATATATATATACTGCATATTTTTTTCCTATGAAGGCGAGTACTGTACAAGCCCTTTCTAGTCTCGCACAAAAACACGCGTTCACATCTCAAGCCATTTTTCTTGTCATACACATACGCGCACACAAACATACGCGCGCATGTACACACACATAGATATATTCACGTTCAGGTACATACAATCACATTCATGTGCATACATACAAACGCTAACGTACACACATGTACGCACACATACGCGCACACGTACGCACACATGGGCAACATCACTTGCCCTTTTAAAGGAAATCCACACATTCGCAAAAGACCACCGGAAACAACTATAATAGCAAAAGACATAAGCTGTTTCTCTCTTTTCAATTCAGCTTCCGACCTGAGAGCTCGACGGACCAACCGGTTCCTTTTATGTCACCTGCTACTATGTGTGGAGGCAAGAGTCAACAGACAGTACGTACACATTACACACTTTCTATCTCCATGGCCTGGCTTGACTTTCTCTCTCTCTCTCTCTCTCTCTCTCTCTCTCTATATATATATATATATATATATATATATATACAACAATAGATTTTCCTTCTCATCAGTTAACAGCGAGAGACGCACGCCAAACTAAACACGTGCTGTACCGTTTTCTTTCATTTGTTTCTTCACAAAATAAATTCTAGTTCGTTTAATTCAATTTAACATGTTGTTCGTTTCTTCCTTAAACAATTCATTCATTCCTATTTTGTACGACTGGGGATATATATATAATATATCCACCAGTCCACAACAACTTGGTGACCCGAACGTGAGATGAACACGCATTTCCTTCTATACCACCAGTCCTCCACACCTTCTATAAATTACATTTATCAACTCATGAGACAATGCTTCAACCCTAACCCTACATTGACCTCTTTTAAAGTATCAATTATTACTCTTTTACTCACTTGAAGCAAAACGTATTATGTGCTTTTTTTTGAAGTGAATGGTGGTGATGCAACAAATCTTTTCGGTTCTTTTTTTATTGACACACGAATACTTTTCGATGTGCCAACACGGTTTCAATGTTTGAGTAAAATAACTAGCTGCCTTTAATTAATTATTTACAATTAATTGTTAATGTTGTTTTTGCCAAACAATAAATCAAAAAAAGCCGAGGAACATACAATGCAAAACATATTAAGTATTTTCAATTTACAGCTACATTATTTTTACTATTGGCTCGCAACTTATAAAGTCCCAGAGCTCCTCGAGAATAAGTGTAAATGAGAATGTGAAATAATTATGAATATAATTATAGAAATATTAATGGTATGAATTGATTATTACTGAATAGCAAAGCATTTATTGAAAATGGATTTGAAAACGACTAAGGTGTAATCAGCAGGCAAGCAGTTCTACGTTAACGTGTAACACTGAAAGTCTTTACAAAGAACTATGTGTGTGAAGATGTCACCTGACATTAGAAAAATGATTTTTTCATTCTAGTAGAAAAATTAGTTGTTGCTGAATGTGTTATAAGGAGGAACTAAAGACTGGAGCTCATTCAAGCATCTTCCATAGAAATAATGATATAGTAGAGACTAGCAATATATATTCTGTGAAAAATAAATTGTAAGGAAGATATCATCTCCCACCGGATTTCTAAGTCTATTTTGTATTCAGTCAATGCAGGAATATGTGTTCTGTGTGAAACTTCCTCAGATGTGTCAGCATTACTTGATATTTCCATTTTAATATTTAGCCAAGCATATATGTAATTTATCTTGGCTATGGAATTACAGAGTGTATAATTATCTCATTTCTTTTCTAGCTATGCATTTAAATGCTATGAGTGATTTCTGCCGACCAGATTACAAAATATGTGCAATTAATATTTGCGAATCAAATGCAAAACATATGAATCATTATTTAATCATTGATACTAGAAAATTCAAAGTCAATGGAATTTTTTACAATAAATTTTTGACTATGCCCTTACGAAATGTGAGATGCCTTAAATAAGTTTCTAGACTAGAAATGTACATCCTGGAAGGCCCCATAGACGTCCTCTTGTGTGAGTGTATCAATGACCTTTGTCACGGCCTCTTTCATATCTTCAATTGTTTCATAACGACAGCCTCTAAGTTTTTCGTTGAACTTAGTGAATAACAAAAACTCATAGGGAGGAAGGTCTGAACTATAGGGAGAATGAGAAACTCTCTTGATGCGCATCTTGTAACAAGGATGGAGTTGCGAACTAGTGCATCGTTCTGGTGGAAATGCCACTAACCCGATTTGAAGAGTGCTGGCCTCCTACGACAGAATCTCTTCCTTAACTCCCTTAAAATCTCAACATGTTGACCGTCTGCCAGTTAACACCCAGTGCATGTAGATCATGCCCGTGCTGTGCCCAAAAGAAGATCAGCATAAGTTTCTCAGTGGATTTGCTCGGTCTGGTCATCTTGGAACTGGGTGAGTCAGCATGCTTCCACTGGGAACTCTCTTTCTTGCTCTCTGGGTCATAGCAGTAGGTCTAGCTTTCATCGCAGGTCACCAGAGCATCAGGAACTGTGGGATCTGAATTGATCAGCTCAACCATCTCCCTGTTGTCATGACAACGTCTTTCTTTCTGATCTTCTCTGAGCACCTTGAGACAAACTTCGCACAAATCTTCCACATCCTCAGTTCCTCACGTATAATTGTGGATACAGTTCCCACACTGACATCAAACTGTTCATTTATTGTCTCTATAGACACATAACGATCCTTATCCATAGAATTCTTTATTTGGCCAATCAACTCTGGTGTTCTGACTTTGTTACTCCTCCTACGTCTCTCATCAACCGAGAAATTTTGATAACCTCGTTCAAACTTAAAAGATGATTTTAGTAATTTTATCTTATATATTCTTCGGTCACTATAAGTTTCACAATAGATCTTCATGATAGGTTGACGTTTTACAGATCTACGTCACTATCGATGCATACTGTTATGTTATAATTCAAGAGAATCAAATATATATTTAAAAAATATTTAAAATAACAAAAATACATACGAAATCAGGAACGTGTGAGAACGGTCTGCAACAATGGAGTAATTGAAAAATCTACTCGAAGAGAGGGTGTATTCTCCTGGTATTCCAGTGTCATGAAGAATGAAATCCGATGTTCCCATCAGGTTCACAGACAATGTATCGCCAGGATCTGGATCACCCACTTTCACTAAATATATCGGTGTTGTTGTTAAAGTGTCCTCCGTCATGCTCACATCTGCTTTTCCTGTGGGACTGATGAAATAAGGTGATAAACCTATAAAGACAAATGTAATAACAGTTCCATCATATATATATATATATATATATATATATATATATATATATAGAGAGAGAGAGAGAGAGAGAGAGAGAGAGAGAGAGAGAGAGAGAGGCAGACAGACAAATAAATGGAAACAAAAATTTCAACAACAAAAATTAAAGAAACACATATGTATAAACGCAACCAATATCTATGTAACAATTGCATAAACGTTTAAGTTTTTTTTTTTTAATAGTTCAACTATTCAAAATTGAACCAAAGTTCCCTATCTTGAGCGAATCTTTCTGCTTTAATTTGGAATTAGAGATAAATTTAATAGTATTAATCAATAAAACAATTATAGTTGGGTTCAAATTCAAAGAAACTTATGTCGTATGAAAAATATGTATGGCATGAAGTGGACAAAAAATATGATTATTGATTGGTTGATCAGGTTGTTAGAGTTACAGCACTTGAACCGGATTTACTTACATTGAATGAATCTTTTCTTTTCAGCTATTCGTCATCGTAAGCCTTAATGTTAACTACTGCCCGGGTATGTTCTGTTGTTTACTACCAAAGAATATGTTACTACTACTACTACTACTACTACTACTACTACTACTAACAGCAACAAATATAATGATAATAATAATAATAATAATAATAATAATAATAATAATAATAGTTACTATTATTATTTTTTTTTTAATTTACTATATACGCTCCACTGAACAAGTTATTTACATTTTAAGAAATGTTTAAAAATTACTTGTAAAAAAAAATCCGCCTTGGCACTCGAACTACATGATACTAAAATAAGAAGAATTACTATGCCAAAAGGAAATCGTTGTTTTTAAAAGTTTCTTTTAAAACTTGAACGTTAACAATGGCGTGTTTTTGTTTTCAAATAATGATGAGTTCAAATGGATTAGACGGATACGATTTGATTGTAAAGTACAAGACAAGTTATCGGCCATAGTCGAGAGCGACCCGAAGGGTAATATTCCCAGATGTAGAAATTTAGGGATTACTTTTATTAACTTTTATACTCACGTTATAATATTAAGTGCTTTAAAAGGGGAACATCTTTTTAATCTTTGGTATACCCAGATCTTTCTCTCTTCCTAACTACAGCACATGGTACATCTAAGGTTACAATCAGGATTCGGTTCTGGGTTTCGGGAAGGAGTGAGTCACGCGCTCGACAACAGCACGTTTCTGGCATCTTCTTTTCCAATCGACCACACCTGGCCTCTCGCCACCAATGTCACACCGCACAATCTGAACGTCAGAAACACGAAATCCATTTCAAGAGATGTTCACAACTGTTTTCTTTTTGCAACCTCCAGGGAATTTTTCCCAGCTTTTATATCCTCCTATCTAGAAAAAAAAGGAAGATACAGGAAAAAAAAATAATAGCTTCTCCCATCATGCCCTGCCTTCCCAAGATGCCCTTCGTGTATATAAATGAGCTAGCCATCCTTTCCTTCTTTTTTCTTAAAGAGCGATGCAATACGCCCGGTACGTTTCTTTTTTTTTTCCTAACCATATACCCTACACACCTCCCTGATCTTCGAGATCAATAAGACACTTCATAATCCTTCATCCAAGCAGGCCTCCTCCTCTCACGTTGAGGCCTCTGGGGGACAACTTCTTGGGGGTTGACGTTTTCAGGTTCACTACAGACATTCTCGTCCAGTTGTAAAGAACCACAATGTGGGGCTAAGTCGAATTGGGTGCATCGTAAGCTTCTCGGTTGATCTCGACTTCCTCCTCTTCACTGGCATCACTGCGCACCAGTAGGGTTACACGATGCAGGATGACAAGAGACAGGCAGGGAGGCGACAGGAGGGGAGGCCTGCTATCAAGTGCTTCCGGTGTCAGGGTCCTCACCTGCTCAGGGACTGCAAAGAGCCGAGACCGAGAGTCATCTGCTACCGATGTGGACGAGCGGGGCACATTACCTGCTATTGCGTTGCTGCACGGGACCAGGGAAACGAGTTAAGGGGAGCCATTGCATCAGTGGTTCCCCCTTCTATGTGGAAATGACGCACAACGAAGCATTACCAGTAGTGGTCAATGGGAAGAGAGCCATGGCTCTTGTTGACTCAGGCTGCACCACAACGTTGGTAATAAAGAATGTCGCTAGATCATGGAGCGGAACCAGGAGTTTTAAGACCATGGATGGCAGGAGGTGAAATGCCTGGGAGAGACAACAACGGAAGTACTGGTGCAAGGTGTGCCTATTGGACTACGAGCCCTGGTGTTGGATTGTCTGGTTGATGATGTTGATGTGGTTTTAGGTGTAAGTACGATCAACCAACTGGGGGGCACTATGTTGAGAGGGGCCAAGTAACTTTTGGATGCCTTAGCGCAGTAGGAATGGCAGGAGTGGAAGGTGATAGAAATATTAGAACACAAAAACCAGAGGCTTGCTGCATCGAGGACGAGGATTTCCTGGCGAGGTTCGATGGTGGGAGGTGGACGATGAAGTGGAAATGGATCTCCAGGCCTCAGGAACGAAACAAAGTAAGCTGCTACGAGAAAACACTGCAAGGAGAAATAAGAAAAGGATTCGAGGTAGAAGTGGAGAGGTGGATAGAGGAGGGAATTCTGAAACCGTGGACAGGGGAAGACAAAGTAGTTCTACCATTACTGGCGGTTGTTCAACCCACAAAGAATAAAGTTAGACCGGTACTGGATTTCAGAGAATTAAACAGATACGTAGCCTGCCACACTGGAAAGGGGATTGATGTATGCAAAGAGGTGATGAGGAAGTGGAGAAGAATGAAGCAGGCCACTAAGATTGTCGACCTGAAGTCGGCTTATCTCCAGATCCATGTAGATGAAAAACTCTGGCAACATCAATTGGTCTGGTATAAGGGGAAGTTGTATTGCCTGACGAGGTTAGGCTTTGTGCTGAGCTCAGCCGCAAAAATTATGACTGCCATGCTGAAGACAGTGCTGAGTAAAGACTGTACTGTAAAAAAGAAACGTATCTGCATCGCTTTTTGAGAAAGAAGGAAAGGATGGCCAGCGAATTTGTATACGCGAAGGGCATCTTGGGAAGGCAGAGCATGATGGGAGAAGCTATTATTTTTTTTCCTGTCTCTTCCTTTTATTTCTAGATAGGAGGATATAAAAGCAGGGAAAAATTCCCTGGCGCAGCAGAGAGAAAAGAGTCAGAACATCTTCTCTTGAAAAGAATTTTGTATTGCTGACGTTCGGATTGTGCGGTGTGACATTGGTGGCAAGAGGCCAGGTGTGGTCGATTGGAAAAGAAGAGGGCAGAAACGTGCTGTTATCGAGAGAGTGACTCACTCTTTTCCGAACCCCAGAACTGAATCCTGATTATAACCCTAGTTCATACTAATTTTTACCAGTCTGGGCTGATCCTCAACAGCCAGAACTCGTGCTATTTCTATCCTGTTTGCCAGCTCTTCCTCTAGTGCCAACTGGTCCGCGTCCAATGCCACATGTTGAAGTGGGACATACTGTTGGCATGTCTGCCCATGTTTAAATTGTGCTGGGTCTATTGGGAGTGATTCCTCGGGAGATGTTGCATTATTTGATGGAGTGGCACGTCGAGTATATTTCTGGTTTGTTTTTGGTAGACATCCTAAGACTTGGACTTGTTGGCATTGTCTCAGGGAACTGTGTCAGGTGAGAATTTGTTGTAGTGTCTTTTTGTTTGGTTTGGCAGATCTTGGGTATAGGGAGGAGATTACTGATAGGGAAAATGTTGTTTTTAGCAATTTCATGGACATCTTTTTTTAGCTGGGATATTTGCTCACCAGAAAAGATATTGTTTCTCAAAAAATTACATTTTCCTTCTCAATCCCCTTCTTGTTTGGCCAGTGGTGCTTAAAAATCTTTTGCCATTGCTTACAACTGTCTGTGAGTTTTTGGTATTTTATTTTTGCGTATTCCATTGACCAAATCAATGTCCATTTTTCCTCCCTATTCCACTGGGTTTGGGCATATTCATCAGTGTTAGATTTGGTAAAATCAATCGCTGCTTCACTAAAAGCTTTCTTCTCAATTGATGGAAGATATTTATGTATTTGCGATACAATTGAAAGTAGGTTCTTAGTTGTGGTTATTGTTGTTTTTTCTTTTGGTAAGGGTGAAGTTTTTATTGGAGCCTCGAATACTGTGTTTTTTTCCTCCCCCATTTCTCATACCTGGAGTATGCGAAACAGTGAAGAATAATTTTTTTCTCTTCAAGAGACCATTTGACTTGGTTATAGTGTCTTTTCTTAGTGGTTCTTGTTTGGTCTTGCCGGATTCCAGGACTAGAATTTGACTGGTCTGGTGGAGTGTCCAGCTTAGTGTTTTCATTTGTGGAAACATCACAAGGAGAAGGTGCACCATTATTTTCCTCATATGGCCCAGTGCTTAACTCTTTTGTTTTATTTTACTTCAGTCCAAGTTCTCAGAAATCAAGGGGCCCACAACCTGGGGTTAACACTTGAAGTCTATATGAGATACAGTGATATTCGAATGTTCCACTTAAGTTCTTTATTTCTCAAACACTGAGTTAATAAAGAAGTTGAGAACATAATTTTCCTCTCCCCAATTAACCATTTTCATATATTGTATTATATCTTTTATTTTAGTCTCTTGGTCTTAATAAATTTCAGGACAAGAACTAATCTAGTCTGGTGGAGTATCCAGTTTTGTGCTATTACTTGAGGTAACATCACTTGGAGAAGGTGCACCATTCCTCGTAAAAGCTAATATGGGCAAGCCATAGTAAGAAGATCTTATTTGGGCAGCGAATACTATGTGATCTTGAATATTTGGTCAGGGTTTACTTCTATAGAAAAGCTATCCTCATGCCAGATTGTTCTGACAAACCCCTGTACAGTGAGACCTTAGATACTAGAGGACAGTGTCTAGTAGGCATTCAAGTTCTCTCCTGTAGGCATTCAAGTTCTCTCTTAGACAGTGTGGCAGGCTACGTGTCCGTTTAATTCTCTGAAATCCAGTACCGGTCTAACTTTGTTCTTTGTGGGGTGAACAACCGCCAGTAATGGTAGCACTCCTTTTTCTTCCCCTGTCCACTGTTTCAGAATTCCCTCCTCTATCCACCTCTCCACATCTTCCTCGAATCCTTTTCTTATTTCTCTTCGCAGTGTTTTCTCGTAGCAGTTTACTTTGTTTCATAGTTCCTGAGGCCCGGAGATCCATTTCCATTCCACCATCCACCTCTCACCAACGAACCTTGCCAGGAAATCCTCATCCTCGATGCAACAAGCCTCCGGTTTTTGCGTTCTGATATTTCTATCACCTTCCACTCCTGCCATTCCTACTGCGCTAAGGCATCCAAAAGTTACTTGGCCCCTCTCAACGTAGTGCCCCCCAGTTGGTTGATCGCACTTACACCTAAAACCACATCAACATCACCAACCAGACGATCCAACACCAGGGCTCGTAGTCCAATAGGCACATCTTGCACCAGTACTTCTGTTGTTGTCTCTTCCAGGCATTTCACCTCCCTGCCATCCACAGTCTTAATACTCCATGATCCAGTAACATTCTTTATTACCAACGTCGTGGTACAGCCTGTGTCAACAAAGGCCATGGCTCTCTTCCCATTGACTACTACCGGTAACTGAGGCAACGTTTCATTGTGCACCATTTCTACATAGAAGGGGGAACCACTGACGCAATGGCTCCCCTTCACTCGTTTCCCTGGTCCCGTGAAGCAATGCAATAGCAGCTTATGTGCCCCACTTGTCCACATCAGTAGCAAGTGACCCCCGGTCTCGGCTCTTGGCAGTCTTTGAGCAGATGAGAACCCTGGCACTGGAAGCACTTGATGGCAGGTCTCTCCTCCTGTCGCCTCGCTGCCTGTCTCTCATCATTCAAGTGGGGCCTCATGCAGTTATTTCCACTTACAGCTGCAGCCACGATTGGGCCCTTGACATTCTTGACTAGGACTCTACTTCTATCATATTGATCTCAGTGATTCTCTGTATGTTTGCGTAGATTTCTTCTGGGAAGCTGTTCACTAGGTATAGCTTTACCGTTATCTCAAGGCTCCTCCCCACGTAACCAGCCAATCCTGCCAGTCTTCTGATCTCTGCAGCAAAGACGTCAACAGACTCGCCACCCCACCTCAAACTTGCAAGCTTGCCGAGTGCTTCAAATGGACTGACGGCGAAAGACAATTTCAGTCTTTGCTCCACTGAGCCACTTATCTTCATCGCGCATCTGCTGGTAAATAGTGAGGGCTTCCTCCTCTAAGTATATCGGCAGCAGGGTGACCACGTCTTCAATTTTTTGCAACTTTGCCACCATCTTTAATTTTTTCAACCATTTAATTAGTTCACCCTCCCAATTGACGGGTTTCAACATCTGAGTGTTCAATCTCCAGTCAGCCATGTTAACCTGCTTGACACGCCAAAATAGCTTCTAAGGTTTCAATCAGGATTCGGTTCTGGGGTTCGGGAAAGACTGAGTCACACGCTCGACAACAGCACGTTTCTGGTATCTTCTTTTCCAATCGACCACACCTGGCCTCTCGCCACCAATGTCACACAGCACAATCTGAACGTCAGAAACACGAATTCCTTTTCAAGAGATGTTCACAACTCTTTTCTTTTTGCTGCCTCCAGGGAATTTTTCCCAGCTTTTATATCCTCCTATCTAGAAAAAAAAAGGAAGAGACAGGAAAAAAAATAATAGCTTCTCCCATCATGCCCTGCCTTCCCAAGATGCCCTTCGTGTATATAAATGAGCTAGCCATCCTTTCCTTCTTCTTTCCTAAAGAGCGATGCCGATATGCCCGATACGTTTTTTTTCTTTTCTTTTTTATACCCCACAGTACATAAGGGTAAAAGGTAGCAAGTCACTTCTAATGCATCCCAAACCAGGCTTATTTATTTCATCTACCAAAATTCGCGGCGTAGATTTGTAACTGAATTTGCTTGAGAATTTTACATTTGTTTCAACTGTACAGCAGTGAGCAGTGTCGTTGTTTTCGTCAGTGTTGAAATAATTTTATTATTTTCACTAACACCACAAGACACGGTCTTCGTTCTATACGTGCACATCATATTTGTGTTTTATTTGTTTAGTTATAATAATAATAATAATAATAATAATAATAATAATAATAATAATAATAATAATAATAATTATAATATTAGTAGTAGTTGTATTGTTGATGATGAAGTAAAGATGGTAGTAATAATAGTAGTAATAAAATAATGATAATTATAATGATAATAAAAATGAAAAAATAATAAGAATAGTGAAAGCAGTAATAATAATAATAATAATAATAATAATAATAATAATAATAATAAGGACAGAAAAAGAGCTAGAGACGTTAATTAACACTACTAGGATCTTCAGCCAGGATATCCAAATGGAATTTGGAATGGAAAAGTGCACACTACTAGTCATAAGAAAGGGAAAACTGGAAACGGCAGAAGACATGGAACTACCAAACCAAACGGAGATGAGGGCACTAGGGGAACAAGACGACTATAAATATTTGGGGATTCTGGAAGCGGACACCATCAAAGCAACAGAAACGAAAGAGAGAATTGGAAAGGAATACCTCAGGAGAACAAGAAAACTCCTGGAAAAGAAATTATATAGCAGAAACCTAATAAAAGGTATAAATACAAGGGCAATATCACTAATAAGATACTCTGGACCGTTTATAGGGTGGACAAAAGAAGAACAGCTCGATCAGAAGACCAGGAAACTTATGACCATTCACAATGCACTACACCCAAAGGATGATATTGACAGACTCTACATGAAAAGGAAAGAAGTCGGGAGGGGACTGATCTGTATAGAAGACTGTGTGAATGACAAAAATAAAGAACTAGAAAAATACATAATGCAAAACACTGAAAGGATAATTATGGCAGCAAGAGAAAAAATAAAAAAAACAGAAAACAGACAAATGACAAAACAAGAAAAGAAAAATGGGGAGAGAAACAACTGCACGGAAGATTTATAAGAATGACAAAAGATGAGAATAACGAAAACACTTGGACATGGATGCAAAAAGGATATGTAAACCGAGAAACTGAATCTCTAATAACTGCAGCACAAGATAACTCGATAAGAACCAACCATATCAAAGCAAGGATCGATAGAACACAAGAAAACAGCAAATGCAGACTCTGTTGAAAAACAGACGAAACGATAAACCATATAGTAAACGAATGCAACAAACTGGCCCAAAAGGAATGTAAAAACAGGCACGACCAAGTGGGGAGGGCAGTGCACTGGGAATTATGCAAACAACTGCATTTTGAATGCACAGACAAATGGTACAAGCATAAGCCCACAACAGTACTTGAAAACGAGAAAACGAGAACCACAAAATCCTATGAGACATGGACATACAGACGGACAAATCCATCCAAGCAAGAAGACCAGATGTAATAATTAACAAGAAAGAAAAATCCTGTCAAATTATAGATTTTGCTGTCCCAGCTGACTACAGGGTGAGTATGAAAGAAAAGGAGAAATGGAGCAAATATACAGAGCTAGCCAGAGAACTGAAAGGGATATGGAAAATGAAGAAAACCAAAATAATACCTATAATAGTGGGAGCACTAGGAACAATTCCGAAAAACTTTGAAAAAAGAATGGGAGAAATTGGAATCAGAGGAATGGCTGCAAAGATACAGCAACTAATGATAATGAAAATGGCTGAAATATAAAGGAAAACCCTTGAATGCGGAGAATAATACGCATGAACCACTGCTGCAGAGGCAAAACAGCAAGAAGTGTTACAGGGAATGAAGAACACTGAAGCTGCATATCCACAAGTTCTACATCCCCATCATGAATCCCTTCCCATTGTCCCATCACCGCCCCCCCCCCTCAAAAAAAAAGTGTGATACCAAATAGCTGAGAAGAGTCAAGGAGGATGGAAAGGCCGAGGAGATTGCTGGACATCTGAGGAGACTTGTTGTCACTCAGCTTCCAGGGAACACCACAGGGTTTTCAATCAGATCTTTGATGACTTGTGTGAAAGCTTTATGTGAGCCAATAATAAATCATCCAAAGATTGCAATATTACCAGGTTCGAAATGGGGATGAGCTCCCACTCTCCTATAAAGTACTTCAAAGGCATGCTCAAATCTTTAGCTTCTGAAAATCTAATCATACTTCGTCCTCTCGTGTGGCTTAGTCTCTAAGCCCGACAAAATTGTGTTACTGGTGGGTGGGTATGCATTAGGCGAATAACTGGCACCTTAAAACCAGAAGCTCTGGGTAGGTGGTGCTTGACAGTCTGGTAAGACCAACCGTCTAGGAGAAGGAAAACTCTGATTTCCAACTCTAGAGATGGTGTTTCAAAAAAACAAAACACTGGTGATTGTTTAATTTAAAATTCACTAACTACTCATGAATGAAATGGCAAGCCAAAGTATTAAAAATAACGAGGTTAATGCAACCAGAACTCAAAGTGAAGGGCCCAGACCAGGCAGGTGTATTTGGGAACTGCAGTGAGAACCAAGCTGTCAACCTGCAACTGCTAGAATGAATTGGAGTAAAAAGGTTAAGACGGCAATTATGGAGTGCTTCTTCAGAATTAGTCCTTATGATGAAAATGGAAAGCCTTTTAGGGGATACAGAAAATGTATGTTTAGAGAATGGAGAGAACGAGGAACGTTTGAAGAACAGCGCGTGTGTGATCAGGCAGAATGGATGCTCATCAGAGCTGGAATTGGAGATTATAAGTGCCAATAAGGTGGAGAAAAAATAAAAGATGACATAAAAAATTAAGAAAAGATGTAAACTTGCTTGAAAGAAGTGTGAGAGGACAATTGGGTGCAAGGAAGACAGAGAATATCAAACAACCAAATAAAAAGTACAGTGAAAAGAAAGGGAATTAAAACGGTCCTAGAGAAGATCGAACAAAGAATGCTCGCAGAAAGTGCGAAAATGAAGAGATATGAAGAGAGGACTCAACAGTTCAGAGAGAATAGGTTATTTAGTCTGGACCAGAAGAAGTTCTATGAAGGACTTAATAGACGGTCAAATGATATATAGGAAATACCAAAGTCAGAAGAGTGCACAAAGTTTTAGAGTGTAAAAGAAAACATAATGGAAGTGCTTTGTGACTGGAAGATGTGAGGAATGAAATACAAAGGAAGTTAAAGCAATCTCAAGATGTAGTGAAAGTGATCAAGGAGAAAGTGAGTAAACAATGTAAGAAAATTCCAAATTGGAAAACTCTCGGACCAGATGGTGTACAGGGATATTAGTTAAAAAAAACTTTACCACCTTACATGGAAGGATTGCATATCAAATTGATGGAATGTTGACAGGAGACGTAATTCCTGAATAGAGCATGTGTGGGAGAACAGTGCTCTTCTAGAAGGATATTTCAAAGGGCACTGTGATTGATAACTATCGGCCCATCACCTGCCTTCTACTGATGTTGAAACTGCTAACAAGTATTTTGGCAGATGAGATTTACAAATATCTGGAACAGCAAAAGATTTTGCCAGAGAAACAAAAGGGATGTCGACGATGTAGTAGAGGGACCAAGGATCAGTTGCTTCTTGAAAGGACAATATTGTGGAATTGTAAGAGACGATCAACAAATCTATGCATGTCATGGATAGATTACCGCAAAGCATATGATCTGATTTCACATAGCTGGACTAAAGAATGTATGGAAATATTTGAAATAGTGGCAAATGTGCGAGATTTCTTGGAAAAAAGCATGAAACAATGGAAAATTTCATTAATATCAAATGGAGAAGATTTAAAGGAAGTTAATGTAAAGAAAGGGATTTTTCAAGAGGACGGCTTGTCGCTATTTGTTGTTTGTTTTGAGTATGATACTCTTGTCGTTCATATTACGAAAGGTAAATATGAACGGTTTTAAGCGGGAAAAGAAGGAGTATTGGGTAAACCATTTATTATTCATGGATGATTTAAAGTTGTGTGCTAAAAACAAATACCTGATAAATCTGCTTGTAAGAACTGTTTAAATATTCAGGTATGGAATTTTGCATGAACAAGTGTTGTGCCTTGAAATTGAAAAAGGGAAATTGTTGAAAGTAAAGGTATAAAGCTTTTGAATGGGGAAATGATAAACGAGGTTGAAGAAGAAAGATACACCATACTTAGGAAATGTGGAATTAGATAAAGTAAAAGAAGATCAAATGAAGGAAATAATAGGAAAAGAATACAAAAGAAAGCTATGGTTGGTTCCTTGGTCAAGTTCAATGAGAGAAACAAAATATTCACAGCAAGGGCTGTAGTTATCTTTCGATATGGGGCTGGTATTATTATTATTCTCTTGCCATCTTTCGTTTGATGCTGCCGTAATTGTTTTATGTAGCAGTTAAGGTTTGGATCCAAATGCAATTGGTTAGCTATATTGAATCAGTGCCACTCGTGAGGAATCCACCTCCAGTTATGTGGCTTTAGTCTGATCGTAGTATGAAAGGCATGTGTCATCGGTAATCATTTCCTTGAACCAGATATTGTGCTTTGGATGGTAAGGGCCCCAAATCTATGGTGATTAGGATTTAAGAAGACACCACAATGGGTGAGCCTTTTTAACAAAGTTTGGGATAGATGAGGACATGGAATTTAACCAAGAAAACATTGTAGTTCCCCTTTGTTTTGTGGGTTTGGCATTACTTGATGTCCCACACCTTACCTGGGTCTGATTTTATTCCAGTAAACGTGTATATGTTTCCAAAAAAAGATATACTGAGCGGCTTTATGAAACACTTCTTGCTGTTGAAACAAGTCCAGTTTCTGCTCCTCAAACCATGAGGTTTTGCAAATTTTTATCATGGTCCTCATTGTTTTGGCCAAATACCTTGAAAAATTATCACAATTATGCGAGTATATATGAAACTTATTACAAAGATCGTAATAATTGGAGTTATATATATATATATATATATATATATATATATATATATAGATATAGATATATATATATATTTATATATATATATATATATTTATATATATTTATATATATATATATATGACAGTATATGCCCTTAAAATTTCGTTTAGAACACACTACCAATCTTTAACTTAAACAGTCTGTTAACTTCTGAATTCCTAGAAGTAATATATCCTTAAGAACAGGAGGTTGATATACTCTGTTGATATGTGGGCAACGTCCACTTGTGTAATAGTCACTAGGTAAATAATTGCCTGTCAACTTAGATAAAAGAAAAGGTGTTAGACAAAACATTACAGAAATCTGACCCCAACCGCGGAGATATACGAAACTGTCTATGTTCTTATATATTCAATATATTGATGAATAATGAGCCTACCTAGGAGGTGACGACAATCCAAATAATTTTCTAGTCTACACCTGCTTTAAAGACAAAAGGTTTTATGAAATGTTCTTAGAAAAGCAAGTGGAAAGTATTCTATTTCGTTTATGGTTCAACTATTCTTTTAAGTTGAAATTAACATCGAAGAAAATTGAATTTCTTATTAGATATTCTTAGCCAGAGTCCGAATTATTTGTTCCTTTACATATGATTTTCTTGTGATTATCACAATTATATATATATATATATATATATATATATATATATATATATATATATATATATATATATATATATATATATTTGTGCACCAATTTGTGATCGGACGATTCTAAAATATTCTCCGATTCTTATACAATTACTGATTATGTTCCAAGTTGCCGAATCCGATACAAGTACCGATTCCGATTCTTTAAAATTTTCTAAATATTTAATTCGATATTTAACGCGTTTTTAAAAATGTTTTAATGACAGTAACCCATTGTGTAATGTTCACATACATTTTGAAAAAACGTAAGAAATACATTTGAGAGGAGGGCATATCTTTCTAAATATTTGAGAGGAGAGTATATCTTTCTAAATATTTTTCTCAAATGTTTTTTTGTAATTCGTACAAAATTGTGAGACCTAATTTGTTTTGTTTTTATTTTAAAATAAAGTCGATTTGCATTTGTTAGTCGTTAATACTATTTCAAATTTTCATAAACAAATAGAGTCGACGATTGCTATGCAAAATAAGAAAACCATTTTCATGTCAAGAATTAGGTTTTACATAATAATGTTACTATTTAAAAAACGATTCTTAACATGTAGAAAGAGGCTCTGTTAAATATATTATTTTCTCTCTATTAAATATTGTTCATATTTTCTTCCAATAAATCAGGAGCTTCAAAGATCAAGGGTTTTTCTAAGGATGTTTGTGGTACCTATAATTGCAGAGGTCTGAAGGAAACCTAAAACATTGGGGATTTGTAGTTTTTTCAATTGTCCTTCCAGACGACTTGATACTACTCCTAGTGTACCAACTACGACCGGGATTATTTGTGTTTTAACTCCATGTATACGCCTTATCTCCAAGGCCAATGGAACATAATTGCTCCACTTCTCGTTCTCTTTCTCTCTCACATTCCTGTCCCAGGGTACTGAAAAGTCTACAATCTGCCAGTTTTTTTAGACTTTGTCAATGACGACCAAATCCGGGCAATCATGTTCTAATTGCTTAATCATGACACTTTTACCTCACTATACCTCTACCTTGCCATCCTCACTTGTTCTCACTCCATCAGGCACCTCCTCAAACCATTTTCCAGCACACTTCACCCCAATCCTCTTACACACCTTCCAATATATCCGGAGTCCCATGCGATCGTGTCTTTTGCGGTACTCTCTCTGGGCCAGTCCCCTACACCCTGCTGCAAGACGCGCAATTGACTCTGAGGTCTTACCACAAATCCGGCATTCTGCAGCAACTTCCTCTCCTAGAACCACTGTTTTGAACAATCGTGTTCCTAATGCCTGCTCTTGTGCTGCACAAACAAAAGCTTCAGTACTCTTAGCCAGCTACTCAGCTCTAAGCCATTGCCATGATCTTTCATCAGCCACTTCTGCTATATCCTGGAAGAACCTTCCATGCATTTTTTCCTAGCCAGTTCCTCTGCCCTTTCTCTATCCATACGTTTCACATAATCAGCCTTGGTCTCACATACCTCCACTTCATTGGCCACAACCTTAAGCATCCACTCCTCACTTCTAACCACATGCTTCTTCAATGACATCTCCTCGATTCTAACACAATCTTTTACCCTTTCAATCCTCTCCCACCATCTTTCCTCTTTTGATACAGCCTTGTTACACTACTTCGAATGTGAAATATACCAAACATTGCTAAATCTTTTCTTGTTTTGATATCCATGGCATGCAAATCCTTGTCAGACCATTCTAAAATTCCCGCACTGTATCTCAAAACACTGACTGCCCATGCATTCACTGCTTTCATTAGGTTTCCTCCATACAATTTCGACTTTGCAATTAGTTTCACTCTTCTAAGATACTCCTTCCTGACTTTCTCCTTCATTTCTCTGTTCATGATGCCTACACCCTCCAACACTCCTAAATACTTATATTCTGTATCTTCTATTTCTTTCATGATTTCTCCATTTGGCAGCACTATTTCATTCGAATGAACCTTTACTCCTCTTTTCATCACCAGCACCGCACATTTACTAATTCCGAACTCCATCACAATGTATTTTGAGTTTGTCCCCACAAGTTCTACCAGTCTCTCCATTTCCTTTTCATTTCTACCGAATATTTTCAAATCATCCATAAACAGTAGATGGTTGAGGCGTCTGTCACCAGATCCAAAGTTATACCCCAGTTTTTCTCTCTTCAAGAGGATGCTCAGTGGCATCATTATCATTACAAAAAGAAGTAGTGGTAACGAATCTCCACATGAATGAGGAACCATGTCATAAGCCTTTCTGTAATCGCTCCATGTTACACTCAGATTCCTCTTCTTCTTCTTTGCATCCTGCATTATTGCTTTATCAATTAGTAGTTGTTTTTTAGTACCTCTCGAGCCTTTCCGGTACCCCTTTTGTTCGTCAGAAAAAACACCATTACTCACAAGATGTTCATAAATTTTCTCCGCAAATATTCTAGTCAACAGTTTCCACATCAATGGCAGACATGTAATTGGTCTATAATTATTGGCATCTGTTTCCTTTTGCCGGATCTTTCCTAATCAGTGTTGTTCTACCCTTTACAAGCCAATCAGGGACATCTCCCGACTGTACAACCCTTTGCAGAGCAGCAGCTATAGGTGGATAAAGGCATGGAAACTGTTTAAACCAGAAGCCCATCACTCCATCTGGACCAAGTGCCTTCGAGTTTGTCATCCTTCGTATGCCAGCCTTAACGTCATCGATGGTTATTTCAACGTTCTTCATCTGCTGCATTCCTGATAGCCTTTCTCTGACCTCTCCCAACCAGCTAGCCTTTTTATTATATCGCCCTTCAACAGACCAAATCCCACTCTAGAATTTCCTGGCATCTTTAGCATTTGGAGTGTTGTTATTTCCTGCCCTTTTTACTACCATTTAATTCTTTATACAGCTGAGACTGATTGTTCCGGAAAAGGTTGTTCTGCCAAAATGCAACACTTTTTTCAACAAAGTTCCTAATTTTCATACCACCAGTGTGGACCTTCTCTTTCAACATTTTTCAGGACGTTCATCTTTCCTTTTTCCAGAAATCTATACCTCCTTTCAAGCTCGTCCTTGGCTTTCTGTCCTAGTTTAACTCCTTTTCTTATTTCTTCGATTCTACCAATGTCTTTCCGCCACCGTTTAATACTTTCTTCAAGCCACCTCTGCCAGTGTGTCCTTTTATCCTTCATTTCTCCCCTTTTCTTCTGTAATAAGCCAAGACGATTCGCAATAACGTATGACGCTGCATACAGAAGCCTGTTAAGTTCCGTAATCGATATGTTCTTTCTTATGATGTTGTGAATTACTCCTTGAATTATTTTTACCTCGTTTTTCACCTTCCGCCTATCACTACGCTTCATACTTGGAATCTCTATGATATCGTCTCTAAGAAGAACCTCTCTTAACTTCTGAAGTACTTCTTTTTCTACAGAAGTTAAAGTTCGAACTTCACCACTTCTCTCTATACATCTGCTCCTTTCACTGGCTCCATTGTCTCAGAGTCAATGATCTCATCTGCCTTAGATCCTTCAAACTCTTTCTCATTACTTTCCCCTAACCATAGGATTCCATACCTCCTCAGTTGTTCGCCTCCCATCATCGTTTACATTTCCCTTCTGCACTTCCACTCTCTCAGTTCTTTCATCAGAGCTAGTTTCATCAATTTTACTTTCGTTATTCATTTCATTCCTAACCGTCCATTCAATCTCTTCTCTTGTAAGCACTGAAAGTAGGTTGTTATTTTTAATTTGTTTTAACTGGGATACCAAACTCGCGACACTTTTAGCTCCTCCTCCTCTCGATTCCCATTCTTCCTTCACTTTTCGGATATATCCACGAGATTTGGTACTTCCACTTCTTACAAAGCATTCCCACAGGACTCTTCTTTCTTCATCCGTCCAGGGTTTTTTGACATTTCCTGTCCAAGTCCCTTCGTGTCTTGGGACCCTCTCTGGCAATTCTCACTCCCCCTATATCCAGCCACATCCTCAGAATTTCGAACAGTTGTATGATGACGACAGGGCCCACCCTGTTGACGAGTGAGACACCTACCAAACGTGAGACCATCACAAGATGTTCCAGCCTCATTCACGTCGTTATTTTCAATATTTTGATTTGACATTCTCCCATAAATGGGGTTAGTGAATTTTAGGTTACACCACCACGGAGGAGGGTTCCCCACCAAGGTCAAAAATCCCCTCCCGACCTTTCTCCTCCACCACCACCACTATTACCATTACCACCACCAACAACAATAGAAATAAAATCTACAATGATAATGGCAACACTAATATCGGTAGCAATAATATTAACAGCAAAAACAACAATAGCAATGACAGCAAAAAACAACACCTACCATTACAGCTACAATAATAATAAAAACATACCACTACTACTACCACCACCACCACTACTACTACTACTAGTAATAATATTAGTGATAATAGTAATAATCAATAAAGTAAATTTTGTTTCTTTTTAAATAATAATAATAATAATAATAATAATAATAATAATAATTTCAGTTAGAAAAGCTTACTTTGTTGGGTTTTTTTTAAAACTCCTCTGCCGATGTTGCTTTTGGCCAGAAAAATGTACACAAAACAGAAACATAAAACATCCAAACATGTGAAAGACAATTCCTCGTTTAACCGTGAATTCAAGTTTTTAATTCTAATTTCAGTTAGAAACGCTTCTCCCCCCACCTCTGCTATTTTTTAAAACTCTGCCACTAATTTCGGTAAGAAACTCTTACTTATTTCATTTCATATTTTTTAAACACCGCCACTGTTGTCGCTTTTGGCCGGAAAATATGTACACAAAGACAAAAACATAAAACATCCGAACGTGTGTAAGACAATTCCTCGTTTAACCATGAATTTCAAGCTCAAATTAAAATTTCGGTTAGAAACTATTACTTGTTTCGTTTGCTATTTTTTAAACTCCGCCGCTGTTGTCGCATTTGGCCGGAAAAATGTGCACAAAGACAGAAACATAAAACATCTGAACATGTGTAAGACAATTCCTTGTTTAACCATGAATTTCAAGTTCAAATTAAAATTTCGGTTAGAAACTCTTACTTGTTTCGTTTGCTATTTTTTAAACTCCGCCGTAAATAATAATAATAATAATAATAATAATAATAATAATAATAATAATAATAATAATAATAATGATGAAACTGCAAAAATATTAAGGAAAAACCTTGAATGTGGAGACTAACACCACACATAAACTACACACAGACTGGACACACAAACTGGACACACAAACTGGACACACAAACTGGACACACAAACGACTATAGATGCAAAACACAAAGGAACATCCCATGGAATTATGAAAACTGAAACTGTATAATTGAAATATACCGCCTCCACTTTTTTTTTTGTGAGTGTCATTATAAACGGGCAACACCCCAAATAATGAGGGTCGGACAGAATCGAAAGACAGAGGAGAGAAAGCACAAGCCAAACCACTGGATGAGTGCAAGGAGGACTGGGACCTTATGGAAGCTTATTGCCACCCAAATTCGAGTGAAGACCAATCGTCGCCACCAACGAGAAATGAATGGTAAGTGGCTGCTGCAATAACGCAAATTCTTTTGCAAAGGTTATCGAAAGAGGTGGAGAGTACTGGAAATCTGGGGAGACTTGCTGTCACCCAGGCTCCAGGGAATACAACAAGTTGTTATCAAAGAACAACCTTTGATGATGGCTTGTTTAACTACTCCTAGCGAGTTAATAATAATAATAATAATAATAATAATAATAATAATAATAATAATAATAATAATAATAATAATAATTCTGATTTCGTTTGCCAACGTCTCCATGAAAAGAGATGGGATTCATATTTAGAGGACTTCCCTCAATCCTGGCTCCAAACCAGGAGCTTCAAAGATCAAGGGTTTTCCTGGGGGTATTAGCCGCCAAAAACCAGGGATTCATAGTGTTTTCAAATGCCCTTCCAGACAACTTGATAGTACTCATAGCATACCAACTATGACTGGGATTAGTTGAGTTTTAACCCTCCGTATAGCCTTATCTCCAAGGCCAATGGAACATAATTGCTCCACTTCTTGTTCTCCTTCTCGCTCACGTTCCTGTCCCAGGTTACTGAGAACTCTACAATCTGCCAGTTTTTTAGACCTTTTCAATGACGACTAAATCCGAACAATTACGTTCCAGTTGATTAGTTGTCATGACACTTTTGTCCCACCATACTTGTACATTGCCATCCTCACTTGTTCTCACTTCATCAGGAACCTCCTCAAACCGTTTCACCCCAACCTTCTTATAAACTTCCCAGTATATCCAGAGCTCCATGTGATCATATCTTTTGTGGTACTCTCTCTCTCTCTCTCTCTCTCTCTCTCTCTCTCTCTCTCTCTCTCTCTCTCTCTCTCTCTCTCTCTGCCAATCTGCTACACACTGCTGCAATGTGTGCAATTGACTCTGAAACATTTCCACAAATCTGGCATTCTGCAATGACACCCTCTCCTAGAACTACTTTTTTGTACAGTTAATGCAACTGTACAATGCCTGCTCTTGTGCTGCACAAACAAAAGCTTCAGTACGCTTAGCCAGATAACCAGCTCTAAGCCATTGCCATGATCTTTCATCAGCCACTTCTGTTACATCCTTGAAGAACTTTCTATGCATTTTCTTCCTAGCCAGTTTCTCTGCCCTTTCTCTATCGATATGTTTCACATAATCAGCCTTGGTCTCACATACCTCCATTTCATTGGCCACACTCACTTCTAATCATATACTCCTACAATGACATCTCCTCAGCTCTTTTGCATTTATCAATCCTCTCCCACCATCTTTCCTCTTTTGGTACAGCCTAGCTACGCTACTTCTAATGTGGAATATACCAAACATTGCTAAAACCTTTCTTGTTTTGATATCCATGGCATGCAAATCCTTGTCAAACCATTCTAAAATTCCTGCACTGTATCTCAAAACACTGATTGCTCATGCATTCGCCGCTTTCATCAGGTTTCCTCCATACAATTTCGACTTCACAATTAGCTTCACTCTTCTAAGATACTCTTTCCTGACTTTCTCTTTCATCTCTTTATTCATGATGATTACACCCTCCAGCACTCCTAAATACTTGTACTCTGTTTTAGGCACAGGTTAAGTCACCCAGGCCATAGAAAACACCACCTATAATAATTATTACATATAATCTGTCAATAAATTACATAATAAAAATACACTCATTTCATTTCAGTTACACATCCATATTTGAATTGTAACAGACATATTTGTTCCAAAAAGAATATGAATTGCATCACATATTTTAATATATTAACGGCATTATAAAAAACCTTACTCTCTATTTCACAACGCTATGCCCCCCCCCTTTTTTTTGAATTTCCGACGACTTTTTCATTTTCGAAATGGAACAAAGTTATACATTTCATTAGATTCAAAAAATTTTTTTCAAATATTTATGCTGGTGTTTTGTTTTCTTAATTTCATTCATCCAAAGGAAGTCTCGCAATAAAGACGAAACGTTGATGAACACATAACTTGGTTTGTTCCTGTTTTATCTCTCTATCTCATCTGAATACTATTTCCATGATTCTCATCATATATATTTTTTCAGACACACACACACACACACATATTATCAACAGGAAAAGTACATATAAACTGGCAGCATTTGTGTAGCAATTCAAAATTGTATATTCACACACAAATATATTCTAAGCTTGTTTTATTTATACAAACATTATTCTCTTATATATTTTCAGATATTTTTCAATCAGAGCTATAGATAGCTAAACTTGTAGCCAAAAATGTTTGTATAAATAAAACAATAATACCTAATAAACAGCTCTATTTAGTATTGAAAACTTTTATGTAAACACAATAAGAATCCACTGAATTTTACTCTGTAGATTTAAACCTACCTGAATGTATGTATGATAAATGTTTTATTTATAGAAACATATTATGGTGACATATCTTATTTCGTGGCGAGGGTGGTTTTTCTAGACAACAGAGGAGTATTAGTCTTTCTGTAACATATTATTCTGTACTTCCGTAAATGCAAACTCTTGTAAATATACTACAATATTTTATTAATTAATATTGGCCCTTCTAGAACACAACACTAGCGACGAGAACTTGGACTTATTCGGACACACTATAACCCGAATTTATGGCGTACACAACTCTAACTCATGTCAGATAAAAAGAAACTACTACTACAACTAGCAATGTTGGAATTTTGTAAAAGGTCTTAGATGGTTTGCTTGATAAGGCGTTAACTTTATCAGTAACATCGTGAAGTTAAAAGTTTAACGCATAAGCTGTACTAAATCTGCGGAAGGAAAGTATCCAACATTAAAAAATAGAATTAGAAAACGTTTACGTTATTGGGGCAAGTCATTCTGTAATATGAAGTTTTGAAATCTAAACCCGAGGAGTAAAAAACATCAAAAGCCCCAACAATCTGTGATTAGGTAATAATGTACTGTCGAATGGTTATTCTTCCAGCATTACTGAAAAGAATACTGAAAGAAATTCGTATCGGTTATTCGGGAATTTCGAAAATTACAATTTCATGAGAAGCCGTGTATTGGACAAGTAAGGACAAAGATATTGAAAATGCGGTGAAGCTATGTAAAGGATGTAGTTTGAAATCAAATACACCTCATATTAAATTTAGACCTTGACCGAAAACGGATCTACTGTAGTCTTGGAATCATATAACTTTTACTAGTCCATTTGAATATTTCTATTCCATCATAGCGGCGGACAATTTCTCAAAATGACTTGAAATATTGAATCATAAAAACTACGGAAATAATAAGTTTTTGCATGAATTATTCGCCCAATTCAGGGTTGTTGAATATTGTATCAGACAATGGAACTCAAATCACATCTAGTGAACTAAAACTATCTTGTTTGACATTTGCAGTGAAGCGTATCACGATCGCACCGTACTATACCATAATAAATGGCTAGTTAGAGCGGTTCATGGAAACGTTAAAAAAACGTGAAAAAATGTAACGAAATGTTTCAAGATTGGAGAAAATGTTTTCTTTTGGATCTCAAAAACAAAAAATCCTACAGAGAAATTGTTATAGCGAATAAAGCAATTATGAACCTGGTTTATATTATTAAGAGACCAAAATGTATCCACAGAAGATATAATCAAATTCGAAAACTATATTCAGATTCTGTCACGAATCCTGAAGACGAGCTAATTGCTCGTGTGTTCAGCGCATTTGAAATACCAATTCCTAAAGCAGGTTCTGATGGGTGAACATCAAACTGAAAAGATTACTGACTCGAGTGTAATAAAACTTTAAAAGAAAATATAATGACTTAATACGAAGTAAGACTAAAAAGAGGGAAAATGATTATGCGGATCTACCACATTTCGTGACTATATAAACTCTTGTAGACATTATATATAGAAAAGCCTACGAATGCGAATGAGTAGTCTTTCTGTAACATACTATTCTGAACTTCTTGCTAATATGCCACTGTGTTGTCTTCATTAGTATATGACCTTCAACTCCACAACACATATTATAACTACATATAAAAAGCATATTTAGCTAGCAATCTCAAATCTGATCAGTTCGATCTCATATTGTGAAGTTGGGCAAATTTCCTATCCGATAAAATTCAAAATATTTTTAACAAATTCCCCATTAAATTTTAATCGCTCAGCGTTGTCAGATCAAGGTAATACTGAGGCCGTCTTCTGAATAGAGTTTATAAAAAGTAATAGTTTAACTTTATAGTTCTTTATCACACGAAATATCGAATAAAACAGATGGTCCCAGTAAATGCCTAAATTCTTTCTATCCTTTTTGCCAGCATATTATGAAGATATGATATTGATAAAGGCAATAGTCCGATGAATGATCCAAGCAAGCAAGTAAAGTACTTTTGTAAAATTTCGGCAAACAATTTCGAAGGCAGAAAGTTTCCGTGTAGCAAAAATACCCAAAGCTTAAAATAAGTGAAATAGAAAAATATTACAGATCTTAAGATAACGTTCAAAGGGACGTTGAATGAATGATAATTCGATCTGAAATGCGTTACCAATGTATAAACCTGACACTAAACTCCATAATTAAAAGGTATGTTGTCTTGTTCGAACGATGATTAAAATTTTTATTGCAAATTTAGGAATATATCAAAATATATTCATCTAAATAAATTCCTGTTCAAACAATCTTATGTATCTTTCAAACGTCGACTGATTTATAGTAAATATAATGCATGTTTATTTGTAATTCAGTTAACATATGAAATGTGTTATAGATTCATTCTTTAAAACGAGTTTTATCCCTTGAATTGTTTTAATAATATCGTTTCTGTCGCTGTACGCTTTAACACGATATATGACTGAATCGGTCAAGTTGGCAACCTTATTTTTAACTTACCAACTAATCAATGTTCCTTGTGGAAAATGATATTCAAAATGAATATAAATCAAGACTAGCCATTGAAATGCTTGACATGTGCTAATAATGATTACGCATAAAAGAATTCAAGTTACGTTTTACTATTTAAGTTCAGCTAAGTAATCAATCTCGTATTATTCCGAGTGCGTTTTCATTATGTTAGCATACCACTTATTCTGTAAACAATTTCGTCGACTTCCTCGTTTATTTCTAGCCGAGATAGACTTGCCTTAAAAAAAACAGTACTAGTAAGAAACTTAGGTTAGAGGAAGTAACAAAATATGACCACGAAACATTATGTGAAAACTTTGAATCATGAAAAAAATGCATACGTTTCTTATTTTGAAGCAAATGAACTCAAATGCACACATTTTTTTTCTGCTTTTCGACACTTTTTGTGACACCTCATATTTAAAAGGGAAAATAGCAGTTCATTTATAGGACAGTCTTGATTTATATTTCTCGGAAATGTCAGGAGTGTATCATTTTTCAAACGTAATTAATTTCTGTCTTATGTTTCTCATTGTTTTTTTGTGATTAGAAGCTTCGCGTAGACATGGTGGCTTCTGAGAATAACCGAGCAGATGCTCTCACGAGAGTGAAGAAGAGTTGGCTTTTGCCAAAGAAAGATGTTGTTGCTGCATCGGATTAAGATGATGTTGGCGTGCGAGAGCTGCACAATCTGCACCATATGGGGGTAGAGAGGACGTGGTACTTGGTGAAGAAAGTCGACCCGAGTGTCACCAAGGAGCAAGTGGTCAGGACATGCGACAGATGTCAGTCGATTTATCCTGCTCCAAGCACGCATGAAGCTGGTCAATTGGGGGTGAGTGGGACCTGGGAGAGACTGGCATGCGATGTCACCCATTACAGGGGTGGACTTTACCTGACCATGATTGACTGTGGGCCCGGGCGATTTGCCCTATGGAAGAAGCTACGTGGAGGAACAGGCAATGAAATAGCGGCAATCTTTGATGAGGTGTTTTTGGAGAGAGGTCCCGTGGAAGAGTTGTTAACCGACAACGGGACTGCGTTCAAGTCAGTAGCAGTGACGGAAGTAATGAGGAAATGGAATATCCAACAATTTTTCAGAGCTGCCTACAGGCCCAGTGGCAACGGGATCGTGGAGAGAAACCATTGCACCATAAAGGCAGTTGCGGAGAGAGGGGGCACCTCTCCTGAGCAAGCCGTTTACTGGTATAATATATCGCCTAGATTGGGACAAGTGCAAGACACAGTTCCACAACTGTCAACGTTCACATATTCCTGGAGACATCCCAGGGTTGAGCCGGCAAGCAGAGAGGCAGAGGCCACAGGGACCATTAAACTCGGGGATGAGGTATGGGTGAAGCCACCGGGGGCGCGCTGTACCACACAATGGAGTAGAGGTCGCGAGACTGGGAGGAACACTAGAAACAACATTGTGGTGGACGGAGTACCAAGGCATATTTTCGACATCAGACCAGTGGAAGGCAAAGTAATGGATGGGAATGTGCAGCAACAGGAGGAGGACGAGACACCTCAGAGGCCAAGTAGAGAGAAGCGACCGCCACAGTGGATGAGAGACTACGAAATATGATCTTGAGATCAGGGAGTCATGTGGTTAGAAGCTAAGAAAATTCCAGATCGGGCAGGAGAGTACACGCGTCGGCAGTACATAGACTGAAATCATAATCTTTTTGTGTGTAAGAAGTGACCCCCCCATTTCAAAGGTCCGCTTGTTCTGAGACTGCTTTATCCTTCATTTTTCCATGCAAGTTTCTTTGTCTTCGTTGATTTAATTCGCCCTAACTATGGAAATCCTAAGAAGTATCTTATCTACGCAATACTGTCTATTTGGTACTCATTATTAAAATGCTTGACTTATAAATCTTGTAGATATTTAGTTACATTTACGATTTGAACTTAGTACATCGATGAACATGTTCTAGATATTAAAAGACAAACTCCAAAGCATGTCACGTTAAATGGTCAACAGTGCATGAATAAGCATAAACCCTATTAGTTTGAACACGTATGCACTATATTACTGTTACATATATTTTATTCCGAACATCAATGACTCAGATTAAATAATTGGATTCCTCAACAAATCTTACCTGTTCAATCTTATCACGTGATCTTGTTAATAAAATAACAGAAACTAGTTCGTACAGTTAATGTCACTGAGTGTATGGAGCTTAGCAACAACGATAATACCTTTCTGAGAGTTAAAAAAAAAACACATTCCACCCTCGTATACTCATCTAAATCAGTGGAATCGCCCACTTTTTAATCAAATTAATTGATTGACTGCTCTAGTTAATGACCCATTGTAGTACACCAGAAGGAAGTTTCACACACCTCCCCGCAGTGACTTAGTCTACAATACATTGTCGTCTATACTGCACTGTATTGTTGATTTATAAAATTATGCGTAAATAATGGCTTCACTTAAAGTTTAAAATGCAAAACTCAGGTATCATGCTTCAATTGTACTCTAAATAGAAACATTCATTTCGAACGCGCCCCTATCCAAAGAACCAAATGTTGGATTTTTTAAATTATTTTACATAATCATTTGAATACGCATAAAAGTCAAGTATCATGGTTCAATTGTGCTCTAAAAGAAACATTCATTTCGAACACGCTTGTCTTATAAAAGAATATGCAGTTAAATTTATAGACTGAGCCTTTCTGCTTGTGCGGAGATAAAGCTTCTCAAATGCACTTGTGATGTTAGGTTGTATGAAAGTGTTAACTTTGGTCAAAATCCGATTTCCTTCTTTAACCGGATTTTCTCGTTGATTGATTTTCGATACATATACAAAACCTACATAAGAACAACCCCAGCCACATAAAGTACCTTCGTGTGAAATTTCATAAAGATTGACCTAGCCGTTTTCGAATCCATAGGAAACGAACTAACGCGTGCACGCACACACACACACAAAGTTTTTGTAGATATCGTAAATCATAAAAATGGCCGGGCATATTTTCAGTTGTTTCACTAAAAATGTACGACCAAAAATATGCCCAACCAATATACGACTGATTGCTCCTGCTGTTTGCAATATAAAACCAACGTGCAAAGTTGCTTGAATCAGCAGGAGCTGATCCAACATTTTAGTCGTGCTGAATTTTAGTTGTACGTAGGGAGCTTTACTAAAAATGTACGACTAAATTATGTACGATAATTACCTCCTGCTGCTGATTTGCTATTAATAAAGCAACTTCGCCGCGGACGAACTACTGGGTTTGTCAGCATAAAATATCATAAAAATCTGTTGTGATATTATTAAAATAAATAATATGAATTTCCTCACAAGTTTCACTGGAGAGGTTATTTTTTGGCAAATATCTTTTTAGAGTCATATAAAAAGCATTTACAAAAAATAAATTGTTTAAAAATATTTTCTCTTAAAGCAGAAAGTAAATAGATACATGAGTATTTACATAAGGAAATCCTTAAAGACTGAGACAATTATTTTTTATTCTGTGTGCCACATTTTTTTCGTTAAAAATTTTTATAAAAAATAAATAAATTTATTTTTTAAATTAGTGGTGCCTTGGTTTTATTTATTATGCACGACTTATGTACGTCTAATTAAATCCTAAAAGTCTGAAACAAGTATTTGGCACACTGTATTGAAAAAAAAATTGTCTCGGTCGTTAAGGATTTAATAGTTAATGCAACTTTGACAGTTTCAAGTTTAATTAAAAAAATAAAACAAAACAATTACGGAAGGGTTATTAGAGTCAGGGGACTTGAAGCAGATTAGAGTAAAGCCGAATGAGTTAAGGTAGAGGTTTGGAGTCAAAGTAGACTAAAAAGAACTATTAGATGAACTGCTGAATTTAATGATGGTGATGGCATCGATAAATAAGTTATCCTAATTGGATCTTACTTAATATACGCGAACTTGACTAAGGCTAGCATTTTACAGTTATTTTCCGCGACGGTCTCATATACACATCCAGAGCACAAATGACATATATACTTAATCTATTTGAGTTTGTGTTTTTTCTTGTGAGTCTGCGTTATTCTGTATTTGTATAATTGTGAATCGGCGATCGTTAGTGTGATATTATCATTCTTAATCGAAAATATGTATCAATGTACATATTTGATGATATTTTCTCATCTACTAATAAGACTAAATTTGTATTACTTGTTTTGATCGGACTATTGTTCTCATATTGAGTGTTATTTGTGAAACGTTTTGGTCGATGAAGCCTTTGACCTTCGTTAGCCATATTAGTTGCCATCTTGGAAAAGAAAAGAGAAAAGTTACTGGCTCCATAGATTGTTTCGTATTCTTGCAGTTGTTTTTGCTTTATTCGTTTACTTTTGTTTTTGATGCGTGAAAAAAAATTGGTTGACAAGGGGAAATAAGTCTAATAAAGTTTGATAGGGAATTATCTCCCTTTTACCCTTTTTCTTAGTCGTCAAGTATTAATTAAGACTGGAATAGTCTATTACTAGGTAACATAGGTTAGTTCCGCCACAACACCCCCCCCTCCTAAGCTGATAACTCAGGATGGTGTATTAGTATTTTTCCTATTTGGGTGGGTCATGAGTGACTTGATGATTTTACTTTTCCTGTCCGAACGTCGTGGTTCTGGTGTGATTTCCGAAGGCTCAATGTATCGTAGACAATTTCAGTAGCCTCTACTTTTTGAGGGATTCATTGTTCAGTGCAATTATTTTTCTTTTGGCCTGCAAGAAAAATGTTTTATTGTCATTTTCTCATGTATTAATCGCGAGAATTTCATAAAATAATTGATTACTTGCATGGGTAGACTCCGTCACAAGCAATTTAGTGTCAATAAACCTCACCTAGGACTGCGCTTGTAATAATCTATCAGACAATGGGGGATATTCTCCCAGGGGTTTCCACTAGTGTTGTACTCTGATAAACTGTCTATTTTATTAAAGCTGCCAGGTAAAACGCCCCGGAGTTCTTCCATATTGTAAAAAAAATAGTTTGAGTGCTATGATTTTGCTGCGCATAATATCTTTGAGTAACGTTGACTCGGTAAATAATGTTCCAATACTGGGGACAAATAGAGTTGCGACTGGTATCTGTTACAGTGTAAATGAAGTTTTTGTATCCGGTGAAAAATCGCCTGCAGTCGCATAGATATTTACGATTGGGTCAGTTGGCAAGGGTGTCATCACTTAAGGACTAGAGTACTCAGCCTGATTTTGTTTGCTTGGTTTGTGTTCAGGCGCTGTCCTCGTTAGGGGAGAGGTACTTTTGTTCGATCTACAATAGTATCGGTTTGTTTACGCCTTCTGTGTGTGGCTTTTTGTGGCTTAGAACAAGAAAAGTTTCTTTTTAATTTGTTTTTCAAAGCATAGGCATCTGTTGTACTTTTTTATTTTTGTTTTGCAAAAGTTATTGATTGGGTGGTTCTATAGTTTTAATTCATGAATCCAGTCCGACCCGAGGAGGTTAGTGGTATTCCTTAATGCACGATTTTTAATTTTTTTGTCTTTTCCAATAATGTGGCATTCGTTAAAAATTAACCTTCGAAGTTAATTTGTATACCGTTAACGGCCTTTGCTGTTTTGCATGTTTTCAGCATTGTCGGTTTATTCAATTTCTTCCAGGTATTTAATTTTACTATGGAAAAGTCTGAAACGAATCGGGTTGCATTTTTATTTCTTTATCATGAATTTTTATAGTTACACATTTTCGCAACCCTTTTTCGTTATTTTAAGTCTTCTTATACACACTCAGATTTTGTATTTAATTTTATTTCTGCAATGAGTACCTTTGTGTCCTTTTTTTACATATTAAAAATTTTCTTTTGTGCTGTTAATTTTCATATCGTTGGGCCTCTAGCCTCATTAGTTGTTGTTGTTGTTGTTGTTGTTGTTGTTGTTGTTGTTGTTTGTTTTTCATCTATGCAAATTGGTGTTAAAATAATTGTTCTTGTCTTTTATCTGTGCGTTTTTGGTGTTAAAATAATTGTTCTTGTCTTTCATCTGTGCGTTTTTGGTGTTAAAATAATTGTTGTTGATATTGTTATTGTCTTTCTTCTCCGCGTTTTGTCTTTCTACTTCGCGTTGTTGTTGTTCAATTTGCAGGTTTAATAATAGTTCCAATGTACTTTTCAAAACCGTGTTCAGATTAACCCGTTTTTAGTATTTTTAGAACAATTTGAGGAAAAGGGAAAAATATTTCGTTTCTTTTAAAAACTTTGCAAACGAATGTTGGACATACAGTTTTAAATTCCTTGGAAAGAATATTTCTCCCAAAAAGAATGTATTTCTCATCGAAAAAAATATTTATATATCGACAGAAATATTCATATATTTTCAAGGTAAATGTCTTTTTCCATAGAACAGAATAATGTTGACCGTAACGAAAAAGTCGAAAACCGTATGTACTTTTTTTTTAATAAGTCAAAAAAATATTCGCTGATACACTTATTTAGTGACACGAGAAAAAAATACGAATAATTCCTATTTCTCCTTCTTTCCTATTTACGAGTGCGCCAAAGATGCCGTGACAGTGTCAATCAAAGAAAAGAAAAAATATGAAAATGTTCTTACTTTCTACGAGTTTGAAATTTAAACTTTTATGTCCACGAACTTATTTGGTTTTCGAACTTATTTGTTTTTTTCTACTTGCATCAGTGTTTTCTGAACACTTGCTTGGTTTTATTCAGCTTTCTTTCGTGAGTTCGTTTGAATATTGGGATTATTTTTAATTCGAGTGATCTCTGTGAGTTCGAAATTCGACGTCGCCACTCTTATAGCTCTGTTAAAGGGTTACAAATAAAAAAACAGAACGCCAAAATAATTTAACAATATGTATTGCAAAAAATATAATAGGCGGGTTATTTGTTGTGGTCGACGAACGACCTACGTTGGTCCACCGGATATCGGCTGGTTATTTATTTGCTTCCCACGAAACAAAATGTGACACAAGGTCGGTTTAATGTGGGAAATAACAAGCTCTCCTCAAAAGGGGATTCTTCAAAAATAAAATTGCCTTAGTATAGAAGGGTTTCCCCTTCCATTGACTGAGGACAATTAATTTGAGTGCATCATTTGTTCAGGCACCACACTTCAGCCACGAGTCCAGTACGAGTACCGGATATCGACTGGGTATTTATTTGCTTCCTCACGAAAACTACATGTGACACAAGGTTTTTAATGTGGGAGAAAAAATCTCCCCTCAAAAGGGACACTCTGACAGTTTGCAAAATAAAATTACCTTAATATAGACGTGTTTCCTCCATTGACCGAGGACAATTAATTTGAGTGTAGCATATATGCATACACCACACTTCAGTGACCGGCCAAGTACAAGTACCGGGTGTCGACTGACACCTTACGACTTAGTCTTCCGGTATTTATTGAGATTGGAATAGTCTATTATTAGGTAACATAGGTAAGTTCCACCACAACAATTAGTTAAATCTATTATAATTTTAGCCATGTTAAGAGGCATCCAATAGTGAAGGGAATACAAATGTACTAGTCAATATCAAATATAATAAATTTGTTATTGCAAGAAATCTACAGGTTTTAAAACTAAGAATAACCTCATCAGATGATTTCCATAACTTGTGATAAGTTTTTAATTTTACCATCGTTTTTTTTTATGTTGCTCACTATCGATTAAACTATGGCGCTATATACGGATTTAGTCTCTAGGGATCTGAATCAAGGTATACTTTTTGATATCCGATAGGTTTCAATATTTTCTATTAACAACTTCTAATTAGTTTTTTTTTTTTAAATGTTTTTTATGTTTAAATGTGTTTATGTATCTAATAATTTAAATATAATTCTCTAATATAATTTTTATTATTTTATAAAACAATTAAAATATAATTTCTTAATATAATTGTAAAAAGTTTATAAAATTATTTAAATATAATTTTCTAACATAATTGTCATTAGTTTATAAAATAATTCAGATACTATTTCTTAATATAATTGTCATTAGTTTATAAATTAATTCAAATATAATTTGCTAATATAATCGTCATCAGTTTTTAAAATGATTCAAATATTATTTCTTAATATAATTATCATTAGTTTATAAAACAATTCAAATACTATTTCTTAATATAATTGTGATTAGTTCATAAAATAATTTTAATATAATTTGCTAATATAATTATCGTTAGTTATAAAATAATTGAAATATAATTTGCTAATATAATTGTCGTTAGTTATAAAATAATTTAAACATAATTTGCTAATATAATTTTCGTTAGATTATAAAATAATTTAAACATAATTTGCTAATATAATTGTCGTTAGTTTATAAAATAATTTAAATATAATTTGCTAATATAATTGTCGTTAGATTATAAAATAATTTAAATATAATTTGCTAATATAATTGTCGTTAGTTATAAAATAATTTAAATATAATTTGCTAATATAATTGTCGTTAGATTATAAAATAATTTAAATATAATTTACTAATATAATTTTCGTTAGTTTATAAAATAATTTAAATATAATTTGCTAATATAATTGCCATTAGGTAATGAAATAATTCAAAAGAATTTCTTAATATAATTGTCGTTAGTTTATAAAATAATTTAAATATAATTTCCTTATATAATTGTCATTAGTTTATAAAATAATTCAAATAATATTTCTTAATATAATTGTACTTAATTTATAAATAAATTTAAATATAATTTGCTTACATAATTATCATTTGTTTATAAAATATTTCAAATAGTATTTCTTAATATGATTGTCATTATTTTATAAAATAATTTAAATATAATTTGCTAATATAATTGAAATTAGTTTATAAAATAATTCTAATATTATTCCCTAATATATTTGTCATTTATTTATAAAATAATTCAAATATTGTTTCTTTATATAATTGTAATTAGTTTATAAAACAATTCAAATATTATTTCTCTATAATATTGTCATGAATTTATAAAATAAATATAATTTCCTAATATAATTGTCATTAGTTTATAAAATAATTTAAATATTATTTCTGAATATAATTCTGATTAGTTCATAAAATGATTTAAATATAATTTGCTAATATAATTATCATTAGTTTATAAAATAATTTAAATAGTATTTCTTAATATGATTGTCGTTAGTTTATATAATAATCCAAATATAATAACGTATTATAATGGTCATCAGCTTAAAAAAAATAATTCATATATAATTTGCTAATACAATTGTAATCCCTTGATAAAATAATTTAAATATAATTTGCTAATATAACTGGCATTAGTTTGTAAAATAACAGAAATATTGTTTCTTAATATAATTGTCATTAGTTTATAAAATGATTTAAACATTATTTGCTAATATAATTTTCATTAGTTTATAAAATAATTCCAATATAATTTCCTCACATAATTTTCATTAGTTTATAAAATAATTAAAATATTAGTTTTAATATAACTGTAATTAGATTATAAAATAATGCAAATATAATTTCTTAATATAATTGTCATTACGTACTGAAATAATTTAAATATAAGTTCCCAATATAATTATCATTAGTTTCTAAAATAATTTAAATATCATTTGCTAATATATTTGTCCTTATTTCATAAAATATTCAAATACTATTTTTTAATATAATTGTCATTAGTTTATAAAATACTTGAAATAATATTTTTAGTATAATTGTCATTAGTTTATAAAGTAATTCAAATATTATTTCTTAATATAATTATTATTTGTTTATAGAATAATTTAAATATAATTTTCTAATATAATTTTCATTAGTTTATAAAACAATTAAAATATTATTGCTTAATATAATTGTAATGAATGTATAAACAACAAAAATTTCTTAATATAATTCTCATTAGTTTATAAAAATATAAAATATTTTTTTAATATAATTGCCATTAATTTAAGAAATATTTTAAATTAAATTTGCTATTATAATTGTCATCAATTTATAAAATAATACAGATATTATTTCTTACTATACTTGTCATTAGTTTATAAAATAATTTAAATATAATTAGCTAATATAACTGTCATTATTTTTTTTAAATAATTCAAAGATATTTTCCTAATATAATTGTCTTTCATTTATAAAATAATTCAAATATTATTTCTCAATAATATTTTCATTAGTTTATAAAATAATTCAAATATTATTTTTTCAATCTAGTTGTCATTAGTTAAAATAATTTAAATATGATTTCCTATTACAATTGTCATTATTTTGTAAAATAATTTAAATATAATTTCCTAATATTATAGTCATTAGTTTATAAAATAATTCAAATATTATTTCTCTTCTTTTACATAGGCATAAGCACATATCAAGGCCTAGAGAACACTCGAGGATAAGGGTTAAGAGTGTACAGTAGTCAATTGGACAATATAGTAATCGTAAGTAATGGAAATTCAATAAATTTGTTAGCAAGTGAAACGGCTCATCAAGAACTTGTTTACGTTGGACTTGAAGACAACCATATTGTAGTCAGCTGGAAAGCAGGAAAACGGAAGACAATTCCACAGGCGTGCAGCTCTAAGAAAGTAACTTTGTTCATGGAATCTACGTTTAGGTTTAGGCACAGATAATAAGTGGGGGAATTATTGATAGTGTTTTCAGCTAGATGAGTGTTGCTTGTGAAAGTTTGGCGAGGTGGGGGGACTTCCATGAAAATAACGATAAAGCAGACACGCAACATGCCTCATGTGAGATAGAGGTTGCAGCGAAGAGAAACGGGCATCTCCTACGAGGCTACGAAGTCTATTTGAAACTCTATCAAGACAGGACAAGTCCTTTCTAGCAGCTCCTGCCCAGATGTGGCAACAATATTCCATCCTTGGACGTACCTGACTCTTATATAGATAGAGAATTGCATCAGCAGGGAGATATCTACTGGATCGATAGAAGGATCCCACAATTTTTCCAGCGGCCTTGGCAACAGATTTGATATATGTGTTCCATTTAAGATCAGGAGTAAAGGTCAAGCCCAGAAACTTGTCAAAACTTGAGGCCTCCCCAAGAAGAGCCATTCATTTCAATTGATGCCAGATGGGGACCAGAACGCCGATGATGTAAAAAGAGAAGCTTGGTTTTAGATGCATTAAAAGTAACCAGCCACTCCTTTCCCCCATTGTGTCACATGCTCAAGATCAGAAGAGAGAGAATCAGAGAGAACTTGGTATGTGCTACCATAGATGGTAGTGTCATCAGCATAAATGTCTACGATTGATGTAAGGGTGTGATTTGGAAGATCATTAATGTAGATCAGGAAAAAGAGCTGGCCCCAAATTGGACCCCTGAGTGACTCTAGCATTAATACTGTGAGCTTCTGATTTTTGCCCCTCAACTACTACTCTTATGAACCTATCAGAGAGAAATGATTATATAATTTCTTAATATAATTGTTATTAGTTCATAAAATAATTAAAATATAATTTCCCAAGATAATTTTCATTATTTTATAAAGTAATCTAAATAAAATTTGCTAATATAATTGTCATTATTTTATAACATAATACAAATGCTATATCTTAATATGATTGACATTAGTTTATAAAATATTATTTCTGAATATAATTTTCATTAATTTATAAAATGATTTACATATAATTTGCTAATATAATTGTCATTAGTTTATAAAATAATTCCAACATAATTTCTTAGTATGATTATCATTAGTTTATAAAGTAATTCAAATAATATTTCCTAATATAATTGTCATTAGTTTACAAATTAATGTAAATATAATTTCTTAATATAATTGTCATTTTTAATAAAATAATTTAAATATAATTTGCTAATACAATGGTTATTTTTTATAAAATAATTAAAGTATTATTTCTTTAAATAATTGTCAATACTTTATAAAACAATTCAAATATTGTTTTTGTCTCATTGTCATTAGTTAAATAAATGATGTAAATACAATTTACTAATAGAATTTTAATTAGTTTATAAAATAATTCAAATATTATTTCTTTAATACAATTGTCATTAGTTTATAAAATAATTTTAATATAATTTGTTAATATTATTGTCATTTTTATATAATAATTCAAATATCATTTCCTAATAAAATTTTCATTAGTTTATAAAATGATTTAAATATAATTTCCTAATATACTTGTCATTATTATATAAAATAATTAAAATATTATTTCTTAATAAAATTGTCACTAGTATATAAAATAATTTAAAGATATTTTGCTAATATAATTGTCATACGTTTATAAGAAAATTAAATATAATTTCTTAATATAATCGTCACTAATTTATGAATAATTGTAATATAGTTTGTTTATACTATTGTCATTATTTTATAAAATAATTCAAATAGTATTTCTTAATGTAATTCTCATTAGTGTATAAAATAATTTGAATATAATTTGCTAATATAATTGTCCTTAGTTTATAAAGTAATTCAAATACTTTTCTTAACGTAAGTGGCATTAGTTTTTAAAATAAGTAAAATATAATTTGCTAATATAATTGGTACTCTTGCATAATTTGACCCGAATTCTCCTGATTTCCTGTCAAGCCCGAATCGGGCCAGACCGGCAATCATCGATATCAACCGAGCGTTGTTCAAATGTTGAAACGCTAATTCGACTTAAATTTTTTGTTTAATGTTTTTAGTATTTTTTTATTTTATGATTAGTTATTTTTAATGATTTATTTAATTTGAATATTTTTTTTGTACTTCAATTTCTGGGAGTTTGCTTAGCCAATGAAAAAGCGATATGTAAATGAAAGCAGACGACATTCGAATTGGAAGAAATCGACTGAACCCAAAAAAGCTGACAAACAACTATATTTTCAGCAGGAAAAGAAATTGCTTTCCCAAAGAATGAGGTGCACCAATTGTAAACACAAATGTTTACTAAAAAAGATCGTGCGTAAAGGATGGCTTCTCCTGCCGGTGTACCAATGTACCAATGGACAATGTAGACAATGGATATCATTACGCACATGATCATTAACTTTCTGAGAGAAATTTATCAGGAGTATTTCTGAGGAATCCCCGGTAAACAGGAGGCCAGGGCACACTGTAGAAATTGATGAATCTCTATTCAACCGAAGAAAACGTATAAAATAGGGAGAATCCTTGAATCACTCTGGGTCAAAACAGCATAACAAACAAAAATGCAGGACCAGCCGGGAGCTTCTGGGTACATATTTACTTGAATTTATGTGGAGACAAAAATTTGGGAAACGATCCTTTTGTCTCCATCATAAATCACATTTCCGAAAGCTACTCGGTTGGGATGCTTCCTTCCATTTCCTCTACCCCATCACTTCCCTCTTTGCTGTCGATGGCCGATCAACAGTCGACCGAAGTAAAAGATTCTTAAGGAAATATCCCCATCTCAAGAAAGTTCTTCCGCCGGCAATGCACAACCGTAATATAAAAAAAAATCATTATTTCTTGAAAAAAAACATGTTTTTCTATTTCTGTATATCCCCTCCCCAGAAAAAAAAATGAACAAAAAGTCTTGAAAATAAAATTAAAAAAACTGACTGAACAAAAAGTCTTGAAAATAAAATAAAAAAAACTGACTGAACAAAAAGTCTTGAAAATAAAATAAAAAAAACTGACTGAACAAAAAGTCTTGAAAATAAAATAAAAAAAACTGACTGAACAAAAAGTCTTGAAAATAAAATAAAAAAAACTGACTGAACAAAAAGTCTTGAAAATAAAATTTAAAAAACTGACTGAACAAAAAGTCTTGAAAATAAACTAAAAAAAACTGACTGGACAAAAAGTCTTGAAAATAAAATTAAAAAAACTGACTGAACAAAAAGTCTTGAAAATAAAATAAAAAAAACTGACTGAACAAAAAGTCTTGAAAATAAAATAAAAAAACTGACTGAACAAAAAGTCTTGAAAATAAAATTAAAAAAACTGACTGAACAAAAAGTCTTGAAAATAAAATAAAAAAAACTGACTGAACAAAAAGTCTTGAAAATAAAATTAAAAAAACTGACTGAACAAAAAGTCTTGAAAATAAACTAAAAAAAACTGACTGAACAAAAAGTCTTGAAAATAAAATTAAAAAAACTGACTGAACAAAAAGTCTTGAAAATAAAATAAAAAAAATAAGAAAAAAAATACGGTTAAAGAAAAATAAAAAAAATTGTACTTACACCTAACATCCATACAGGTAAGCAACCTTTCTTGAAGATAACAATATTTACATAACTTGCTGTTGATAAATATTTTGCAAAAAAAATAAACTAAAATAAATTAAATAAACATATTTGTTTTTTTTTGTTTTTTTTTTTTTCAAGGTAGGTGTTTTGTTATTTTTTTATAATTTGCATTTGTATTATTTTTTTCGGTTTGTTTTGCTTTTTTCCTTAGTTTGCGTCTGTTACGCCGCTCGGCTGAAACAGAGGATTGTCAGTCTCACCCGATCCGGGCTTGACGGGAAATCACGATAATTCGGATCAAATTATACAAGAGTACCTATAATTGTTATTAATTTATGAAATAATTCAAATATTATTTCTTAATATAATTGTCATTAGTTTCTACAATAATTCACATATTATTTCGTTATATGATTGTCATGATTTTATAAAATAATTTACATATACTTTGCTAATATAGTTATAAAATAATTTCAGTATAATTTACTAATATAATTTTCATTAGTTTATAACATAATTTAAAGCTTATTTGCTAATAAAATTGTCATTTGTTTATAAAATAGTTCAAATATTATATATTTATATAAGTGTCATCAGTATATAAAATAATTTAAATATAATTTGTTAATTTAATTGTCATTATTTTATAAAATAATTCAAATAAAACTTCTTAATATAATTGTCATTAGTTTATAAAATAATTTAAATATAATTTCCTAATATAATTGTCATTATTTCATAAAATAATTAAAATATAATTTTCGTATATAACTGTCCTTAGTTTATAAAATAATTTTTACATAATTTTCTAATATAATTGTCATTAGTTTTTAAAATAATTCAGATATAATTTTTTAATATAATTGTCATTAGTTTATAAAATAATTTTTCTATTATTTCTTAATATGATTGTCATTAGTTTATAAAATAATTTAAATATAATTTGCTAATATAATCGTCATTAGTTTATGAAATCCGTTGCCGGAAAACTATTCAATTATAAAGGATTTCCTGTTTTATTTCTATAAGAATAAATTGAAACTTTTTGTCATATTTACAAAAAAAAAACATTTAAAACAAATAATGTCAATTCATCAACAAAATAAATTTTAATTCCAAACGGTCAAACGCTGTTTTCTCATTGCATTTTCTAAATAATAGTTTTCACATTAAAAAGAACCCCTTTTAACTCTGTTATATTCTTAAACCCATTTTTTATGCATTATAATTTTTCTAACGAAGACTGACTTCGTCATTCTTCCATACCAAACGACTATGACGAGGGTAGTAAACGGTGAATTGCAAACATTTCGATCAATGACATAATCATTTGCAGTAGAAAACAAAGGTTTCATTTCTTAACAATTTTACTCAAATGGACTTTCTTATTTAATCTATTGTATTTGCATTTTTTCGCATTTGTAATAGAAGAGTGTTCTTAGTTTTCAGTTTCAATGTTTTTCTCACATGTTTAATTCCTGACATTGCAAATTTTATGAGCCATGTAGTAATATTAGTAACAGTTTGACGTAGGGATTTACGGAATTATTAACATATAGATGTCCTGTCTCGGCTTGATTTTGTTTCTTGGAATGGTGACATACAACGAGCAAAGAACTGTAGTTTACTTACCAGCGATAAAGGCATTTTGAAAGACGAGGATCTTTTGGAACCAAAGCAGAGAAATCCAATTCATCGGCCCTCGAGTTTGTTTCATTGTCAAACAATCGATAAAATCACTTTGTGCGTTTAGTTCAAAAACATATTCTTATTCATTCTGACGGTTAAGATTGTTGTTGTTGTTCTTCTACTTCTTCTTCTCCTCCTACCCCCTCCACCTTCTTCTCGTTGTTTTCTTCTTTGATACTATTTTCGAATCAATCTTAAAATTCTCGAACGGCTAAGATCTGCAAACCTTGCCGCTGTTGGTCGTTATAAAAACTAAAGAAAGGTGAAGACAATGAAATAACTTCATAGCTCGATCTACCCCTTTCAACAAGCCTATAGAAAAAAGGCGGAGTCACACAATTTGCTAATGTCTATGGGTGGGGCGTGGCGCGAACCATGCGTGCTGGTGACTAAAGGTTAAACAAACAGATTAGAACATTGTTTATGTAACGATATATGCATCTATAATTAAATGATTATCTATAATATCGACCTCGTAAATAATGTATATGGCTTGCCTCATTGTTTGATGTCTACAAATATTCATCTCCATTCCAATATTTCTACACTTCGTCTTTGTTACGTTAGAGGAGAGACATCGCAGGTAAGAACAGGTGATGAAGAAATAAAATAAAGAGAAAATAGAGTTTGTTTTTCTCTTAAACGAAGAGGCACGCGAGAGGCACTCGAACGAACCACTGTGAAAATGTATATTATTGGCGTTTCAAGTCTAACCTTGATGCTTTCTTGTTGAGTTCATGCGTAACTTAGTAAGCAGAAATTTCGACAACCGATTTCGATATCGGAAAGAAATGAGACCGATTCTAATTTGGCACCTTTCTTTACTTGACTTTTGAACCATGTGTCATTTCACTCGTGTATACTCTTACTCTATGATCACATTCGGTATGAATACCTGTGTCACATTTTTTTTATATTCCAGTTACACTCGAACCATCAATATAGCTTACTCGGTACAGCGATTGCATCTTGTTCATTCATAAGTCCGAGTGTTTAGTAAAATCCAAAGAGATTAAAAACAAACGCACCATAATGAAGATGGGATAAGGGAGAGAAAGGTGAGACGGACGTAAATTGGGGGGAAATGACAGTAACAAATTGTAAGCAGTCTTTATTTTCATCATCCCTAAAATAAAATCGACTGCAGTTCATGTGTACGTTTAGGGGCCTGTTTGGTTTGTTTGTTTTACAAGTCAACACTTGTTTTGGGTATTTCAATAGAATACACATTGAAAATGAATTCATTAACTATAGGCTGACATTTTACCTCGAGCAGGCGGACAGGGTTGTTAATACATTTGTTAAATGGCATCTTTATGTGTAATTTAGTCGTTAGATTTGACAGGATTAGAGCACATTCCATAGTCCGCCCATGTATCCATTACGCCACTCCTACTCCAACTCTTATAGGTTTATGTCAATCGCTATTGAAAATTGGTCGTGTTTTTAATTTGTTAACTTATGTATTACTTATTCTTGTTTCCTGTGCGTCCATATAGCATAGACGAACGAAGAAAGAGGGAACATTAGGATATAGGAAAATCAGAAAGAAGTGAAAAAATATGTCACGCAATTTCGAAGAAATGTACGAAAGCGTTCTTATTTATATGTTTTTTAGGAATCATTTTAATATTCTTATCAATTAGTTTCATTCAAATCATTTCAGATAGTGAATGATATTGCGGGGCGATATCTATTGCTCAGTAATTTGATTCCTATTCACATTCTGTAATCACATAAATGAAACTAATTGATAAGAAAATGGATTTAGTTAAGTAACAAATGATAATTCTAATATTAAAATGTTTAATACTACTACTACTAATTATAATCTATTATAATAAAGTCGTATCTCTGTCTGTTTGTTTGTTCACAATTTGGTGCTTTACAACTGGATTTTAATACTGAAAATGGACTTTTATAGACTTTTATTTCTGATTTCTACATATGCTATTTATTCAAAAGGAATCAGCCTTCGGGAGTTTATCTCATTTGCATATTACATTAACGAAAATCTGTTTTAATAATTAGCTCTAATTTTGAATGGAAATTTTGTTTGAGTATTCAATTTTAAAATTTATTTAAAATGTTGATTTATTTAATTTAATTTTAATTTACATTTAATTTAATTTTAATTATTGTTAGAACCAAGATCGGCTGCGTTTATAAATGAAACTTTTAATTTAAGCTATGGGTTATTTCTCTTTAAGCCATGAGATTTTATTTCCCTGTTTAATTTCATAGATGAGGATGGCTATGTTTTATAAATCCAAAATATGGTTCACTTTTTGGAAAATCGTAACAACTTATGATATTTGGTGTATCTTAAATAGTCTGTGACTAAACCCTCTTCCCGGCAATATGATTTTTCCTGGCAACGCCGGGTATGTGCACCTAGTATTATTATAATCTACACTTCTGTTCGTGATGTCGCCAAACTTATCAAAACATTGATTTCAGCAAAGCAACTGGACCTGACAACATTCCACTCATGGTACTAAAGAAGACGCACCCATTCTTGCAAAGTTGTTCAATCGATGCCTAAAGGAGAAATGCTCCTCAACACAATGGAAAACTTCGTTAATCTTCCCAGTATTTGAAAATACTTGAGATCCGTCTTCCACATCTCAGTACAGACCAGTCTTCTGTGTCTTCTGTGTCTTCTAAGTGTGATGAGTAGATTGTTCGAATCCGTGATAAAAAAATAAATTGTCGACAAAAACAACCTACTCAGTGATAAGCAATATGGTTTCCATCCAGCAAGATCTACAGCCGATATATTGACTGTGATATCACACTGCATTATTGAGTCTATCGACATATCAAAGGCATTTAATAAGGTTTTACATAAAGATCTACTTTATCAGATTTCCAGCCATATCTTGAAATGTCCTCTGAACTATCGATTCTTTTCTCTCTGATATACATGGAGAGACAGAAGTCAAAGTATCAGCACTGGCATGCTTCAGGGGTTAATCCTGAGTCCAACTTTCTTTCTGATTTTCATCAATGATGTCCCAAATCATATCCTAAGTTCATTCATCAGTATTTGTGCAGATAACACGACCATCTATGGCAACACTTCAAACACCAGTAACGATCAAAATCTTTCTCTCTCCTTCAACTTTGGGCACTGGATAGTTAATTTTAATGCATCCAAAACTAAACTTCTATCTTTTCACTAAAAACGATTTGATCCACGCTTGGTCCTAATTGAAATGAATGACCATCGTCTTGAGAAAGCACCTTGCTTCAACATGCTTCTAAGACTGCTGGGCGAAAATGGATACTTACATCAAATCTGTTACCATTTGTAGTCAGATACAAGATCTTCCTGCAACTATTCATGTCTCTTATTTTATTTCCTCTTATTTTTATTCTCATTGTTCACAAAGAAAATTGATTATTTATTAGGATGTTTACATTAAATTGTGTCAACGTTTCTGTATACTATTCAATATGCATATTGCTACATTCCAGAATAGAACGGAATATAGCAATTAACGAACAGCTTTTTACATGCTTGTTCTGCCTTCACCACAGAGTATGTAACTTGTTATGAATTTATACATTTGCAAGACGACATACTACACTTTGCTGCGTTTTCAAAAATAAGAACACATACATTTCCTTTTGCCACAATTCAATTATTAAATATTTTGTTATTATCGCAAATATGTAACACAATACATAAAAACCTTCCTCAGATTTATTTTTACTTTTTTTCGTGTTGACTATGTAAATGTGAACATTATGATTATAATCTTTCACTCACTCTTGCCGCGGATTAATTCATTAAAGTTTCATTACAAAATAAATTAATTATTATACAAGCAGATTTAAAAGGAGTAATCAAAGTACCAACCAGAAATATATTAAAAATTTAATTCTCGATTCTTTCCTAATTTAAGATAAATTGCACAGTATGATCTCTTCTTTGCTTGGTTGATTATTCACTGCATTTCAATCACTTTTCTTTCGGTCATCTCTAAACATTAAAAATGACCCATATATTCAAAATATGTGCAAAGTATATTAAAGAAAGGTGCTTATCAAAATGTTCACTGAAACTAAAAGTCGTTATCTGCGAATAAATATAAACACGTTTTAAATATTTTTGATTTTTAAGTTGAGGATCATTTTCTTCAGTTCAACGTAAAATTTTGTCCAATTAGTGACAAACTCATTTCTTAATTTCCTTTATCACAGCGTCTGTTTCCGTTAAGGTAAACTTTGTGTTGTGGTTTTTATTATTATGGATAGAATGAGATCTTGTGATATTTGAAAGCTGAACCGCATTTAACTGCAATTCAGCTGATTGAAATACCATTCATTCATGTTGCTTCATACCTAATGAAGGAGCAGTCATCCAAAACGTAGAGAAATCTATTTTGCTAGATTTAAAACAATAAATATTTGTTTGACAAACCCTTTTAGAATCACCTAAATTGCTTACAGTGAAATGGCATCTTGTTTATTTTTATTTTGTTTCGATATTAGCATTATAAGAGAAAACAAGTTAGTTTCTAAGAGTTATTTTGTTATATAAATCATTTTCTAAACACAAATAGGTCACAGATGAACGGGTATAAGATTATGATCATTTTGTTTTTATGTTTCTGAATTTTCGAGTTGAGGATCGATAATTTGTATTATGTAGGTAATTCTAATTATTTAGATAATTCGGATAATTTAGATAATTCAAATAATTTAGATTATTCGAATAATTTAGATTATTCGAAGTATTTAGATTATTCAAATTATTTAGGTAATTCGAATAATTTAGATAATTAGAATAATTTAGATCATTCGAATTATTTAGATAATTGGAATTACTTAGATTATTCGAATTATTTAGATCATTCGAATTATTTAGATTATTCGAATTATTCAGATTATTCAAACTATTTAGATTATTTGAATTATTTAGATTATTCGAATTATTTAGATTATTCGAATTATTTAGATTATTTGAATTGTTTAGATTATTTGAATTATTTAGATTATTTGAATTATTTAGATAATTTGAATTATTTAGATTATTCAAATTATTTAGATTATTCGAATTATTTCAATTATTTGAATTATTTCGATTATTCAAATTCTTTCATTTATTCGAATAATTTAGATTATTCGAATAATTTAGATTATTCAAATTATTTAGATTATTCGAATTATTTAAATTATTCGATTTATTTAGATTAGTCGAATTATTTAGATTATTCAGATTATTTCGATAATTGGCATTATTTCAATAATTCGAATTATTTAGATTATTCAAATTATTTAGAGAATTTGAATTATTTAAATAATTCAATTTAGAGAATTCGAATTATTTAGATAATTCTAATAATCTAAATAATTCAAATAATCTAAATAATTTGAATTATTTAGATTATTCAAATTATTTAGATAATTCGAATTATTTCAATAATTCACATTATTGGTCTTATCTTGAATGGTATTGCGATTCCCGTGTTTGACAGAAATATTTCTGAGTTCGACAAAATACACCTGTTATGTTATTCCAGGCTTATCGTATAAGATGGTTGCGATAATCAACGAATAATATGAGAGCTGATTCATCACATTCTTTATTTATGATATGCTATAACAGAAAAATAAGAACTATAAGTCAATAACTGTTCTCTACTTCTGCATTATACAATGAACATAACTACCACAACATCTCTCTTCTTCAACTGCGAGTAAACTCGCCTAACTACTTAACATATTTCATTTTACTTTTGTTTATTCATTTATTTTGTTAATTGGAGAATATAGAGACTTTTTGTTTAAGAGTATGGGAGATTTATAGATCTAGTCTTTGTGCATTTTTATATATTTTCAGGATTAAAATCGGGGGTAGATTTACAGGATTCATTGGTATGTGATTCAGTGGTCGGCTGTTTTATCTAGGCGATTCCTGATTCTTAGACCTCCTCTGGCTAAAATCCGGTGATTACCTGTTCCGAAATGTGTGTGGTATTGGAACATTGCTGATGTGCAGTTCCCTTTCTGACGCAATTTCTTCAGATGTTTGTGGTCGGTCAGCTCTATCTTTAAGTGTCGGGTTTCTGTTAGCTGGTCTGATGAATTTCATATTCCTTTGGCAGATGTTACCATTTTCAGACTCAACTATGCTGAATGATTCCGAACACCCATTGCTTTGTTTTCTTGCACTAAGCATTATTTGCTTCAGTGCTTTACCATGATCACTACCATCTTCTTCGAATCCATACAAAATCATGTCATCATATATAAATATTCTCTTTCATGGCTCTCTGAAATTCATCTTGGGCGCATTTTACACCCATGGGAAATCTGTTGAGCATGTACCTTTCATATGGTGGTGTGAATGGCGTAAGTCTTTTTGAATTCTTATCCAGTTTCAGGTGTCAGTATCCAGATTGATATCACCAGCGAGAATCCTCTTGCACAGTTTAACTCAGCTGTGACGTCCTCAAATGTTGGAGTGATATGTTGTGTGCATTGCTTTATTTATGTCATGAGGATTTAGGCAAACTTCACCAACAACAAATTCAACAAATGAATTCACTAATGGTATTGGTTATGTCACAAGGGATATTATGCTGTGGGCTACCAAAGAGTTCAATTCCTTTCTTTAATTTCTTTTGTAGAGCTATCGGGATTCGTCAAATTGAGTCTTCAACTGGTGGTATTTCTGGGTCTGTGTAAATGGTATATTCACCGGATAGACAACTAATAGAATCAAATACATCAGGAAATTCCTGAATAATTTTCTTTCTTTCATTTAAATTTTCTTTACAACTTAATCTTGGTATTGGAACTAGTTTTGAATTCTGCTCGGATGCTTGGATGATTTTTTTTAATTATAACATCTGATTTTGCAACTAAATTTAGATCACTAACCCTAACTCCCATGATGTTTGTAATCATATTGGTCCTTTTGAATTTACAATATGGAATATTGCACCAATAAATCTGTTGCGGAATTTTACCACCAGCTGACGGGTTTATGTACTGAATCAATTGTTGCTCCTCAAAAAAGCAATAAACCTTATTGTTGTCGTTTGGAGTAGTACTCCATGTAGTTTTTATATACTTCCTTGGGCAAATAGTTACTCATAGCACCTGTATTGAGCTTAACATTGACCTAAATTTACATTTGTCTGTTACCAACTGTATTAGTTGATGGTAACTGCTGTACGGTGAGTAAAAATATATAAATATATATTTTCACTTGTACTGTTGTATAAGCAGATCCCCAGTAGTGAATACAACAATAAATTTGGCCAGAAATCGTGACCAAGGATCATGTGCTGAATCTCCGTGTGGTCGAGTGACAGCAAAGAAAAAAGTCGGTCACAAGTCTTGCAAAGATCCGGAGATTACGTCAAAGCGAGGTCAAGTTTAAGGACACAAAATCCCTGGGTAGTGAGTGACCACATTTTTGCGAAACAATGCTGATCGGAATGTCGGTCGAAGAGAGTCGACGGCAACAAGAGTTGACACAACAACACTAGAGGGGTAGCCATCTCTGTTACGCAGTCATTAGATTTGTCAATCTGTCATTAAAAACTTATATGTACAACGATATATTTTTATAACCAGCTGCGTGTGTTTCCTACTTTTACTGACGCGCGTCTAAATGAAAGAAATGACAAAAAAATAGTTATTTTTTTTAATTAAATAGACTTAAGGAAAATTGACGACTCGGCCATCATCATCATCATCACCATCACCATCATCATCATCATCATCATCATCATCATCATAGTGAAATATAACAGAACTTTTTTTTACTTACTTGCTTTTTAACTCCTATCTTGAAGCGGCAAACATTAGCAAAATGTCCCTTTTGTTGTTGTATATTTTGCATGACTTTCCTTTTGCTGGACACTTTCCCACAGGATGTCCTTTGCCACAATAGCTACACTGTGTTGGTTATTAGATGTTCTTAGCCTGAATTGCAATTGCTCTCTTTTACTGGAATATGTATAGCTTCAATTGCTTGCAAATTGCCTCCTCTCTCTACTATGCATAATGCTTTTGCTATAGTCAGATCATTACCTTCCTTAATTAAGAATCTCTGCGCTGACTTTAAATAAATGTCGAATATAAAGTGATCAACTATTAAAGTGTCTTCCACTATTTGGTTGTATTCACACTGTTTACCTATTTGACGAAGTTGTTTCAATAATGAGTGAACCGATTCATCTGAATTTTGCCTGTACTGCAGCAGTTCGTGCCTTGTCACATGAAAATTTGACATTGGCTTTGCATACTGTCTAAAGTATTTTTCATATCGAAAAAAAAGTACGATATTTATTTCTTGTCCATCGAGATCGACCCATAATAAAAGATATCTAAACTTGATGTCGTCATTAGCGTTATGCATAGGACCTTCAAAATAAAGCCTGACTTGCAGGAATTAATCTGTCCATTGATTTAGCAAGGTTTGTGCTGGACCAATCTATTGTTGATGGAGGAACTTGAGATGAAACTACCATGCTAAATCTTATTGTTTTGGTATACGTTGGTGTTTTAGCGTCTACTGATGTGTTCGTTTTTTTTAAGGCTCGTGAAGAAAAACAAATGTCAGGACTGATTCATTATTCGAATTCGTTTCATTTTTAAGTGTGTCATTATAATCCCGTTTACGTCACTATGTTATGTTATAGTGGGTATCGGAGATGATGGTTGTGATAATGAACTGATTCATCGCATACTTTATTTGTGAAACGTCATTACAGAAAATCTGAATATAGATAAAACCAAAGGGTAATAACTTTTCTGTACTTCTGAGTTATACAAGGGACGTAACTATTACAATACATCTAAAAAAGGTCAGAGGTTACGTAAATGTTATGTAAATTCTTTTCTGGCGGCAAATAGGCCACAGATTAGTAGGTGTCAGGTGAAAAGAAGTTGATTTCTAAACATTCTTTTTCAGTTTACAAATATACAAATGTTCTTTTTCGAGCACAATTATGTCACAAACTGAAAAGTTATAATGAAACTAAAACAGGTTGATTTATTCTGTACTTAGCAAATAATTGCTTACAAACTTTACAAGTTAAAAATTGCCATCTTCAAGTCTAAAAATAAGATTTTGATTAGTTTGATCGATTACATGTAAACAGTCTGAAAAAATTTTGCAAAGAAGTTTTTTTATTTAGACATTATATAGCAGTTATCGCTTTCCTATTTACATTTAATGTAAAATGAGCACCCACGTTTTGACCAGTTAGCAGTAAACTTATTTCTTAATTCTGTTTTATTTAAAACAATAAATACTTATTAAGTTTCTAGAATTTTTGAATGAAGATTGATAATTCGTATTATTTAGATTAAAAATGTTATAAAATTATTTATAAATAAAATTATTTATAAATAAAATTATGTATTTTTATAATCTCGCTTGTTTATATGTGTTGCTTGTTTTTAATGTAGGGAAAACCTTCTTCCATACAAAATGTTTTATAAATAATATAACTCTATTTATAAATAATATAACTCTATTTATAAATTAAAAAATAATTGCATAGTTCCTCAATTTGGGGAGCTTATTCCTTCCAAAATGGAACAACGTAGACTGGAAGAATGTCTGCCATTAAACTGTTTTCTTTTCCACAACGTTTTGGTAGATGTAACCTCCGATATTCTTCAGGTGTATCTTATCGAACTCGAGAATTTCACGGAATTTCAACGGAGCCCTGTATTTAATCCAAGGGGATAGTATGCTCTCGTTCCGTCAGCCATGACTGAGTAGAAGTCTGAAGTAATTAGCAATTGTAATTTTAGTGTCACCCGCACTGAGAATTGAACCGTCAACTTTCAGAAGTGTAACATTTACAAGTGAATTTTACCAAGTATCTTATCTACTACGTTCGAAAAGATAGACCTGAATAAGGTCGTAGGCACCATCGACCGAAACGTAGTGAAAATGGCGCTCAAGATGAGAATAGTCGTCCGGACATTCCAAATAATACGAATAATCATTCCTCATCTCAACAATTCATCTCAACTAATTTTGGATATTTGTAAAAGTGGAAGTTGTTTTAATTTGAAGTAGATTTTCAGTGAAACTATATTTAATAATTGATTCGAGTGATTAACCAGGAATCACAATAATTGGATCAGGTGAATGTGTGACTTCCAAAACACAACACTGATCAAGTTTAGAGATTTTTTGTCATCTGCAAACCATAGTTTCATAGGGTCACCACTTTATGTAAACAACCATTCATTGGATATTTTGACCATTTGCATCTTCAATCGTTATGAAATCTAAAGTTTTCATGCAACCGCTTGTACTTAACTCGCGTTAATACTAGTACTTAACTCGTGTAAATACTAGTACTTAACTCGTGTAAATACTAATACTTAACTCGTGTAAATACTAGTACTTAACTCGTGTTAATACTAGTACTTAACTCGTGTTAATACTAATACTTAACTCATGTTAATACTAATACTTAACTCATGTTAATACTAGTACTTAACTCGTGTTAATACTAATACTTAACTCGTGTTAATACTAATACTTAACTCATGTTAATACTAGTACTTAACTCGTGTAAATACTAGTACTTAACTCGTGTAAATACTAGTACTTAACTCGTGTAACTACTAGTACTTAACTCGTGTAAATACTAATACTTTACTCGAGAGGATATTCATAGGGCTTTGAAATCCAAACCAATAGCGGAAATTTTAGATATCATATGGAATTTTTTAGGGAAGATACAGAGTTAGATACGTTCTTATCTGAATATCATAAATACATTTGAGAAAATCGGAAAATAAAGGAACACAAGTATCAGTTATTCTCGATTAACAGCATGAACCGAAAAGATGCATTTCAACATTGGAAAGTTAGCATCAACTCACTTTACGTCAGGTGTATTTGAGGAGTACGCGCGAGCGAGCGCACGCGTGTGGTTGTTGTAAGCAAATACTAGTAATCCTAAAAATATTTTTCATTTGCTTTTTGGTTGGCATTTTTATGATTAGATTATCTTTATTTGTTGTGATTAACACAAGTTCTTTCCGTTCCATTTTTTTACTGCTCCATTTTGTACAATCCGACACATGTGTCGTTTTGTGTCAACATTTACACAACCGTTTATATAACTAAGATTAAATGAGATTATCTGCAGCGAAGAGATTGTTTTCTTCTGTTTTACTTCACCAGTAAATTTCTTCCTATTACACGAATATACTAATATTTCATGGAACAATAAAAGACATAAACAATTTTTTGTAAGGAAATATATATATACTAGAAGGACCCGTGATCAAAACTAAATATACATGTATATATATATATACAACATACATATATATATATAAAACACACACACACATATATATATATATATATATATATTTGTAGTCATCGACATACAGTCCTGTTTCGTTGTATCACAACTCATCAGCCCGTTAGACTAGCATCTCTCCCAAGCCAAGGATTGAACTTAGAACCGTCGTGTTGACAGACTGTAATATATATATATATATATATATATATATATATATATATATATATATATATATATATATATATATATATTGTTGAGCACTTTATAGTTGAAATGAAAGTCGGTCACTTAAGCTCGATTGCGCAGATCATGATGTCATAATCATTAGATCCCTCTGGGTGGAGGTTACGATATTTAAAAATAAATGTTTAAATTTCAATGATATTTCTCGCGGTTGAGGTTAGCCGTGAGGTTAATTACTTGCTAATGAAATCAAAGATGGGTTCGTGGCCGGGTACAAATATTCCGACCAGCAGTAATCGTGACATCCTACACTGATGATTCCCGAAAGGATGAAACACAAGTGCTTATAGAACTGTATCTTATCTTAAATCCATTGGACGTATCTCTCTACCTTCTTAAACCAAACTTCCCAACCGATGTATCAATGGTGTGGCACATGCAACTTAGTTTATTTTATTTTACCATTGTCTCCGACACACTACTTTTCCTTATTTTTCTCTTTCATCTTCCCTTTCTTACCCTCATAATATTTTCCTTTTCTTTTCTTCCTCTCTTAACAAGCAACCTCCTCTTTCCTTTTTAATTGATTTTAACTTTAACTTCTTTCTAGTTCTTAATCTTTAACTTTAATTCCTAATTACATATGATCTATATTCCCCCTCCACTCCTCTTCCTATATTTCCCTGTCTTTTTCTTCCCTATTCAGCGCTTCAAATCCTGGTTTTTAATACTTATTTGTAATTTTTTTAAATCTTTTATTTTGACTTGAAATATCTGAAGAAATCGACAGGATAATATTATTGTCTTGTCGACTAAAATAATAAAAACATATTCAGCTCTACTAAAGTATTGAGCAATTTTCCCCTGTTTTTTTACTAAATATACTTCCTAATATATATATATATATAAATATATATATATAGATATATATATATATATATATATATATATATATATATATATATATATATATATATATATATATATATAGTAATTTATAAAATATATATGGCGATTAAGCTACACTGAATATTCCTGACGAATCCTATAGTGGATGAAACGCAGAATATTCAGTGTAGCTTAATCGCCATATATATTTTATAAATTACTAACTAGCTCTAATTACGTATTGAGCACTTTTGAAATAAATACTTAAAGTTTACGCATAAATCTATACTTTCGTATATTAAATTTATGTGAGTAAATGAAGTAGTTATATATATATATATATATATATATATATATATATATATATATATATATATTACTTTTTATTACCGTTTTATCTGTTTGGTTACATATGGTTCAGATGTTGGACCATGTTTACGATCCAACAGTCTCGTCAGACTTTACAGAAGTGGTTGTTAGAATCTTCAGGTTTTTACTAATTACCAGTTTTACCAAATATATATATGTATGTGTGTGTATGTGTGTGTGTGTGTCTGTGTATGTGTGTGTGTGCATAACGTTATTTTAAAATAGCAAGTTTTTAATTTACATTTTAAAATGTCAATTTTGATACTTACTGTTAGTTTGAATTTGAAGAAATACTGAAATCGGCAAGGACATAGTATTTAAGGTGTTGATTTCAAATCTGTGCTTAATTGAGCCCTTGGCTTCATTGTTCAATTGTAATGTTGCAAAACACAAATATACAACTTTTATATATATATATATATATATATATATATATATATATATATATATATATATATATATATATAGAGAGAGAGAGAGAGAGAGAGAGAGAGAGAGAGAGATGGAGAGAGAGAGAGGAAACAAACTACCACTATTAACTAAATTGTGCCCGCCTCTTTCCCTCTTCCCCTTTCTCTCTTTCTTCTCTCTTCCTTCTTCTTCCCCTCTTTCCTTCTTACCCATCTCCCTCTCCTTCCTCTTCCATCTTTCCCTTTCTTTCTTACGCCCCCTACTCTCCTGTCCCTCTCCTTTACCGTTCCCTAGATGCCCAAGAAATGATCAATAGATTCAGGTAAATCCTAACCGTTTCGCAGAAATAAATAGAAATACTAAAATAAAACAGATAATAAAAATACATTAGCTCTTATAAGTCTCAGACTTGCAACGAGCAGTAAACAGGCGATCCACATACTTGTTTAAGATAACATCTACATACGCTTTGGCCTATAAAACCTAACTCCCCAACCCTCACCCTGTCAACTCCATTACCTAACACCAACATGAAAATGAATGAATGAGTACATGGGCAAATAAGTAAATCAACTAATGGAAAATAAATAAATCAACAAATCCGCAGAGCTGGACTTCACCCCGTGACCCTTTTTACAAAAAAAAACTTCTTTTGCTGCGAGTTGATTTTCGTTATCCATTAAGAATTCTGCTTTTGAATATAGGCATTGTTTCCTGAAGAGGTCTCTAGTTACTGAAAACTAGAAGAACGAAACATGCTCATGACTGCATAGCAACAATTTACTGCTTATGTACAGACAAATTGAAAATGTAACTTGTTCTACTTCTGTGTTGAGCACTCTTGTATTAACCTGTTATATTTCACTGGTTACCTTGCCTTTTAAAATTAGAAACCTCAAATTATATATATATATATATATATATATATATACTGACATGGGTGCCCGGCGTTGCCCGGGTGTTTGGAGGTGTATGCTGAGCAAAAAAAAACCCAAAAACGGTAAATTTTTTTTAACTTTGACCCCTATTTTGACCCCTTAACATTTATTGGTTAGAGATGAAATTGAGTTATTAAGTTAGATCCATGTCCAAGGAACCTATATCTAAAATTTCAAGTGTTTGCACCCAAGATTGTCGGAGGAGTTTGGTAGAGTTCTCAAAGGTCAAATCGTTGAACTTTGACCCCTTAACAGACAAATTTCTGGCCGAAAACCGATCACATCGATTTTCCCAAATCTCAGTACACTGTATATCAAATTTGGAGTCTGTAGACTTTAAATTAACAGAGCTATTGCGTTGGGAAATGTACACAGACACACAAACAGACCGACAGATACACAGACACGTTCACTTTTATAGATATATAGACTAGCATTTCGTTGCCCGGGTGTTTGGATGTGTATGTTGAGCAAAAAAAAAAAAGTGGTAGTAAGAAGGCAAGCTCGAACCCGTACTGCGAAGGAGGAAAAGAACGGGAAAAAAACTGACGTCTTTACGGTTACGACCACTGCAAACCTGAGGTGACTTATGTTTACATGAAGGCCAGACAATCGAAGGGAAAGAATATCTTTCAAAAATATCGGCGAAAAAAGCACCCCCCCTCTGTAGAAAAGTGCCTAGTTGAAGGTGAAGATATTAATGTTTTTAGCCAATTTTTCGATATTTGTTATATGAAAGATCGAACTTTATAACGATCTGATCTTGCTAAAATTCGTCGCTTCTGTCGAAAATTTTAGGCAGACATGCCAACAATACATACATACATACATACATTTATATATTGGTAACTAAAAGTTTTCGACCCAAACCGATGAAAAAGCTTGTCCTATCTCTGAATAACCTTTATATAAAATTTCGAATGTTTAGACCAGAAATTGTCTGAGTAATTAGGTAGAGACCACAGAGGTCAACATTTTTTAAACTTTGACCCCTATTAGACCACTTAAAATTTATTGTTTTGGGCTCAAATAAATTATAAAGTTAGATCCATGTCCAACGAAGCAATATATAAAATTTCAAGTGTTTAGAGCCAAAATTGTAAGAGGAGTTTGGTAGAGTTAATAAAAGTCAAATCGTTGACCTTTGAAACCTTAAAAGACAAATTTCTGGCCGAAACCGATCACATAGATTTTCCCAAATCTCAGTATATCAAATTTAAAGTCTGTAGACAAAAAATTGACAGAGTCATTGCCTAGGGAAATGTATACAAACAGACACACAGACAGATAGATACACAGACAGACAGATACACAGAAACGTTCACTTTTTATAGATATACTAGCATTGGTGCCCGGCGTTGCCCGGGTGTTTGGAGGTGTATGCTGAGCAAAAAGTAAAAAAACAAAAAAGAAACAGTCAATTTTTTTTAACTTTGACCCATATTATGACCCCTTAAAATTTATTGTTTTTGGCTCAAATAAAATTATTAAGTTAGATCCATGTCCAAGGAACCTATATCTAAAATTTCAAGTGTTTAGACCCAAAATTGTCGGAGGAGTTTGGTAGAGTTCTCAAAAGTCAAATCGTTGAACTTTGACCCCTTACAGCCAAATTTCTGGCCGAAAATCGATCACATCGAATTTCCCAATCCTCAGTACCTTGCATATCAAATTTGGAGTCTGTAGACTAAAAATAGACAGCGTTATTGCATAGGGAAATGTACACACACAGACACACACATAGACAGACAGACACTTTCACTTTTATAGATATATATATAGACTAGCATTTCATCCCGGCGTTTCCCGGGTGTTTGGATGTGTCTGTTGACCAAAAAAAAATAAAGTGGTAGAAGGAAGGCAGGCTCGAACCCGTACCGCGAAGGAGGAAAAGAATGGGGTAAAAACCTGATTCTATGGTGTTATAACCACTGCCAAACTGGAAGCGACATTTTTTAAAATTAAGGCTAGACAATCTAAAGGAGAGGATAACTTTCAAAAATATTGGCGAGAAAAAAAAAAGACCTCCCCTCTGTAGAAAAGTGCCTCGTTGAAGGTGAAGATATTAATGTTTTTAGCCAATTTTTCGATATTTGTCGTATGAAAGGTCGAATTTTAAAACGATACTGATCTTGGTAAAATCTGTCGCCTCTGTCGAAAGATTAGGCAGACATGCAAACATACATACATACATACATACATTTATATATTGGTACCTACAAATTTTCGACCCAAACCGAGGCAAAAAGCTTGCCCTCTGAATACTCTTTATGTAAAATTTCAAATGTTTAAACCAGAAATTGTCTGAGTAATTTGACGCGACCGCAGAGGTCAATTTTTTTTAACTTTGACCCCTCTTTGACCTCTTAACATTCACGGTTTTACGCTAAAATCAAGTTATTAAGTAAGATCCATGTCCAAGAAACCTACATCTAAAATTTTAAGTGTTTAGACCTAAAATTTTCGGAGGAGTTTGATAGAGTTCTCCAAAGTAAAATCGTTGACCTTTGACACCTTAACAGACAAATTTCTGGCCGAAAACGGATCAAAAACATTTTCCCAAATTTCAGTACCCTGTATATCAAATTTGGAGTCTGTAGTCTGTAATTGACAGAGTTATTGCGTAGGGGAATGGAGACAGACAGACAGATGCACAGAAACACAGATAGACACACAAGCACGTTCACTTTTATAGATATACTAGCATAGGTGCCCGGCGTTGCCCGGGTGTTTGGAGGTGTATGCTGAGAAAAAAACGGTCAATTTTTTTAAACTTTGACCCCTATTATGACCCCTTAACATTTATTGTTTTGGGCTCAAATCAAGTTATTAAGTTATATCCATGTCAAAGGAACCTATATCTGAAATTCCAAGTGTTTAGACCCAAAATTGTCGGAGGGGTTTGGTAGAGTTCTCAAAAGTCAAATCGTTGAACAGCCAAATTTCTGGCCGAAAACCGATCACAGATTTTCCCAAATCTCAGTACACTGTATGTCAGATTTTTAGTCCGTAGAGTTATTGCATAGGGAAATGTACACACACACAGACACACAGACATACATACACGTTCACTTTTATAGATATACTAGCATGGGTCCCCGGCGTTGTCCGGGTGTTTGGAGGTGTATGCTGAGCAAAAGAACAAAACGGTCAATTTTTTTAACTTTGACACCTATTATGTCACCTTAAAATGTACTGTTTTGGGCTAAAATCGAGTTATTAAGTTAGATCCATATCCGAGGAACCCTTATCTAAAATTCATGTGTTTAGACCCAAAATTGTCGGAGGAGTTTGGTAGAGTTCTCAAAGGTCAAATCGTTGAATTTTGACCCCTTAGCAGCTAAATTTCTAGCCGAAAACCGATCACATAGATGTTCCCAAATCTCAGTACCCTGTATATCAAATTTCGAGTTTGTAGACTTAAAATTGGCAGAGTTATTGCGTAGGGAAGTGTACACAGACAAACACACACTTACACACACACGCACGCACGTTCACTTTTACAGATATACTAGCAATGGGTGGCCGGCGTTGCCCGGGTGTTTGGAGGTGTATGCTGAGAAAAAAAAAAGAAATGTATTTTTTTTTTAATTTGACCCCTATTATGACCCCTTAACATTTATTGGTTAGGGATCAAATCAAGTTATTAAGCTAGATTCGTGTCCAAGGAACCTATATCTAAAATTTCAAGTGTTTAGACCCAAAATTGTCGGAGGCGTTTGGTAGGGATCTCAAAGGTCAAATCGTTGAACTTTGACCCCTTAACAGCTAAATTTCTAACCGACAACCGATCATGCAGATTTTCCCAAATCTCAGTACACTGTATATCAAATTTGGAGTCTGTAGACTTAAAATTGACAGAGTTATTGCGTAAGGAAATGTACACAGACACACACACACACACACACACACACAGATGTTCACTTTTATAGGTATACTAGCATGGGTGCCCGGCGTTGCCCTGGTATTTAGAGGTGTATGTTGAGCAAAAAAAAAAAAATGTCAATTTTTTTTTTACTTTGACCCCTATTATGACCCCTTAAAATTTATTGTTTTGGGCTCTAATCAAGTTATTCAGTTAGATCCATGTCCAAGAAATGTATATCTAAAATTTCAAGTGTGTAGACCCAAAATTGTCGGAGGAGTTTGGTAGAGTTCTCAAAGGTACAATCGTTGAACTTTGACCCCTTAAAAGCCAAATTTCTAGCCGAAAATCGAGCACATCGATTTTCCCAAATCTCAGTACACTGGATATCAAATTTCCAGTCTGTAGACTAAAAATTAACAGAGTTATTGCGTAAGGAAATGTACACAGACAGACAGACAGACACACACACACACACAAACACACACACAGACAGGTTCACTTTTATATATATATATATATATATATATATATATATATATATATATATATATATATATATAGATAGATATATAGACTAATAGATTAAACAAAATATATACGTATGTATAAATATATATGGAAACAATTTTTTGTTTATTATAAACATTTTACGCAAATATAATGCAAGTATAAATCATGTAGAATATCTGTATGAATATAATTACACGTAATAATAGTTAACTCAAGAAAACCGAAAAAACTAATAGGGAATTAATTAAAACGAATGTTTAAAAGAATATGCAAATTAGCTAGATCTTTTGCTAGAGAATGCATTTCCACAACCTTGTATTTTCTTTTTAATAAATAGGAAAGAGGCTTGCCTTTTTTCTGTTGTTCTCGGCCTTCGGGGCGGGATGTTATCTTTTTTGTATTTTTTGATATAAATAAAAAATGTTTTAAAATCGGGCTTAAGTAGGACCCCCCCCCTCCCACCACACATACATAAATACAAATTTAAAGGGGTAACCATGATAAAAGAGGCAGGCCGAGAGAAAAATAATTTAAAATTTACAACAGACGAGATGGTCCACCAACCTCACCATCCCCCTTCTTTTTGAGTTGGCCTTGTGCCTAAGTTTTTTGTTCATTTTCTCAATTGTATTTTTTTCCTGTGATTAAAAAATTTAATATCTCAAAGTGTAGTATCTGTTCCGGCAAATACTGCAAGCAAAGACCATATGTGGGAGCAACCCCACGTATAAGACATTGGTCAATGTAGGGCAACCTTTCATACCAATTGTCACTATCCAGCTCCCCTACTCCCCGGGGAGTTGGTCCCCATTTCCCCTTCACTCCTCACATTGAAAATTGGCCTTGTGCCTAATTTGCTCGATGGGGGAGAAAATAAATACCTTGCCTTTTTCTGTTGTTCTTGGCCTAGGGCCTGGATCAAAGTGTAGTATCTGTTCTGCAGATGCTGCACTTAAGATAATTTGTACCAGTCAATGGAGGGGAAACCCTCTATACTGGGACAATTATTATTTTTGGTAACCAGAGTGCCCCCTTTTTGCCTACTTTTAGGGAAGCTGGTTTTTACCTCACATTAAAAATCGGGTTTGTGCCTAATTTGCTTTGGTGGGGAAGCAAATAAATACAATAAATAAAAAAGAGGGTTGCCTTTTTTCTGTTGTTCTTGGCCTTCGGGCCGGGATCAAAGTGTAGCATCTGTTCCGGCAGATACTGCAAGCAAAGACCAGATGTGGGGGCAACCCCACATAGCTGACCTTTAACCAGCTCCCATTTCCCACCTCTCGGGAACTGGTCCCCTTTTTCCCTTCCCCCTCCCTTCACTCCTCACATTAAAAATTGGCCTTGTGCCTAATTTGCTCGGTGGGGGAGCAAATAAATACCATCTGTTCTGCAGATGCTGCTGGGACAATTACTATTTTTGGACCCAACCAGAGTGCCCCTTTTGCCTTTTTTTCGGTGAGCTGTTTTTTACCCCACATTAAAAACGACCTCGTGTCACATTTTGCTTTGGTGGGGAAGCAAATAAATACTAATAGAAAAGAGTGTTTTTAATATGAATATCAATACACATAAAAAACGAATTTATATATATATATATATATATATATATATATATATATATATATATATATATATATTATTTAAAGGCAAAATATGTGTGCGCGTGTGTGTGCATGTGTACTAATTTTAAATATTTATTATTAAATTTATAGTTATTTATGAAGTCTGGTAGCAATGCAGAAAATCTGGATTGATGAAGGAAGCTATGAAAACAGGATATAGAAAACTGTATTTGGTTCAGAAATCTTTTTTAAAAATCTATTCATATTTCAAAACAATTGTTCACATATCAAATCAGTAAATATGAGACTTACTGCTAAATATTAATAAAAAAAATACTCAGGATTGTATAACATCTCTAATAATTTCGGGAGAAACTTCCCTTTTCAAAAAACAATATAAAACTGGAACCGCCAAGCGGCATGAAGAACTGAAGTTGACTGATCCCCTCTGAAGACAACAGGAAGAAATCAGTTACTATTACTACGATTTTATCTTATCAATATTCATTTCGATTAAATAATTTTTAATAGTTTTTCTTAATGTATTTATCAAATATTTTTTTATTATATTCGTTTTTTTTTTTTTTTTGTGGCAGTTTAGTATCCAAGCTGAACAATCAACTCCAGTAGAAAGAGACCATTTCTTTAGTCTTTGTCGTGTTATTGATAGCAATTATGGTCCCAAACTTATGTTATTTTGAGGACTTATGGTTTTTTAAGGAGTATGTAACCTATAACATACTCCTTTTGAAAACTATAGTATTGTTTTGTCTTGATTATTACCGATTTGTAAGGCTACAACACTCGATACGAGACATAAACTGCTATAGCAACATGACTATATGGAACCACATAAAAGTTAATAGTATTATATTTTATTTAAATTGTTTTGTTTTTACTGTTTAAAATATTTTCATTTAAATTGTGTTGTTCTTACTAAAAAAAAAAAAGATATGACAATTCAGTTTCTTGACACGTGATGTTGCACGTATTCCTTTTTCTTTAAAAGACTGAGATTTTTCTCTCTTGCTTGAGTAGCTGTGAATTTTGTTCAATAAATCCTTGGAAAGAGGCTTTATTTTACGTCTTCATTTACTTATAACACTACAGTTTATTGAACAAAATTTTATTCCTCTCATCGAGAAGATCATTCATCTGGACAAATTTGACGTATCCTTGGCAGACCCCCAGGCTATCAAGCTTTGGAGATCGTGGTATCGTATCTTCAATTAATATTTATCAACTATTGCTTCGTTAAACCCTGATGTTCTTTATTTAAACTTCGGTCCCACCGTTGCTGATGTTATCGAGGGTTGTTCAGGATTTGAACACGCTATCGAATTACTGAATAGTGTTTACTTGTCTCCAAGCGTTATACATGCTAGACATTTGCTTTCCACGTATCTGCAGCATCAGACAAGGTCAGACTATTTGCAAAGAACTTTGCAGCTAATTCTACCCTATGCGACAATGACCATCAACTCCCTGTATTTCCTCCTATAACAGACAACACTCTATGCAACATACAAATATCTGTGCGTGAGGTCGCCAAGCTAATCAAGAACCTTGATTCCAATAAACAACTGGCCCTGACGGCATTCCAGTTATAGTGCTGCAAAAGCTCCAACTAGAATTGCCCCCATACTTACAAAACTGTTTAAGTGTTGCCTTAAGGAGAAGTGCTTTCCAACACACTGGAAAACCTCATCAGTATGCCCTGTATTTAAAAATTCAGGTGAAAAGTCATCTCCCTCTCAGTACAGACCAATAAGTCTCCTCTGTGTCATGAGTAAGTTGTTGGAATCCATATTAAATAAAGAAGTAGTCAACCACCTCAACAGAAACAACCTTCTTAGTGACATGCAATATGGTTTCCGCTCTGCAAGATCTACAGCAGATGTGCTAACGGTTATATCACATAGGATTAGTGAATCTCTTGACAAAGGTTTCCTTTCCAGGGCAATTGCTCTTGACATATCAAAGGCCTTCGCTAAGGTATGGCATCCGGCCTACTTCACAAGATTTCCAGCTACGGTATTACTGGAAATGTTTTCAATCATTAAATCATTTCTCTCTGATAGGTTCATAAGAGTAGTGGTTGATGGGCAGAAATCAGAGGCCCACAGTATTAATGCTGGAGTCCCTCAGGGGTCCATCCTGGGCCCAATTCGCTTCTTGATCTACATCAATGATCTCCCAAAACACATACTTAAATCATTCGTTGACATCTATGCTGATGACACGACAATCTATGGCAACACATCAAAGGCCGCAAATGACAAAGTTCTCTCTGATTCTCTCTCCTCTGATCTTGACCATGTGGTACAATGGGGGAAGAGGTGGCTGGTCACTTTTAATTCATCCAAAACCAAGCTTCTATCTTTACATCATCAACGCTCTGATCCCCATCTGGCATCAATTGCAATGGATGGCTCTCGTATTGGGGAGGCTCCATGTTTTGACAAGCTTCTGGGTTTGACCTTTACTCCTGATCTGAAATGGAACACGTACATCAAATCTGTTGCCAGGGATGCTGGGAAAATGGTGGGATCCTTCTACCGCTCCAGAAGATATCTCACTACTGATGCAATTCTCTATCTGTATAAAAGCCAAGTACGTCCAAGGATGGAGTACTGCTGGCACATCTGGGAAGGAGCTGCTAAAAACAGCATATCCTGCCTTGACAGAGTACAAAATAGACTTCGTGGTTCAGTGGGGGATTCCCTTTTCTCTTCCCTGCAACCTCTCTCCCACAGGAGAGACGTTGCGAGCCTGTCTTTGTTTTATCGTTATTTCCATGGCAAGTGCTCGTCTGAGCTCCAATCCCTCGTCCCCCCTCGCCAATCTTTCAGGAGAAACGCCCGTCTGGCTGAAACTACTGTCAATAATTTTCCCCACTCTTTATCTGTGCCTAAATCCAAACGTAGATTCCATGAGCAAAGCTTCTTTCTTAGAACTGCACACCAGTGGAACTCTCTGCCGCTTGCCTGTTTCCCATCTGACTACAACTTGGACGTCTACAAGGTGTTACTGCTACTACTTACCGAGATGAATCTGTCCCTGATGCGTTTATCCGTGGTCTCCGCTCCTCAGTAATACGTGCTAGACTACTTGAAACTGATACGCTGACTCTCAAAGAGGCTACTCAATATGCTTGGGCTTTAGAACAAGCTCACTTTCGTGCTGAATCATACGCTTCCCCGATTAGAGCAGTCGCTGCTACTACTACTACTTCTATTAGAACTAATAATGTGTCTACTGATCCTGCCGAGAAGCTGTCTACTTCAAAATGTAATTCCGTAATTTCCATGGCATCATCCGCCGTTTCCCTCAAACTATCGGAATATTGCACGGAGAACATTTCCTTCAATGGTTGCGAGTATAAAGAAATTGACTTTACAGTGCTTCCTGATTCCTGTATGGATATTATACTCGGAGTGCCTTTTTTAAAACTACATCAGGGTATCACTATTTCTTTTATTCGACATCAGGATATTCTAAAAATCTGCGCCCTAACCAAGATCAGCTGTGTCCCTGTGAAAATGTTTCGAAACTTAACCCCTGATTGCAAGCCTATTGCTACTAAATCCTGAAATTACCGTGCGGAGGATGCTCGATTCATTGAAAAGGAAATTCGTCAACTACTTGAGGATGATGTAATTGAAACAAGTTATTCACCATGGCGTGCTCACATTGTTGTGAATTCGTCGCCTAATAAAAAGAAACAATTAGTAGTTGATTTCTCCCAAACTATTAACCGTTTCACCTTACTTGATGCATACCCTTTGCCTCAGATTGAGGATCTCGTGAACCAAATAGCCCAATATCGTATATTTAGTACAACTGACTTATCCAAAGCGTACTAGCAGATCGAAATTTGTCCCGAAGATCGGCCCTACTCGGCCTTTCAAGCTGGAAATCTTTTGTACCAATTCAAACGAATAGCCATCGGGTGTCAGTAATGGAGTTTCTGCTTTTCAATGGTTTATGAATTCTTTCATTTCTGACAACAAATTATCTGGAACTTTTTCATATATAGATGATATTACTATTTGCGGTAAAACTCAGGAGGAACATGACATTAATTTTGAATGTTTTGTAAAGGCTACCTTGACATATAACCTCAAAATAAACCGAGAAAAATAAAAGGTTTTACTTCATTCCATCATTTGCTTGGGTACCAAATTTGTAACGGGACTATGCAACCAGATCCTGGGAGTTTGAAACCTCTTGCCTCCTCCTTCCGATTCAGATTCGTTAGAGAATATTTTCGTACTACGCGAAATGGATATATTTAAAATAAAAGGGCTTGCACTGAATTAGCATACCGACGAGTATGGGGGGGGGAGAAGAAAAGACGGTTTAAGTCTTGCAACGAAATGTCGACGTTGCTTACAAGCAGTCTTTCCTTGTAAAAGTAACAAATGGGTAACGATGGTCGAAGTGCAATTTGTCTAAAAGACAGCAACAACAACTACAACAACAGTAGAGCGGGCACCCCTTTTTATCTACTCCAACCCTCAGTCAACGAGATTCACGCGTGACTGGAATGGCTTGTAAGGAATAGGCATTCAGGTTCTTTGATTAACGGGCCACCGGCCGTGTTGGTCACAGCTACCAGCACTCCTTTCTTCCCCACCGACCTACCCTCGGCAAGTCAACCAATTCAAAATTCTCACACTATGTATTTATACAAAATTTATCCACTTGTCGAAAATAAACAATTTCCCATGCCTCTTATAGTTATCAATTCCTTTGAAAAACTAAAGAAAGATGTTGCCGAATCGTCTGCAAAAATTATTGATGATGAATTATCATTTACTATTGAAACCGATGCGTCAGAAAAGGCTATCGGAGACACTCTCTTACAGGCTGAGAGGCCTCTAGCGTTCTTTTCTCGATCGCTAAACCATAGTTTGATAGGGTCACCACTTTATGTAAACAACTATTCATTGGATATTTTGCCCATTTGCATCACCAATCGTTATGAAATCTAAAGTTTTCATGCAACCGCTTGTACTTAACTCGTGTTAATACTCATAATGGTTTGAAATTACAATTGAATAATTTTGATAATTTAAAAGAAAAAATTGTTTAGGATGAATTTGAAGTTTATTGACTTTTAAGAAACAATGTATTAATTCTGCAAAAATAATAATTGGACGCTAAAAAAAACTTAAAAGAAAATGTTGACGTGTTAAGTAGAATGAATTACTTTTAAAAGGTTGAACAGTCAAGTTTCAACAGCGAAGGCTAAAAATAAAAAAAATAAAAAAAAACATCTGAAGATTTTTGTTTAATTCCAGAACTATAATATTATATATATATATATATATATATATATATATATATATATATATATATATATATATATATATATATATATATATATATATATATATATATATTCGTCAAAAATCGAAACCAATACATATAGCTCTCCAGCCTTATCCGTTAACGTATGGCCTGCAAAAAATAACGTTGTTTAACCTAAAAGATTTAATTAGCGCATATACGAAAGAATGGGTATAGTCGACTGAAGCCAGACCAAAGTCAATGATTTTTTTTTTTTGTAATTTTGACTATTTAGCAGCTATTTTGCCAACTAAAAACAAAATGAAAGTGTGCTATAGATCCAAAGACCCTATATATCAAATTTCAACTCTGTAGAAAAAATATTCAGAGAGGAGTTTGGTAGAGACTTTTCGCGCGCACACACACTGACAAGGTCACTTTTATTCATAGATATATGTATGCACATAATATGTTTCCGTGTTAATTATGCATAAATAGAATTCAGCGTAATAGTAAACTTAAACGATTCATCTGATAAGAAACCATGAAAAGTGAATAAGTAATTAATTGACGCTCGTTTTTCAAACGAATATGCAAATTAGTTTGCTTTCATGTAAGTCGCTCGCAGATCCATGACTGAGCATTAAATATTTGTCTTAATTTTAAATAGAAAAAGTAAGCTTTATATATATATATATATATATATATATATATTTCTATATATCTATAAAAGTGAAATTGTCTGTGTGTGCATATTTCCCTACCTAGTACTCTGTCAATTTTCAGTCTGCATACTCGAGATTTGACATGGGAAAATCTTTTTAATAGGTTTTCGGCCAGAAATGTGGTTGTCAAGAAGTCAAAGTTCAACAATTTGGCCGTGTAGAACTTTACGAAACTCCTCCCCCAATTTTGGGTCAAATACTTGAAATTTTAGATGTAGGTAACTTGGATATGGATCAAACTTTTTAATTTGATTTGAGCCAAAAACAATAAAATTAGGAGTTAAACATTGGGGTCAAAGTTTTTAAAAAATCTGACTTCTCGGCCAATTTTTAGTGTAAACATTTGAAATTTTACATAAAGTGTATTCAGAGATAGGACAATCTTTGAATCTGGTTTTAGGCCGAAAATTTGGCTTCCAAAAAGTCAAAGTTCAGACGATTTGACCATTGTGGTCTCTGGCAAACTATTCAGCTAATTTTGGGCCTAAAAATTTGAAATTTTACATAAAGGGTATTCAGACATGAAGCAAGCTTTTAAATCAGTTTTTGGGCGAAAATTTGGCTGCTAAGAAGTAAAAGTTGAAAGAGTTGACCTTTGCAGACTCTACCAAACTCCTTCGCCAATTTTGGGTCTAAATACTTGATAATTTAGGTTACCTGGACATGAGTCAAACTTTTTAATATATATATATATAAGTGAAGTTAGTTATTTAAAGTTAATAAATTAAATGTTCGTTATTTAAAGTTAATAAAAATGTAAATGAAATGTAGTGTTTGAAAATATAATCTTGGAACTTTTCTAGAAAACATCAGCAAAATGAACAATTATGTTTACGGTCATAAGGATACCCATAATAATATTGAATCAGAAAGATTGGGAATACAGGAAGAAAAACTTCTACAAAATGAAAGATTAGAGATGTTCATTCAGACCCAACAACTTCAGTAGAAATGATTCAAATTATCAAAAGAGCAGCAAAATCGTACAAAAGGATTCGTGTTTCTTCCGAATCACATTTGCAGATAGTGTGTCCTCGTTTACGTACATGTCGTCAAAGTAAGCTGTCTTGCATTGTGAACTTATCTTGCATCAAAACATTTTTAGCTGTCATTATTAAGGGTGCTATTTCAATCCAAAATGTAAACTCTCTGGAAATTTTACAATGCTACATTAATCGCTTTCTGATGGCATATCTCAACATAAGCGGCGAAAGCATCAACATGTTGATTTAATTCTGTCGTTCGCAGGTTGCCCAATTAGTTCTTTTTGTCCCAGCCGCTCCTGAGGATATGGCATCAGCCAACCATTATCAATATATTATCAATACATTATCAAACCATTATCAATACATTATCAATACATTATCAAACCATTATTAATACATTATCAAACCATTATCAATACATTATCAATAAATTATCAATACATTATCAAACCATTATCAATGCATTATCAATGCATTATCAACCCATTATCAATACATTATCAAACCATTATCAATACATTATCAATAAATTATCAATACATTATCAAACCATTATCAATACATTATCAATACATTATCAAACCATTATCAATGCATTATCAATACATTATCAATACATTATCAAACCATTATCAATACATTATCAAACCATTATCAATACATTATCAATACATTATCAATACATTATCAATACATTATCAAATCATTATCAATACATTATCAATACACAACCTGAAGCTCCTCTTCGCATGTTGCTCGGTTCTCAGAAGAAATTGCGCATTGAATTGTATTTCATAGATGATCTTCATGACTCATTTCTACTTTCCAGTTCAGACCCTCATTTTGTACTGTTGTAAATAAATAAAGGCGTTAAAAAAAAACGCTTTCCAAGGCTTTATTGAACAAAATTCACAGCTACTAAAGCAAGAGAGAAAGAATTCGGTCTTTTAAAGAAAAAGGAACGCAAAATCATGTGACAAGAAACTGAATTTGCATATCTAATATTGTTTTAAGCAGTAAGAACAAAACAATTTGCATTAGCGTTTCCTTTAAATGAAAATATAACAATGTAGCATAATTGTATTTTCCTCAATAAAAAAAGCTGTGCAAACTTCTTTCTTTCGCTGTGATCACAACACCCGCTAAAGTTATTCTTGCATTAGTTCCAATATATTCGCGAAGTTACATGGGGGAAAGTTTTTTTCAGGAGTAGATTTAAACGATACATAATTGAAGATTCCGGTGGACAAAGAATGTTCGATGTTGTCGTATATAAATATACCAAGCGGATTATATAGATTTGAGAGACAACCGTTTTGGTAATTGATGCATTACCGAACATTTTAGAGTTTGCAACGGTCTATTTGGATGATATTCTAATAATTAGTGAAACTAAGGGATAAGATAATGTACACATACATAAAGTTTCAAAAAAAAATTAAAATAAAAGAATACAAATCTGAGGATTTAATGCAACAAATTAAATATCTGGGACAAATAATAGGCAATAATGGTAGAAGACCCGACTCAGGTGTGATAAAGAATATGTCAATGGCAAAACAATATATGGTATTTACAGAGTTTCCTTGGGTTAATCAATTACTATAACGTATTTATCTTAAGGGTTTTTTACTGAATTATTGAAGATGAATCAAGACTGGATTTGGACGTTAGAATGCCAGGGGACCTTCGAGAAAATAAAGATAAACCATGTCCGATTTATTTTTTTAACTTATTATGATCCAGAATGCGAGATCATACGACATAGGAGCATATGTCTTACATAGAAAAGACGATGATTGGCTGGTCGATAGTGTATGTTTCTTGTACACTCTTAGCAGACGAGAAGAGCTATCCGCAAAAAAAAAAAGAAAATGGATGGGCATCATTTTTAGAGTAACAAATTTTTCCCGTTTTATGCACGTGATTTACATTAAAACCGAGCAAAAACATTTAACAATTTATAGATGAAAAAATAGTTTGATGACACATACGATCAATAGATTACAGAGGTAGGGAATGATTCTCCTAAATTATAACTACAAAGATCAATAATGGAGACGAACTGTCTACTCGTAGATTGATACTAAAATCTCCTAAATCCTTGAGTATACGATAATAGTTTCTATAGAAACACTATGTCACCACCTTATTAAGTCCTAAAGGCAAGTTGAGAATAAGTATCAGATGGTCGGTGAAACAACAATGATCATGTTGTAGTCAGATATGAAAAGCCCTGCTATATTGTTTTCCACTGACGGAAAATTCTAGAACAGAAACGTTACTCACATAAGTTTCACTTAGTTTCAGGTAACAAAAACTAAAAAAGGTAAAAACTAAAAGAAAAGGTAAAAACTAAAAAAAATTAAAAAAAAAAGGTAAACTATTGAAAATCGTCGTGCACAACGAGATTTTGTTGCGAATGTTTTGCAGAATTTGTAGCATAGGTTGAAGCTAATCGAACACATGCAATGCAAAATTAGAGTAGAGAAATAATTAAAACATCGTTTCTGTGAGAAAGTGATAATAAGGAATGGAAAAGGCGTCGCCGACTATGTTTCGAGATTGGTTTTGTATTCAGTCAAGTCGCAACAAAGACCCTAAAAAACTCCAAAGATATGAGAATAGTACTACATCTTAAGGTGCATTTAGCTCTTATATGTGTAGAAAATTGCGTCAGAAATGAGATAACTGTTAAGGCTCTAGAATTGTTATATAGTGAAGTGTAAACGGCACAAAAACTAATATGTTATACAGTGTGAGTGTAAACGGCACCCAAATTAATATGTTATATGATTGGGTGGGGACGTATAAATGGCACAAAGAATAATACAATAATACAACAATAACGGAAGATAAACGAATATGAAATATAATGGCACTGTAAATGGCACTAAACTAATATGTTATATAGTGTGGCGGTGTATACGGCACTAAAAATAATTTCTTATATAGTGGGGGTTGTAAACGGCAACAAACCTAATATGTAATATAGTGGGGGTGTATACAGTACCAAAAAAAAACTACTATGTTATATAGCACTGTATGCGCCATCAAAACGAATATGTTATATTGTGGGGGGAGGGATAAATGACACCAAAAATAATGTTATATAGTGGGGGTGTAAACGGCACCAAAACTAATATGTTATATAGCGGGGGAGGGGCAAAACGGAACGAAAACTAATATGTTATATATGGGAGTGTAAACGGCACCAAAATTAATGTTAAATAGCGGGAGTGTAAACGGCACAAAAAATAATGTTATATAGTGGGGGGGGGGTAACGGCACCAAAACTAATATGTTATATAGTAGGGTTGTAAACGGCGCCAAAACTAGTATTTGATATAGTGGCGATGTAAATGGTACCAAAAATACTATATAGTTGGGGTGTAAATGGTACCAAAAATAATATGTAATATAATAATATGTAATGCATCGTGGAGGTATAATATGTTATATCGTGGGGGTGTAAACGGCACCAAAACTATCAAGTTATATAGTGGGGTGTAAACGGTATCAAAGATAATATGTTATATAATAGGAGTGTAGACGGCACCAGAAGTAATATGTTATATAGTAAGAGTGTAAACGGCACACAATATTTATGTTATATAATGGGGGTGTAAATGGCACCAAAACTGATATATTATACAGTGGGGGTGTAAACGGCACAAAAAATAAGATGTCATCAGTGGGATTTTTAACGGCATCAAAAGTAGTCTACTATATAGTCAGGATGTGTGTATATTATATTTATGAGTGTATATAGTTATAACACCATCTCTATTGATCGTATATAGTTATAACACCGTCTCTATTGATTGTATATAGTTATAACAACGTCTATATTGATCGTATATAGTTATAACAACGTCTCTATTGATCGTATATAGTTATAACACCATCTCTATTGATCGTATATAGTTATAACAACGTCTATATTGATCGTATATAGTTATAACAACGTCTCTATTGATCGTATATAGTTATAACAACGTCTCTATTGCCTGCGTTTATTCAAAGTTTGTTGTGGGTGTATATATGTTCATGTATGCGAGAGTCTTTAGTGTTTGAGGTCGTCGAATCCATATTTATTTTGTTATCGTCTACTTAATACGCGTATAACATGTATGTACATGACAATATAACAAACACGGACAATTGCGTAGAACTTTACATCTGGCCAATATGGAAACATACCTTATCCTGTTTGGGCTTTGTTTTGGCGAATGTTGGTAAGTTGCAAATAAAGATTCATTCCAAGGAAACGACCAGAAATCTCGTTTATTTTTAGCAACTTTAATCCCCAGAATACTTCTCAACTTTGAAAATTGATCGTTTGTCTTATTTTACATTTTGGACTATGTCATATACCGTGTAGCTTTGCCGCCACATAACATGTACTTTCTTTCTTAACTATAATATTTTCTAATCGTCAGATTTTATTACTACATCTTCCTGATTTTTGTTCATTATTTTATTTAATTTCCACGTGATATAACAACATACATATACACACTTCGTCTACGTTTTACGTTCATTTCAACAATTAATGATGTAACATTTTCAGTCCTTAACAGTACAGAAAAAATAAAACTTTAACATTATGCACAAAATCAACAAAATAAAACTCTTGTCAAGCCTATACAGCAACCCAGTTCAGTTGTTCGGCTGTGCAATAAACATTAAAAAAAATCAGTTTTGTTCAACTGTGAATGCGTAACCTCTTTTCCAGGTCCCGCCAATTATCCCCTTAACATAAAAAGAACATCCATTTTTATAACTTCACAAATATAAAAAAAATTGTATTTTCCTAAATACAATTTCGATAACACAGCAGCGATTACTCGTCAACTTTATTACAATCTCTGCGTTTCATTGACAGCCAAATAAAACAACTTCAAAACGATTCTGATATGATAATGATATAATTATATTTTTACAAATATTATTCTGATATGATAATGATATAATTATATTTTTACAAATATTATTCTGATATGATAATGATATAATTATATTTTTACAAATATCATTCTGATATGATAATGATATAATTATATTTTTACAAATATCATGCTGGCGCAAAACTTTATCGTTCAGCTTTTTCTTTTCGCTTATAGGGCATTTTTTTTTTTTTTTTTTGCATAATTTATGACTTAATAAAGATTGTGGCATATCGCCTATTTTGGCTTAATTACTTTAAATACTTTTTCCAACGTGTCCATGTGTATGTTTTCGTTTTTTTTTTGTTTGTTTGTTTGTTTGTTTTTCTAACCTGTTCAACATATAAAGTACTATTTCTTTTTTTTTTTTTACTTTTTTCTTTCTAGCATATATTTAACGTATATGTTCTCTTTTTTTAACTTAAAATCGACACGTATATATTTCTTTAATCTTTTTTTCTGTGAAACCCATGTTTCTTTTATTCCTGTTTGAAGAAAATTGGCCGACGGCAACCAAAACTAATATATTATATAGTGGGTGCGAAAAAGGCACCAAAACTAGTATGTTATATAGCCGGGATGTGTGTGTATTTGTGAGTATATATTTTTTAACAGATGATCGTGACTAAGGTCTGCCCATTACACCTATTGATTTTACTTAAGTTTTAATTTATTTATGTGTTCATTATCATCGTCATAAACATCAAAGAGACCTGGCATCCTTAAAACGGTTTTTCCTACATTACCTTTTTTTTTAACAGAAGATCGTGACCAAGGTCTACCCATTACACGTATTGTTTTTGTCGGACATGTATTATTTTTACTTATGTTTTAATTTATTTAAATTGATTTGAACATGAATAGGTAAACGCAAATTAATTAAATTTAATTGGACACAACATTACCGTCTTTGTGATCGCCGAGGAGTTCTGTTTTGGTTGCTCCTTTGGTTTGTAATTTGCACAGACATCGCAACTCATGACCACTTGTTTTACCTGTCGCGTGTGTTGCGTTTGTTTTTATTCATTGTTGGGACTCTGATGAACAGCGTGTGTCCAGCGCTGTATAACTGGACTTCCACTGCCTTGTGGGCCAAGGTTCTTTAACCAAAGGCTAAGGGTAAGGTAACCCTGACAGAAGCCTCCAGAGAAGCTTAGGCCTTGTCAGCTGCGACATGCATGACCCATCGGCGTGTGGAATATGCTCTGGTACCCAACAACCTAAGTTCCAGACATGGACCGAATAGCAGTAGGGTGGAGAGGGCTCACGTAAGCCGTGGTGAAGACAACCCCTCTAGGAGAAGCAAATCTCTGATTTAAAAACCATAAAGCGCATTAAGCTGGTCTGCAGTTTGACTTGTTGATGGCTATCTTGCTCTTGCTTCTTGCTGGATCTCAATATTTTAAATCAAGAGAGAGACAGATGTCGTACAAAGCTAAAACTCTGCAACAACATCCTTGTACAGATACTCCCTCAGACATTTGTCTACAAAAAAATGTTCTGTGGCGATAGAAAAGTTGTGACGCGTGTAGGCCTGACAGGCTGAAAGCATGTAATAAACGATCTGTCATCATCATATGTATATATGTATGTGTGTATATATGTTTATGTGTCTATGTATGTGTGTATATGTGTATGCATATTTATATATGCATATGCAAGTGTGTATATGTGTATGTATATATATTCATATGTGGATATGTATATATGCATATGTTTGTGTGTATATGTATGTATATGTATGTATTCATATATATGCATGTATGTGCATGTATATGTCTGTATGTATATATGTGTATGTATGTGTGTATGTATATGTATGTACACATATACACACACACACAAAGCCGTAAGCCATGGTGAAGGCAACCTTTCTAGGAGAAGCAAATCTCTAATTTAAAAAACCATAAAGCGGAAGACCAGTACCCGCATTAAGCTGGTCTGCAGTTTAATTTGTTGCTGGCTATCTTGCTCTTGCTTGTTGCTGGATCTCAACATTTTGAACCGAGAGAGAGACTTAGCTGTCGTACAAAGCTAAGACTCTGTAACATCATATTTGTATAGATACTCCCTCAGACATTTGGGCTCATGGATTTTAAATGTCTGAGAGAGTGGCACTCGTCTGACAAGACGTTGCAATCATCATGTATATATCTATGTATATATATGTGTATGTATGTGTATATATGTGTATGTATATATGTATATGTGTGTATGTATATATATGTGTATGTATATATATGTGTATGTATATATGTGTATGTATATATGTATATGTGTATGTATATATACGTATGTATATATGTATGTATATGTGTATGTATGTATGTATATATGTGTGTATGTATGTATATATGTGTGTATGTATGTATATTTGTGCGTGTGTGTATATGTGTATTGGGGTGGAGAGGGCTCCCGTAAGCCGTGGTAAAGGCAACCTTTCTAGGAGAAGCAAATCTCTGATTTAAAAAAACCATAAAGCGGAAGACCAGTACCCGCATTAAGCTGGTCTGCAGTTTAATTTGTTGCTGGCTATCTTGCTCTTGCTTGTTGCTGGATCTCAACATTCTGAACCGAGAGAGAGACTTAGCTGTCGTACAAAGCTAAGACGCTGTAACATCATCTTTGTATAGATACTCCCTCAGGCATTTGGGCTCATGGATTTTAAATGTCTGAGGGAGTGGCTCTCGTCTGACAAGACGTTGCAATCATCATATGTATGTATGTGTGTATGTGTATATATGTGTATGTATGTATTTGTGTATGTATGTGTGTATGTATATGTATGTGCATATGTGTATGTATGTATATATATGTGTGTGTGTGTGTGTGTGTGTGTGTGTGTGTGTGTGTGTGTGTGTGTGTGTGTGTGTGTGTGTGTGTGAATATATATATGTGTGTATGTGTATGTATGTGTATATATGTATGTATGTCTGTATTTATATACAGTGGACTGTCTGCTTGCGGGTGTGCAAGTCGCTGGCAGGACTAAAAGTCATCTTCGAGCACATGGACTTTCAGTAACTGAGGGAGTGGCACTCGTCTGACAAGACGTTGCAATCATCATATACAGTTATAACAACGTCTCTATTGATTGTCTAGTAATGTTCGTTGCGTTTATTAACAGTTCGTTGTGGGTGTATATAAGTGGTCATGTATGCGAGAGTTTTTAGTGTTTGTAATCGTCTAATCCATAATGTTTCTGTTTCGTGATCTATGTAATGTCTGTATAATAGGTTTATATAGAACATATAACAAACATACACAATACAAAGGGACGGAACACTGTTCTTTGCAGTTTTATACCTGGCCAATAGGGAAACACCTTGTCCATCTTTAGGTTTTGTTTTGACGGATCTTGGAAGCTGCAAATAAAGATTCGTCCTAAGGACCAGAGGTTTCGGATGTATTTTCAGCAACTTTAATTCCCAGAATATTTCCCAACTTGGAAACTGCACGCTTGCCTTATTCTACATTTTTACAATATCCTACGCCGGACAATTTTGCCAGCGTAGAAAGGCAGCCCCTGGGTCACTAGCTGACTTCCTCATCTCTTCAGCTCGGTTGCCGCTCACAAACTCTGACTTTCAACTGACTAAAATCTACATGCATATCAAATAACTATCTTTCTTTCTAAATTACGTAATCAATACACATATCACTAAATGGTGATCACCCGGTGTCTTCCACGTATTCATTAGTTATTATTTATCAACTAAAATTCATAACATAAATTGGGTTTATGTTAAAATTTTACAGTTAACATTCTTCTTCCTATCCAAAGATTTTTCTATTCACAACATTTTTGCCTAATTGCATTTCTCACATCCACCATTTAGTCCTCGATAACAATTAATAATAATAATAATAATAATAATAATAATAATAATAATAATAATAATAACTATTAGGACCTGTGGAAATTCAGCAGTGGCATTGTTCATGTGTAATATATTGCTGCTGGGCATTCTGTGAGCGTTCAGCATGAATAAAGACACCATCATATTATTCTAGCCCTTTTGTATAAACTCTATCGCCCCCTTACTAAAATAATAACTTTGATATATTGCCTGGGCTGATTATTTCATTGCAAACACATCAATTAATTCCGTGTATTCTCATAGTATATATGTTCCACCTATCTTATCATATCCCGGGTGACGCCGCGTATTCTGCTAGTATATATCTTCCACCTATCTTATTCAATCCTGGGCGACGCTGGGTATGTTTTCCACCTATAGCATTGAATCATGGGCGATGCTGGGTATTCTGCTAGTATATATTTGCACTTATCCAATCCCACATCTGCCACCCCACTGTTATAAATATGCATGAAATAATGTAATGTCTAAATCGTAAACTGTTTCAGCCATTTCCGAAACTGACTTTATATCCCCCACTCCACTATTAAAAATATGCATTAAATAAAGTAAAGTTTAAATCGTAAACTGTTTCAGCCATTTCTGGGACTGATTTCTTATCCACCACCCCACTGTTAAAGATATATATTGAATTAAATAATGTCTAAAACATAAATGGTTGCATCCATTTCCGGGACTGAATTCATATTCCACACCCTACTGTTAAAAATATACATGAAATCGAGTAATGTTTAATGCACAAACGGTTTCAGCCACTTCCGGGACTGATTTCATATGCCCCATCCCACTGTTAAAAATATACTTGAAATAAAATAATGTTTAAATCATAACCTGTTTCAGCAGATTTTCGAAATTAATACATAAGAACATCAACAAGCAACCATTACTACAACATGAACATATGAGTGTAGTATCAATCTTAGCATTCCAATGACTTTAATCCTCCCCTTTTGGTCTCGGTTAATGGAGGAAAAATCCTTCATTACTGATATAATTTTTATTTTTGTTACTGACCAGAGTGCCCCTTTTGGGGAGCTGGTTTTCCTCTAAATTTAAAACCGACCTCATGTCTAACTCGTGTTGAGGCAATTAAATAAAAAAAATCAGAAGGAACATTTCCAAGGCATTTTGTAATTAAATCAGAAATTACTTTTCGCGGTTACTTTTGTAATATTAAAACTTGTTACATTAAATATAGTACCTATTTACAATGCCTCCCCACGAGACAGATTTAGACACCAGGGTCGTTTTTTAACGTGGAGAAAAGGAAAAAAATTGTCTCAGTCATGAAAAATTTCTCCTCCATTGAGAGAGAACAAGAAATTGAAATGTAGCAGCTGAAGAACAGATACTACACTTTGATCTTGGCCAAAATGCCAAGGAGTACAAATCATTTTCATTAGCATTGCGTTAAAAGCGACACCATTTTTTTTTAATTAGGAATTGTTTTTTATTTGGAATATTCCACTTTCCTTTCAAGGGGCGACAAGATTTATTTGGAATATTCCACTTTCCTTTTTTAGTGATGCACAGCATGATAACGACCAAAGCGAATACGAATAATAATATATCTATCTATATAAAAGTGAACTGTGTGGCTGTGTGTCTGTGTGTGTCTACAGACAAGAAATTTGATATACAGGGTACTGAGATTTGGGAAAACCTTTGTAATCCGTTTTTGGCCACAAATTTCGCTGTTAAGGGATCAAAGTTCAACGATTTGACCTTTGAGAACTCTACAAAACACCTCCGCCATTTTGGGTTTAAACACTTGAAATTTTAAATATAGGTTCCTTGGACATGGATCTAACTTAATAATTTGATTTGAGCCCAAAACAATAAATATAAAGGGGTCACAATAGGGGTCAAAGTTTTAAAAAATGTAACCTCTGCGGTCTCTACCAAATTACTCGGACAATTTCTGGTCTAAACATTTGAAATTTGACATAAAGGGTATTCAGATATAGGGCAAGCTTTTTAATCGGTTTGGGTCGAAAATTTAGTTACCAATATATAAATGTATGTATGTATGTATGTATGTATGTTTACATGTCTTCCTAAAACTTTCGACAGAGGCGACGGATTTTTACAAGATCAGTATCGTTTTGAAGTCGACCGTTCAGACGCCAAATACCGAAAAATTGGCTAAAAACATTTCTATCTTCAACTAGGCACTTTTCTACATGGAGGGGTCGCTTTTTTCGCCGATATTTTCGAAAGTCATCCTCTCCTGTCGATTGTCTAAGCCTTAATTAAAACATACATCACTTCCGATTTGGCGGTGGTCATAACAGCAAAGACGTCACGTTTTTTCTCCATTCTTTTCCTCCTTTGCAGTACGGGTTCGAGCCTGCCTTCCTACTACTACTTTTTTTTTTTTTTTTGCTGAACACTCACCTCCAAACACCCGAGCAACGCCGGGCTGAAATGTTAGTAGATAATAATTTCTTATGTCACTCGGCGTTGCCCTGGCAGTGCACAACATTCTTTTTCAGTAACCGTAGAAACGGATTTGATGTAAGGTGCATTGTTATATTTAATGATTAGCTGACATATTGTTATATTAATTAATTTGTAAGTCTCTGGTTGTATTTAATAATTAGTGAACTTGTTGTAAGATTTAATAATGAGTAAATCTGCTGTTAGCTTTAATAACTAATGAATCTGTAGTTGTACTTTATATATATATATATATATATATATATATATATATATTATTTATTTATTTTTTTAATCCTTTGTAATGAGACTTCATAATTTGTGTATTTATTCTTTTGCGGACTGTTATCCACATCTTCATAGGTTTTATTTCATCACGCTTCGGCCAATTTATCCTCTGGCCTTCTTCAGGCAATTAATCGCGATGGAATAGGAATGCTGATTGCTCTTCAGGGTTTGCGGCGCAGTGGATAGAGGCATTGAGTCTCTAAGGTCCTAGGTTAGCATTGTTAGAAGATAGTGATTTAAATCTTATCCAAGCAGACCAGATGACTAATTGACCAAAACGTGGCGAGACAACAACTATGGAAGGCAATAACTACAAGGAATGCAGTTACAAGACTCAGCATTCCTATCCTATCGTGGTTAATCACCTGAAGAAAGTCAAAGGGTAAGTTGGCCGAAACGTGATGAAATAACAAGAAATATGAAGATGAGGATAACAGTCTGCAAAAAAAAATGAATACACAAATTATGAAAACGTCATCTCAAAGGATTAAATGAATAAATAAAATATAATATCATTCAGTATGAACTCGACAATGGAAGACCAGATAAGAATACAAAATATCTAATCTTGATCGCTCTTCAATCGCAGTGGATAGATGCGTTAAGTGTCTACGGTTCCAGGTGAGCATTGTCTAAAGATAGCGGTTTCAAGCCTACCCAAGCAAGCCAGTTGATCAAAATGTGGTAAGACAGCAGCTATGGAAGGCAATAATTACTGGGGGTATATTACTGGGGACTAAGCATTCTAATTACCTGAAGAAGGTCAGAGGACGAGTTGACCGAAACGTGGTGAAATAATGCCTATGAAAATGAGGATAACACCCACAAGAAATGACTACAAAAATTGTTTTTAATAATTACTGAATCTGTTGTTTGGTTTAATAATTAGAAAATGTTTTGTTGTATTATATAATTAGTAAATTGATTATTGTATTTAATAATTTGTGAATGTATTGCTGCATGTAATAATTAGTGATTTTGTTGTTCGATTTAATAATTTGCGAATTTTCTAAACCAAGAAGTTATTGAATTCAGAACAAAAATAGAAACTGGTCAAATAATTAGAAAAGCGAAAATATCGATTGATTGACCTGCAGATACTCTACATGATGTGGACAGATTAAAGCATATATGAGGAAAAGTTAAAATTATACAAACTAAACAGAAAAAATAGTTTTAACAAAATATAATCTCATTGTTTCAGAATAGAACATAGTAATAAAATGACAACTTGTCTGTCCTAATCTGTTTATCAATTCGACATATTTATAACCATTTGCACTTGTACTGACGTGATTTGTCAAGTAATATAAGTTGTCCGTTAATACATTGCCGGCAGAACAGGTGCCCTATTTACGCAATATCATAACAACAACATCTAGTTTTAGTTTTGAAGCCCAACGTGATCTGTTTTCAAAGAAGGTTGCTAAGTTATGTCAGGCAATGGATTTCGCGGCAAATGTAAGCTAGTGGCGAATTTGAGAAGATCGTATTACGATATTCTCAATATGTCACTCATATTTATCAGATAAGAATCGAGTTTAGCCGAACGGATTTTCATAGGTGTTTCGAGAAGATTTATTATTTTTCTAAAAGAGAAAAACAGATGAAAGGAAAATTGAATATGTGGAAATCATAAGAACATCAAAATAGTCAAGCATAGTTATGTTTCTTTTAAGTACAGCTTGTTTAAAAGCAACTTTGCAGCCAGCAAATGACCATCCTCGGAAAAGTTACATGTCTTGCAACATTAAGGTATATCGTAATACTATCTATTTTTCAATCTAGTTTATATGTTAGGTATTGTGTTTGGAAAAGTGGTCTTAAAGATTATATACTTGAGTTCTTTACTATTTTAAAATGGAATAAATGAACCCAAATATAGTACAAACAAGAAGGTTCGTTTTAATCACGCTAAATGTAACGTAACTGGTCGACAATTAACAAGTGCTCTTATAGAGATTTGTGGATGAAGCTAAAACAAGCTACTTCAAACTCAAGCATGACAGACCGTAGAAAGTGGTATTTCAAGTTAAAGCGTGACAGACTAAGAAAAGGGCTATTTTAACCTGGATCGACTCATAAAGACGCAAGGGCACATTTTAAAATATTACAGAATCAAAAAGAAAGAATTCTGCGTGAAAATTCCAAAAAATAAGAAATCATTAACATTTTATTTTGCATCACTTATAAAATTAAACACGTGACTAAAATGATTCGCTGATATTAATAAATTAGATGTCGTGTTTCTTATACAAACTTCGGATTTAAATAACTTTTTTTATAAAATTAAGTCAATAAATCCGCGTCGCTTTAACTACAGTCTACAGAATTATATATATATATATATATATAATTATTTTTTTACTATAATAATTAAATACCTACAGACACTAGTGTTTCATCCTTTGCAGGGTGTCACGATTAATACCAGTCGAACGATTCGAACCCCGCATCACGAGACATCTCTGACTCGGTTAGCGAAAACCTAATCCATTCGGCTACCATTAACCGCGTGAAATAACGTCGAATTTAAATATTTTAAATTTTAAATGTTCATTTACGTTATATATATATATATATATATATATATATATATATATATATATATATATATATATATATATAATTAAGATTACTTTATTGAAATTGTTAAACAGTTTTATAAAGGCACAAGGGGGAAAGTATCAGTGGGTAAGCAAGAGAGTTACCAGATAAAGATGAATCACAGAACAAAGCAAAGATGTTTGCTTGCACAAACGCTTCTTACCCTTTTCTTAACCACGGTACTAATAAAGCTCCATCAAGACATGGACGAAGGCGTCTTTATTCGCTCAAGATTTGACGGCAAATTGTTCGACTTGGCACAGGGGAAACTGAGGTAATATACAATCACCTAACACTATACACCCACGAGATCCATCATAATAAACGGTAACGAATTAAAAGTGATACCAGACTTTAAGTACCTGAGACGTACACTAATGGCTGTGCAGACAAGGGGATAAGCTACTACGTCCGCGGTGTGTTTGCTTCGTTTGGAAAACTAGAAAAACGATTATTGCCAAGGAGCAGCATTAGACTAGCAACAAAATGCAAAGGTTATAAAGCAGTGGCATTACCTACTATATTACTATATTAAGCAGAAACCGCCACACTGTACAGGGAACACCTAAATAGGTTGGAAGTAATACAACAGCGCCAAGTATGAAAAATTATGAAAATTAAATCGAACGATCCTATACCAAATATTGAAGTACTTAACAGAACCAAATGGACAGAATAGAAGTTGTACTCGTTACCACACAACTGGAATAGGGCCGACCACTTCCCTAGATGAGTTCATAATTAATGGATACTCCAATTTAACAGCTAAATCTGACACCCAAGATCGCCATGGGCATGGAATATGTGCCTACATTAAGGATGGCTTCCCATGTGGCAGGGATATCTCCAGAGAAGATCCTAATTTACCCTATATGTGCTTCAGGGTTGCACTTGCTAACGCCACTGCATTTATATTTGCCCTCTATAGGCCCCACAACAGCGGAGTTACTATCTTTAAGAGCATATCTGAGAAAATAGACCACATACTGTCTTCACATCCCTCGGCTAACATCCACATCTGTGGTGACTTCAACGTCCATAACGTGGAATGGCTGACCCATTCAAATAAGACAGATGATGAGGGGAGGTTTTGTCATGATTTTTCCATTGCTTATGACCTTACTCAGATAGTTCGCGAACCCACCCGTGTGCCCGATACACCCAATCAATATGCAAGCCTCTTAGACCTTTTTCTCTCAACTTCCCCTGAGCTATGTTCATGTACCGTTCATTCTCCTCTAGGATCCTCCGATCACTCCGTCGTATCAGTTAAGATAAAAACGAAATGTAAGAAGTACTGTATACCGATACTCTATGGCTGACTGGGATAGCTTCCGTACATTCATATCTGATTTACCTCTGCACTCCATGTTTAAAAAGGAAGTGTCCTCTATAGTATCAGATCTGACCGAATGGTTAATTGTATGCATTGACCAATTCATACCATCTAAAAAATTCCAACAAAAACCTAAAAGCCAGCCATGGTTCTCCCCAGAATGTGCTGCTGCTATCGCGCACAGAAATCACTTTTTCCATAGCTACCAACGTAATAGATGCACTGAGACTAAAGCTGCTTTCAGGACTGCCAGCAACCACTGTAAAAGAGTACTAAAAAATGCAAGAGAGCTATATGCCCAGTCTGTTAAATCCAAGGTAGCTGATCAGCGGCTTGGTTCTCACCAGTTTTGGCAAATAACAAATAGGATCCTGAACAGAAGTGTGCGTTCTATCCCAACCATTATCAATGGACCAGAGGTCATCTCGTCAGCGTCAGACAAGGCCAAACTATTTGCAAAGAACTTTGCAGCTAATTCTACCCTATGCGACGAAGGCCATCAACTCCCCATATTTCCTCCTATAACACAGACCAAGCTAGGTAACATACAAATATCCGTGCATGAGGTCGCCAAGCTAATAAAAAACCTAGATTCCAGTAAAGCAACTGGCCCTGATGGCATCCCAATTATAGTATTAAAAAAGCTTCAATCAGAACTTGCTCCCATTCTTACGAAACTATTTAAGCGCTGCCTTAAGGAGAAGTGCTTTCCGACCCCCTGGAAGACCTCATCAGTTTGCCCTGTATTTAAGAATTCAGGTGATAAGTCATCTCCCTCTCAGTACAGACCAATAAGTCTCCTCTGTGTTATGAGTAAGTTGCTGGAATCAATATTAAATAGAGAAATTGTCAACCACCTCAGCAGGAATAACCTTCTTAGTGACACACAATATGGTTTCCGCTCTGCAAGATCTACCTCAGATGTGCTGACGGTTATATCCCACAGGATTAGTGAATCTCTTGACAAAGGCTTCCTTTTTAGGGCAATTGCTCTTGACATATCAAAGGCCTTCGACAAGGTATGGCATAAGGGTCTACTTCACAAGATTTCCAGTTACGGTATAACTGGAAATGTTTTCTCAATCATTAAATCATTTCTCTCCGATAGGCTCATAAGAGTAGTGGTAGATGGACAAAAATCGAAGGCCTGCAATATAAATGCTGGGGTCCCTCAGGGGTCAATCCTGGGCCCAACTCTCTTCCTGATCTACATCAATGACCTCCCTAAACACATACTTAAATCATTCGTTGACATCTATGCTGATGACACGACCATCTACAGCAACACATCAAAGGCTGTAAATGACAAAGTTCTCTCTGATTCTCTCTCCTCTGATCTCGAGCGCGTGGTTCAGTGGGGGAAGATGTGGCTAGTTACCTTTAATGCATCCAAAACCAAACTCCTATCCTTACATCATCAACGCTCTGATCCCCAGCTGGCATCAATTGTGATGAATGGCTCTCGTCTGGGTGAGGCCCCGTGTTTTGACAAGCTTCTGGGTTTGACCTTTACTCCTGATCTGAAATGGAACACGTACATCAAGTCTGTTGCCAAGGTCGCAGGAAAGATGGTGGGATCCTTCTACCGCTCCAGAAGATATCTCACTACTGATGCAATTCTCTATCTATATAAAAGCCAAGTACGTCCAAGGATGGAATACTGTTGCCATATCTGGGCAGGAGCTGCCAAAAACAGCCTATCATGCCTTGACAGAGTACAAAATAGACTTCGTGTCTTAGTGGGGGATGCCCTTTTCTCTACCCTGCAACCCCTCTCTCACAGAAGAGACGTTGCGAGCCTATCCTTGTTTTATCGTTATTTTCATGGCAGGTGCTCGTCTGAACTCCAATCCCTGGTCCCCCCTCGCCAATCTTTCACGAAAAACACCCGTCTAGCTGAATCCACTGTGAAAAATTTCCCCCACTCTATATCTGTGCCTAAATCAAAACGTGGATTCCATGAACAAGCTTCTTTCTTAGAACTGCACGCCTGTGGAACTCTGTTCCGTCTGCCTGCTTCCCTCCGGACTACAACTTGGATGTCTTCAAGTCTAATGTTAACAAATTCCTAATGAACCGCCCCCTTAAGTAAACACTCCATCAAATCTCCACACTAACGTAATGTACTTGCAATATCCCTTATCCTTGAGTGGCTTCCGGGCCTTGATAAGTGGTGATCACTGTGTAAAAAAAAAAAAAAAAAAAAAAAAAAACACAACTGCAATGGACTGGACACGTGGTCAGAATGGGAAACAATCGCATCCCAAAAATGTATTGCATGGAGAATTGGAAAATGGGTACAGAAAGATTGGTAGGCAGAAACTCCGCCACAAAGATGTGATAAAGCGCACCTAAAGGCAATGAATATGAACATGAAAACTTGAGAATAGCTGGGAGCAAACTGAAGTTACAAAGAAAAGACAGAAATAGGGGTAAAAATAAATTTCAGGGGCAAAAATAAAGGGAACAAAAACATTACCAAAGGCACAACTCTGGTAACTATCCATCCACTACTTATGGGAAAACTCTCCACACTGAACGTGGAATGTTGCAACACCATAGGATAAAGCACCGACACCTGACTAGTCATCTTCAGCTATGAAGGACGATGATATAAAACCAAGCAATAATGATGGTGGTGATATAAAGTCAATCATCTATCGACTATTACATATTATCTTGTACCCAATATATAGTAGATATTTCAAAAGTAATATATATATATATATATAGAGAGAGAGAGAGGGAGAGAGAGAGTAAAACTCCTTTAATTTGAACTTCCTCTAAAGTTGGACTTCCTCTCATTTGGACTTCTTCTGAACCTGGACTTTCTTTAAACTTGAACTGTCTCGTCATTCAAATTGTATTAGCATATTTGATGCGGAGTTGCAGTAAAACTGTTTACATGGTTTACTCAGATATTGCGCAGAAATGTTAATATTGGTACTATGTAATTAATGTAAATTAGCTATTAATAATTAACTTACACTAACTGTATTCTTTTTCAAATTGCTATATTCAAAATAGTGTAAAACAACCCATCACAATAGCTTGCAACTCTAAAAGAAAACAAGTGACACTGACTTTACTCGAAAACGTCAATTTATAGAAAAATTAGATGCTGGAGTTGAAAATAATGTTATATTGAGAGATTATAAGATTGGAAGAAGTACACTGTTTTGCATCAAAAAGAAAAAGGAGAAAATATTGAAGGCTGCTCCTTTCTCTTCAAATAAAAGACATGTCAAAAGAAGGACTCTTCGCAGACCAACGCAAGTTGAATTCGATAAAATATTGCATGAGTGGTTTGTAGCAAAACGGAATGAAGGTGTAGCAATATCTGGGCCCTTGTTAATTACTAAACCAAAATCTCTTAAGGAAGAGTTGAATATCGCAGAAGATATGAAATTCAGTGAAGACTGGCTTAGGAGCTTTAAGAGCATCCATGGTATAAGACAACAATGTCAGGCGAACAACGGTCTGCTGATACACACGCAGCATCAAATTACTGTGACAAATTCAAGACGAGAATTGCTGAGTATTGTTTAACACCAGAGGATGTTTACAACGCTGATGAAAGTGGCATAAATTGGAAGTACTTACCTACAAAAACATTAACCGGATCCGAGGAGCAGAAAATAAAAGGATTCAAATTAAATAAAGAAAGACTAACAGTGGTGGTATGCGCTAATGCTTCTGGAACTCATAAACTTAAGCTTCTTGCCATCGGCAAATCAAAGTGTCCCCGAGCATTGAAAGGAGTTTCGCCTTTGCCAGTATACTATTATTTTTCACGAAATGGATGGATGAATCAACAGTTGTTTAAAAAATGGTTTTTGCAAGAATTTGTGCCAGTTGTTCAGAGGCGTTTTCTTGAATTAGGTAAACCTGATTCAAAGTGCTTGCTTCTGTTGGACAATTGTAGAGCATATCCTCCTGAGTCAGAACAAGTGTCATCTTGCGGGAATATTTTTGTGCTACTTACAACCTAATGTGACTTCTCTCATCCAACCTATGGATCAAGGGATTATTTGGAACTTAAAATGTTTCTACAGAAATGATTTCATGATAAATATGATAAATAGTACCGTGAGTATAAGCGATTTTCAGCGCCATTTTACTATCAAAGATACCATATTTTCTCTCGCAAGTGCATGGAATCAAGTTCGAGTAAGCACATTAACAAAAGCATGGGGTAAATTATGCCCAGTGTCAAAGGCTTCTGAACTGAAAGAATCAGAAAATACATCTGGTCTAGAAAAAATTCTTGAAACCAAACGGTTACCGACCAACCACGCTGTTCTTAAATCACTTAATGCAAATGATGTTGAAATGTGGGTGCGACAAGATGAGGAAACCACTGATCAATATCCTGAAGGCCGTAATGGTGATGAAAATAGCGACAGCTGCCATTCTCTTGACCCTAATGTAAATAACCAAGAACACTCTGATGAAGCAATATCATGGGATGATGCAGAAAAGTCTATGGAGACGGTTATAAAATTTCTAGAAAAAAATCCTTACTTTAGTGACAACTATGTTTTGCAAGCAATGTCACTCCGGAGAGATATAATTATAAAGAAGCTACAGAACCAAGAAATTGTAGATTTTCGTGATCGCTTATGGAATACAATGGCAGTGCCCGAGAGCTCAAATGATGAAAATAGAAACTGCAATGAGACTCATTCAATGAATAAATAAAATAAACTGTATTTTACATAAATGTATGATTTCTGTAGATGATAACTTAGGTAATAAATACCTAACAATTAAGAGTAGATTTAATTTATTTTCAATGTTTTTGTTCCTGGTAATAATATTTAACAATTCTTACTTGCAATAATATATACTTGAAGTATCATATAGCAATGAATTTCATTTACTATTTCTTAATTCTTAGAGAATTAAAGTTAACTGCAATTTTTATCATGAAACTTTAACAGCATCCTCTAATTTGAACGGAGCGGATTTTCAAATTGTAGGAGTTATAATATATATATATATATATATATATATATATATATATGAATAAAAATAAAATAAAAATACAAGCGATGATTGACGTTATGTTATTTGAGAAGGAAAACCGAGAATTAATAAAATAGTAATCAACGTTTCGTCTATATATATATTATTCCTTAATTGGAATTTTTTATTTTGAGATGAGCATTTTTATGTTAATTTTATTTTTATTTCGGACTATTAGTCTCATCTTTATTAGTTGTTGTTTGTTTGTTTTTATTGGTTCACAACGTTTCGGCCAATTTCCTCTGGCCTTCGTCAGGTGGTAACCGCGACGGATAGGAACTTCGAATCTCCTAACTGCATTCTCAGCCATCACTGCCATCCGTAGTTGTTGTCGTCTCACCACATTTTTGACCAATTACCTCTGGCACGCTTTGGGTGGGATTGAAACCGCTATCTTCAGACAATGTTCATCTGGAACCGTAGAGATTCAACGTCTCTATCAACTGCGCCACGGGCCCCGAAGGGCAATCAAGGTTGGATTCTTTGATCTTATAAATCCACATTTATTCATTATCTGATCTTCCATAGTCGGGTCCGTACCGATTGGTATATATATATATATTATTCCTTAATTGGAATTTTTTATTTTGAGATGAGCATTTTTATGTTAATTTTATTTTTATTATTTTATTTATTATTTATAAATTTTATTATTTATTATTCGGACTAATAGTCCGAAATAAAAATAAAATTAACATAAAAATGCTCATCTCAAAATAAAAAATTCCAATTAAGGAATAATATATATATATACCAATCGGTACGGACCCGACTATGGAAGATCAGATAATGAATAAATGTGGATTTATAAGATCAAAGAATCCAACCTTGATCGCCCTTCGGGGCCCGTGGCGCAGTTGATAGAGACGTTGAATCTCTACGGTTCCAGATGAACATTGTCTGAAGATAGCGGTTTCAATCCCACCCAAAGCGTGCCAGAGGTAATTGGTCAAAAATGTGGTGAGACGACAACAACTACGGATGGCAGTGATGGCTGAGAATGCAGTTAGGAGATTCGAAGTTCCTATCCGTCGCGGTTACCACCTGACGAAGGCCAGAGGAAATTGGCCGAAACGTTGTGAACCAATAAAAACAAACAAACAACAACTAATAAAGATGAGACTAATAGTCCGAAATAAAAATAAAATTAACGTTTCGTCTCTATTTCAGATGACATCATCAGGATTTCATAGGAAAAACGTGTAGAAGAAAACGATTACAGACAAAATGCGAGTAAAAAAGGAAAAATCCTAAAGTCCTTCCCATTCTGGGCAGATTCTATAAATGTGCGTGTGGAAAGATTGGATTATTCTATGCATATATATACAAATTAAAACATTATTAATATACGCCCGTGAGCAAAAAAAAAAAAATGGGCCAAACAAATTTTATAGATTTTATCACACTAAATGCTATATTGAACAAATAAAAAATTGAACCAGGAAACTTGAACAAGACTAATAACACAGAACAAGACATTTACTTTAATAAATGCTTAGGATAGAATTCCCTTTTGATTTCTTTAAAAGATCATTCCTTTTAGACATGCTCTCAACCAAAGTGGAACACTGTGAAGAGGAGATGCTATTCCATTCGCTTTGCACAGCTTCCCACAGTTTGTCATTGTTCGAAAAAGTTCTTCCATCCAATGCACGAGATATTATGGACCAAATATTCTCGATTGGGTTAAAATTGGGGCTTTGACCTGGCCAAAATATCACATTAATTGAATTATCAGAAAAACATTTTTTGTGACTTTAGCAGTGTGTGCAGGGGCATTATTATGTTGAAAAATAATGTTCTGAGATATTCCCAGCTTCTGGATACTTAGTAACAGTCCTGTTTCTAATATTCGAATGTATTTCTTTGCATTGATTGACTTGTCACATCTAATAAGTTCCCCAACTTTTGCTGCAGTAAAAGTTCCCCATACCATTATCCCTCCATTCCGGTGTTTAACTGTCGTTTTTATGCAACTTGTGAAAATCTTTCTCTAGTTCTTCGATGGCATTATTCAGGAGCATCGGGAGCATCAATAACAAGACAAAATCTTGATCCATTTGACCAGAAAAGATTTCTGAACCAGTTTGTATCTTTCTTGCCATAATACGAGAAAAATCTCTTTCTATCATTGATGTTCTTCTTAGATAAAAATGGCTTCTTTGCTCACCTTTTAGAAGAAAATCCCATTTCTTTCATTCGTCTAGATATTGTATATCTAGAAAGAGAATTTCCAGTCCATGTTTTGAATTCTTTGCTATGGTCAACATAAGTTTTCTTTCAATCCTTCAAAACAGTTCATTTAAGCATGTGGTCGTCCTTCAAAGTGAATGCTCTAGGGCGACCAAATCCAGATTTCTCTTTTACCAAGTATTCGACTTCGAACCTTTGACCAATTCACTTCACTACAGAAAGAAATGTTTTCACTTTTTCTCTTCTTAAAATATCAAAAATCTGCTTGTAAATCATTTTGGACTGTCTTAATCCTGCAATTCGGTTTTTTATATCCTCACCAAGATGCGGTCTTACCATTTTTAGGATTAATTTTTCCACTTATCATCATATGCTATAATAATAATGATCTGCAAAATTTTCAGTTAAAATTAACAAAAATTTATGGAAAAATATTGAAAAATCGATTCCTTCCTTCTTTAACTTTTGGCCCACTTTTTTTTTTTTTTTTTTTTTGCTCATGAGTGCACATACGTACATACACATTGACTTTTTTATCTTATTTATTTTGTTGAAATTATATGAGGAGAGACGGTTAAGGACATATAGACTAATAAACCAGGATCTGTATTCATATTTTCCTCTCTGATTATTATATTTCCTATAATAGAGGCTAAATTGTAGAAACCTTTTCTTTGCGTGATGGTTCTAGTATTTGAAATAATTGCTGATTCTAGAAGTCTTCGTTTAGCTCTATCTACAACGAATTTGATCATTTTTGCATGATCAAAGTCAAACGAGTGATCATGTTCAGCACAATGGCAGAAAAGATATCTGTTTAGTATGGAGGTATCTGTTGTTTTATATTTTAAGTTTGTTTATATTAGAATATATGTTCGTGGCTTTTTTCTTCGTGTTAGAAATAAAATAAGACGGATATTGTAATGTTTTTAAAGCATTGTTTTTTTCTTGAGTGCCTTTAGAATATGCAGCGTCCCCCAATATCTTGATGATGAAATTCAACATATTACGAACGCTTTAAATACATTACAGATATTTTTTCATTCCTATCCATACTAATAATACAAAAATTTGCGACACTCTCAATAGACTTGGTATATATTCGATACAAAAAACTCCTTCAACAATTAGACAAAACCCCTAAAAAACACTACGCACTCTCCCAAAACCCTCACATGCAACGCCGGCATATACTCTATCCCTTATGCCACCAAATAGGAGAAACACAACGTAAATTAGAGATTATACTTAATGAACATAGAAAAGACATAAAGAATGTAAACTCCTTAAATGCATTTTTCTGCCATTGATCACTGAACATGATCACTCGTTTGACTTTGATCATGCAAAAATGATCAAATTCGTTGTAGATAGAGCTAAACGAAGACTTCTAGAATCAGCAATTATTTCAAATACTAGAACCATCACGCAAAGAAAAGGTTTCTACAATTTAGCCCCTATTATAGGAAATATAATAATCAGAGAGGAAAATAGGATACACAGATCCTGGTTTATTAGTCTATATGTCCTTAACCGTCTCTCCTAATATAATTTCAACAATAAGATAAAAGAAAGTCAATGTGCATGTACATATGTATATGAATAACGTTTTAATTTTCATATATATATATATATATATATATATATATATATATATATATATATATATATATATATATATATATATATATATATATATATATATATATATATATATATATATATATATATATATATATATATATATATATATATATATATATATATATATATATATATATATATATATATATATATATATATATATATATATATATATATATATATATATATATATATATATATATATATATATATATATATATATATATATATATATATATATATATATATATATATATATATATATATATATATATATATATATATATATATATATATATATATATATATATATATATATATATATATATATATATATATATATATATATATATATATATATATATATATATATATATATATATATATATATATATATATATATATATATATATATATATATATATATATATATATATATATATATATATATATATATATATATATAAAAGCATAGATTAATCCAATATTTCCACACGCACATTTATAGATTCTACCCAGAATGGGAAGGACTTTAGGATTTTTCCTTTTTCACTCGCATGTGGTCTGTAATCGTTTTCTTCTACATTTTTCCTATGAAATCCTGATGATGTCCCCGGAAATAGGGACGAAACGTTGATTACTATTTTAATAATTCTCGGTTTTCCTTCTCAAATAACACACACACACACACACACACACACATACACACACATATATATATATATATATATATATATATATATATATATATATATTAATTGGGTTCTAGAATCGAAACCGAAACCAAAACTTATAGCGCCCCAATTTGAGTCGTTACCATTTGAGCTATCTTCAGTGGATAAGAAATAGCTCAAATGAACTAACGTTAACGTATAAAAGCTATATATATATATATATATATATATATTTGTGCATGCGTACAAGAGAAGTCGATTTACGCCTTCCAAGTTCCAATTTCTTTCAATTTGACCCATTAGCAGCTATTTTTACCGGCTAAAAACCCATAAATAACGGTTCACAAAAAATGTAATCATTTGATCTGTCCCACGCCACTCTGTAACTTTTCATCTCGGGCGAGATACAGTTTGAAAAAAATAGAAACAGACAGATAGATATAGTGAGTTTTATAAATCATTAGATTAGATCAGATGTAACCGGCTAAAGGAAACAATTTTGTGCAAGTCCAGAGTTCAGTTTAATTTTTTTTTAATAATTTAAAAAAATCATTTACCCGTAATAAAATGTCATCTTCCAAAAATCACGTAATTTGATATATTTTTTAAATAAATAAAAATCACGTAATTTTAAATAACAAAATAACGTTTTATAAGGAAGCAAGAACATTGTGTATTTATTCATCATCGTTATTAAATAGAAACAACTCAATTTGAAGTACCGAGACGAAAATCATCCTTATAATGGCTACGATTTATTACTAAGATCGGTCAAAATCGCAACAAAAAAAAATGAATTTCTATATATACAAAGGCTATTTGATCAATTTACGTGACTTTTTGAAATATGATATTTTCTGTCCATGACGGATAAGTACATTATAAAGATTTTTTTTTCTGTATTTTTGTTGTTGATGATTACGTTGAACTATGGATTTGTACCAAGAATTTTTATAATTCCAACGTCAGAAGTGTTAAAAGTAAAAGTTATTAATATTTGTTTTTTATTGAGATGACAAGTTTAAAAATTGTCTACAAAAAAGCTCGTGAAATAAATATTCTTTATAAATACTTGAATTTTTAATTAATTACTTCGTTTCAATGCTCATTGTTTACAATCCAGATTTTAGAATATCTTCTTATGTTTTGTTGGTTTGTATTCGTGTTATGACGTAATACAGAATTGATTTTAACTTCTTTTTAAACGTTCTATTATATATACAGAGTGATCAAAAAAAAAACAAAAGGTAAATGGAGGCCATCTAGAACGTATGCTGTAGAACGGAGAAAAAAGGCCAAAGACCCTAGTGTTTTGATGTGATGTTTTGAATATAATTAAATAGTTATGACCAAAGTTTCATTTTATTCGAACAAAACACTAAGAAACGGGGCCTAATTAGAGCTGGGGGCCGTTTGGGGGGGGGTCACCCTGTATATACACGCACATATGCACAAACAAACGCGCGTGCGCACACACACACACACACACATACATATATATATATATATATATATATATATATATATATATATATATATATATATATATATATATATATATGTATGTATTGTTCTCACAAGGTTTTTGTCCTTTGGATAATGGAAGAAAACCAAACAGAAAATTGCAAGCTCACCTTAAGACTTCAACGTAAATTTTATTAAAGTAAAAAAGGTCTATGATGCAAAAGATGCATCATCTTCAGCTATCTGCCACTATGGGCGGGTAACATCCCAGAAGGGAATAATAGTTCGTCTTCGATAAAGGCTGGGTAGAATTCCTGCTGACGAAGAATGCGCAGGTTGGAATGTTGAGGTGACTTTCAAGATGGATACTGCTCGCTGGTCATCCACGAGGTGTCCTTCGAGTTAGTCCAATGGCGGACAAGCATGTCAAACTGTAGATCTTATTTTCGTCTTGACAAAAACCAAATTGTAGCACAAGCGTGCAAATATAATTCGGCCTACTTAAGGGCATTGGTAATTACAATGATAATGTTCCGCTCCACGTTTAGGCATTAAAAAGTCTCAAAGCAACAAAGCAACGATTCAAGTGAGAAATCTACGTCTGTCCAACTCTGTGTCTTTTTGGATTCTGGTCTGAAAAGGGAATATTGGCGCCAAGAACATTCTCGGCAGTTAGTTATAACATGCAATTTGATAGGTTAAAATAATTCTGTGGGCAGAGAAACCGTCCAATGAAAAGCTTGCTTATTTTTGCAGAATTTCTTACACACTGCCAAGGAAAGGTAGAAAAAGTAATGGATAATCGTTACTTTTTTTAAACAAGATAATGATGTACTTTTTAAAAACTGTCAATAGATGACACGTAAGAGATTTGTCCCGAGGGACTTAACATTAATACAAATAATAGCAATGAATTCAATATGTGTGCCTACTGCCAAATTCAAATTTATAACAAGTCATTCTGGTCTAACTAGAGAAATTATCAATGATAAGAAAAAGTGACTTTAACTTGAGTCGGTAACCCCAATAATAGAATATAAGAATTTATTTTGACATTTTGTCCGTACAACTCGGATACACGCACTCACCTACGGTGTCCCGCTGTTTAAACCCAACACAACTGAAATGATCCCAATTATCACATGAGTCGCAACACTGCCATCATTGGCGATCACACATGTAGGGCAGAAGAAGGGGCCTCCTTCCTCCGTAAATTCTGCTATTGCAGATTCAGAATTGTGTTTTACCTCTAGGGGATAAATATTTTTTAAAGAATGAACTTGAACACACACATCCTTCAAAACTGAAGCCGAGCGGACCTTATGGTCATTACCGACCAATAATTTTATTACCTTGCCCAAACCCCAGAAAGGTTGGGACTTATTCGGAGATTTGATAAGAACAATTTCACCCTCCGAGACCTTAGGGGGGTGCCTTGATCTTTAATGTTGGCGTCTACTTCTCTAATTGAGAGCAAGTAGTCATTATGCCAAATACGTCTAAATTTACTGACGAATTCATCCCTCAGTTCAAAGGAATGCAAGAGCATATTTCTATTGAGAGGTTTTGGGGAAAGATCCTCTGAACCACAATTATTGATAAGCAGGCGGGGGTGATATCCCGTCTGCAAAAAATGATTGGGGGTTAAAATATCAAAGCTTTTATCTGAAGCTGAAATAAATGTTAGTGGCCTATCATTTATGCCCTTTTGAACATCCGAAAGGTTAGGAAAATGAAATAACCGACTTTCCTCTTACCCACCAACTTTGACAGACACTGTTTAACAGTCTTAATCAATCTTTCCCATGCTCCACCATGCCAAGCAGAGTAAAGGGGAAAGGTATAATGAACGATAGTAGTTGATTTGAAATGTTCTTTAAATTTGTCAGAGACAAGTACGTCTGACAATATAATACCCGACACCAAGAATGATTTAGCATTGTCGGAATACATGTGGGTGGGTGCACCGAATAAGTTGGTGAACCTAATAAAGCTAACAAGAAAGAGCGTGTGCTCATGTCTGGCCGTAATTCCAGATGTATAGCACGTAAACTCATACAAGTAAACAGTAGAATGTACATCTTGGCATCCTGATTATTATTTTTGACAAAAAATGTACAGTAAAATTCACGCCGACATATTTGAAGGGCCGGACAAAATTTACCCTATGAGAGGGCAGTTGAGACCCGGAGGGAGCATTTATGGTAGGGAATTGATTCTCTTACATATGATACAGCTACAGAGAACAGATTTCATTGCTTGTCTTCTCTGAGGGGGGGGGGCAAAAACCGGATAGCCTTAATTTGCTAAGGGTAGAACTTGCTCCCATATGACAACAATTCAAGTCCGATTTAATAATGACCAATTAATGACTATTTTTTCCTAACAGTATAGGAAATTTTACATTAAATGGAAAAACATTGGAGTTCTGAATGCGTCCTTGGGTCCGCACCAATTCATCCTTATCCAAAAATAAGCCAAGGGCCGTCACCCTTGGGGGTGCAACTTTATTTGTAGGTTGCTTCAAATAATCCAATTCCGAGGGAAAAGCTTCATTTTGCATATGAGAAAAAAAGCAACAATTTAGTTCTTTTCACGGTGTCAGTCTTTCGGTGTCGTAATTTGTCACCGAATCTAAAAACTTTTTCCAAGACCTTAATCGCCTTAGTTAATGTGGAGAAATCAGATTTTTTTTAATTGGTAAACGACTCCCATTTGAATCAGCTTCATCCGAGAACATACCAATGGAGTCAAGGGATAAAAACCTTTCCACTCCACGTTCAACAGCAGAATCGTTGAAAAAGGGTTGAAGCACATCTTCGTAAGTAGCTACAGGATTTAACACGCTATCAATTAAGTAAGAATTGCATGTAGGTAGTGCTTTAATAACTTGACCAAAGGCCGGTAACTCTTCCTTAATCTTTGCATTGAAATTCAAAAATTTAGACCCCTCGCCGAAGGGAATTATGTACTTGGGGAGTTTCCATGCAGAACCCCCCAAACATTTAATTAAACTGAGTTTATCTATCCGTGGAATAAGGTCCAGAACAATTATGCCGTGAATAGAAGACCCATTCGATTCAGAATATCCAGGATAAAGATGAAAACCCTCTTTAGTCAATTTTGACGTGATCTCATCAAATTTTGATCTCATCAAATTTTGATCTCATCAAATTTGCCCACCTGAAATTTTAACCTCAAATCATCTGCAAACAAAGCAGAAAAAGGAAAGGGACACTGATGTCCCAATTTAAGAGATACTTCCAGTTCCCTAAGTTTTAAAGAATTAGTCCACACAAGAGTATTAACAGGCATTTCCATCATCCCAGGTTTTAATTAATTCCTGGAACTTAAACGGCTTAGTATTACGTTCGAAAAGAAGGAGTTATGGCTACCCGTATCCAAAAGACAGTAAAAACAGACTGGCCGCCCTTTCGCCTTCATTGATATTTTGAGTACAGGAAATATACATTTTTCCTGTCCCGATAATGATGTACGTCCCATAAAGGATTTGGGACTTTTGGGGCACATAAAAGAAAAAAGGTTCTTAAAACCACAAATGGCGCAAGGATAAGGAAAACCCTTTATCCCCTTGCAAACAGTCTCAGTGCTCAACGAGGCACCTGATACATAATTTGAGTTCTTTGGCTCTTATAATTTTGGAGTCAAAGTCTTGATATTTGGAACAAATTTTAGTCGAGTGATCAGTAACCCTACATAATTTACAAAATTTATTAATCTCTCCATTATTAACGAGAGACTTAGAGTTATTATTAGTCTTTTTTGAAATAATCTGTTTAGGCTCGGAACTCTTCGCCATATTAGATTTTGAATCCGAAGAAGAAGCCAACATTTTTGGCGGGCTATTTTCCCGCGTCGGCACAACCAATGGTGATGCCATCAATATATCCAAAATGTCGAAGGTGTACGACATGATGGAAGAAAGAGAGGGGAAACGTTCGTTTGATTTGTTCATTCGTTCTTTGCGCACGCTGTTCGGAAATTTAGCGAACAGAATGTGTGCAACCATAATTCCAGATGTAGAATTATCTGAAAAAAATCTGTACTAAAAGACTTGTCCATCTCAGTCAATTCAAGCTTAACGCGCTCGAGAAGAATTTTTAGGTTTTTAATCGATAAAATTTGATTCATAATTAAAGATGGATTTTAAAAATTTCTCCTTCAAACAAACCAAGGCCTGTTCGTAATTTTCGGGATTTTATATCTAAATTGGATACCAGATCGAATGCCTCCCCCGTCAATTTATATTTTAATAAGAGTAATTTATCTGCGTCATCCAAATTAGAAGTACAAAATTCAAATTTTCTAAGGAAGCTACGAAATTCGATTTTATTTGAAGTCAGATCCCCACTGAATAGAGGGCAGTAATTCCATTTTCATAGGAACAATAGCTTTTGACTTTCCCTGGTCAGGTTCGAAACAAGCCAAATTTTCCCTAACTCTTACCATCAATTTCGCCGAATCTCAGCAAATATTGAATCTATCCTTAACTGGGGATTTAAAAATTAACTGGTCGAATAGGTCGTCCAGTTCGGACATCCATCTGTTAATATCCAGAGAATTTTTTTTTAAATTTCTCATCTAGCCTTTCTTCCATCCAAGCTAGGGTTGTTGTTATTCGAAATTTCTTTGCTTCTATTCGAGAAAGCAAATTTGAATTAGACATGATGCTACTGATAATCCAGTAAACGAAAAATCAAAATGCCCGATCCCACATGGAATAATAAAAAGACGCGAAGTACAAATTACAATTTTCCGACCATGTAAAACTATAGTCGTCGAGAAAGAAAAAAAAATGAAACTTGGAAACCCAAAACGGCTAAACAAAATCTAATTAAAGGTGCAAGGGAGGTAACTGTGAGGCCTTCGCTAAGCCGAGATAATAAATTCGACCGCGAGGGACATTAACTAAAAATAAACACGTCATTTAAGCAACAGACAAGTCTTGAAATCATCTATATATATCAAAGCGAAAATGTGTGTATGTATGTTCGCTTTTTGTGTATGTCTGCAAAAAACTTTTTTCCGGCGGGTTCTTGAGGCCGTCGCTCATTTTTAAAACTTTTTATATGCTGTCTAAATGATAATATCTACGACTTAACAACGGGGTCGCCTGTCTATTTAATTTGCCCGACTTTGAAACGTTAAATATTCGACATTTTGGGATCGCCGCATGTTGCTTTCGCTTTTCGGTATAAAAAAAGCGAAACTCGATTCGAATCCTGGCCCACGGCCAGTGATCCCTAGAAAGCGATGTAACGTAGGGTTAATGTCGGCTTACCGTCGTCCTATCAGACAGTCGCTTTCATTCCAAGACGATCCACTCCCCTAATAAACGAGGAAGCTGTTTTGCCCCAAAAACAAATAAACCGGGTTATTAACCTCATTAAAAACTGTCCCGCCGATAATGTTAATTGCTGAATAGCTATTGCTTACGTTGTCGTCGTTGTCGTAACGCTCGCACAAAATGTTAACTCTACGACTTCCACTTGACGTCATTTAGTGCGGGCACCTATCAATTCTCTTCTAAATGAAATAAATTCTTTCAGTAACTCATTCTTGCTGGCCGAGCGGTTAACGCGTCGTGTTTTTTTCACATTTCATTTTCCAACTTCGCCTCAGGGCTTCGGTTCGATTCTACCTAATTACCAAAACTTTTTTATCCCCCCCCCCGGTGTTTCTTTTTGATTTAAGAGCACACACACCTCGAAAACACCCGGGCAACGCCGGGTATCCCCGCTAGTAATTAATAAAAGGATTTTTTTTTATCAATGATCAAAAATATCTTCACAAGGAATTAGAATAATGAAGGAAGAAAAAATATGTTTTTTTCAAGTTACGATTTAATACGATGACGTTTTTTTTTTCAGTTATAATTTAAATGAATGGACAATAGTTATTTATTTATTTATTTAATAAAAGGATATGACCTTTGTTAATCATTACAATTTAATGAGATGGATAGTGTTTTTTTTATAATTTACAAATTCAAGAACGCTTCAACATTAAAAAAATAATCAACAGTCCGACAAAGGAAACGTTGACATTATCAATTATTTTTGAGAGAATTTTAAATATCGCATTTTTCATTGTTTACATCAAAATGTGTAGAAATAGCAGGTGATTCCATTTTCCTTATCTTTTGCTTTTTGGGGAATTATTTTAAAAATTCACCGGTTTTACTCGATTCTATTCCATTGATTACTGTACACGCAATAACCCTTATCCCCGAGTGGCTTCGAGCCTTGATAAGTGGTGACTTCCTTGTAAAAAAAGAAGATACAGTTTGAAAAAATGACATAGTGAGTTTTATCAATGAGACTTATTTGCAAGCGTCAAATCTTACAAATAGAGTTGCAAAATCCTTTAATGAACAAACAAAACAAGTACACACTAGCATTTTGCCCGGCGTTGCCCGGGTGTTTGAATGTGTATGTTGAGCAAAAATAAATAAATAAATGGTTGTAGGAAGGACGGCTCGAACCCGTACCGAAAAGAACGAAAAGAACGGATAAAAAAAAAACTGACGCCAAACTGGAGGTGACATTTTAAAAATTTAGGCTAGACAATCGAAAGTAGAGGATGACTTTAAAAAATATCTGCGAAAAAAAGCGACCCCCCCCCCTCTATAGAAAAGTTCCCAGTTGAAGGTGAAGAAATTAATGTTTTTAGCCAATTTTTCGATATTTATCGTCGGAAAGGTTGAACTTCAAAACCATACTGATCTTGAGAAAATCCGTCGCCTCCGTCGAAAGTGTTGGGCAGACATGCAAACATACATTTATATATTGGTACATAAAAACTTTCGACCCAAACCGAGGGAAAAGCTTGCCCTATCTCTGAATACCCTTTATGTCAAATTTCAAATGTTTAGACCAGAAATTGTCTGAGTAATTTGGTAGAGACCGCAGAGGTCAATTTTTTTAAAACTTTGACCCCTATTATGACCCCTTAACATTTATTGTTTGGGGCTCAAATCAAGTTATTAAGTTAGATCCATGTCCAAGGAACCTATATCTAACCAATCACATAGATTTTCCCAAATCTCAATACCCTGTATATCAAATTTTGAGTCTGTAGACTTAAAATTTACAGAGTTATTGGGTAGGGAAATGTACACAGACAGACAGACACACAGACACTTTCACTTTTATAGATATACTAGCATTGGGTGTCCAGCGTTGCCCGGGTATTTAGAGGTGTATGTTGAGCAAAAAAAAAACGGTAAATTTTTTTAACTTTGACCCCTATTATGACCCCTTAACATTTATTGTTTTGGGCTCAAATCGAGTTATTAAGTAAGATCCATGTCCAAGAAACCTTTATCTAAAATTTCAAGTGTTTAGACCCCAAATTGTCGGAGGAGTTTGGTAGAGTTCTCAAAGGTCAAATCGTTGAACTTTGACTCCTTAACAGCCAAATTTCTGGCCGAAACCCGACCACACAGATTTTTCAAAATCTCAGTACACTGTATAACAAATTTCGAGTCTGTAGACTAAAGGTTGACAGGATTATTGCGTAGGGAAATGTACACAGATACACAGACAGACACACAGACACACAGACACGTTCACTTTTATAGATAGATAGATAGATAGATAGATAGATAGATAGATAGATAGATAGATAGATAGATAGATAGATGGATTAAACAAAAATATATACGTATACATCAATATATATATATATATGGAAACAATTTTTTGTTTACTGTAAAGATTTTACGCAAATATAATGCAAGTATAAATCATGTAGAATATCTGTATGAATATAATTACACGTAATAATAGTTAACTCAAGAAAACCGAAAAAACTAATAGGGAATTAATTAAAATGAATGTTTAAAAGAATATGCAAATTAGCTAGATCTTTTGCTAGAGAATGCATTTCCACAACCCATATATAAGAAAATTGTATTTCCTTTTTAAATAAGTAGAAAAGAGGGTTTTTAATATGAATATCAATACACACAAAGGAAAAACGAATTCATAGGAGTATAGAAGATCTATAAAATTACACCGCAGAAGTTTTGTATTTACTTGTCTCCGCATACGGAGAAGTTAGATACAAGGCCAGTTTTAAATATAAGGTGCGTCTGTTTTTTATTAAAACAATTCGTTTACATTTTGTCAAACTTTAGCAATTAAAGAAAATCAAGTTTACAAATGGTGTAAGCCAAAAATATAAACAAACGAAATAAAATTTAACTACTTTAATTAAAACTATTCTCAATATTTTCTCTAATCCACTCTAAAATGATTTCAACTTCACTGAAATGTTCACTTCTTTCTATTTTTAAAGGTAAAATTATTACTAAAACAGTTTAAAATTATTAATAAAACGGAATTATACTTAAAATGGAATTTGCATTTTTGAAATTTTAGTAAACAAGCTATAATTTGGCAATCATTAGTAAAAAAAAAGCATAAATTCATTTAATCATTTAATTCCATAAAATACTTTTTTACGAATTAAAAAAACAACTCTTAACTTTTGAATAATTGAATAAAAACCACATATAAAATTGTCGACAAAAATGAAACAGCCAAACGGAAGCAGTTATAGTACATTTTTCATTCAATAGTTTTATAATAACGTTTTAATTAATTAAAATATAATTAAGTCACATATTGATTTCTTTAGACATTGCTAATGATTATATAGACTATTAAAGAGTTGTTTGATAATATATTTTTAAAATATTATTCTTTTAATATTTGCTAATTTTATTTTAATTTGAATGAAATCATTTTCAATAATAATAAATGAAGAAAATGAAAATTAAACAGCATTATATTATGTAAGCACTTCATTTATCATTAACAACTGTGTTGTAATTTTTGCTTTTGGAAATTGATTTGTGAGAAATATTATATTATCTGTTATTTGTGTTCGTGTATAATGGGAAATGTATTTACTTCTTTTAGAAAATAAAGTACTGTCATTCGATATAAACTTTTTTAAATATTTTTTTTAAACTAAAAATATATTTTACTGCTAGAATGTAATTGTTTAATAGCGTAATAAATTCGATAGTCATAAATTGATGCTAGGATTTTACAATCAATTAAATTACTATTACAACGAAAATGTGGGCATGGTAGTGAATGGAGACCCAAAAATGTATTCTTAAGATATTATGTAAGAAATATATATATAAATAAAGCAAAGAAAGGGAAATAAAGAAACATGATTTACAATCGTTTGACAATCTTTTTCATCTCACGTATCCATTTATTTTAGTTACATTAAAACAAAAGCCAACAGAAAAGAAACAAAAATGAGTTGGGCGTCTCTCCGATAATCATTGTGACAGGAAATAAATTGTTACATACTTTTACCGATAGGTGGAGAAACTGACCGTTCATTTTTAACTGTCTCAATTTTAACGGAAACAAGTTTTTTTTTTGTTATTATTATTATTATTATTATTATTATTACTATTATTATTATTATTATTATTATTATTATTATTATTGAGAACGCAGACATACAGTTTCATAAATTAGAAATCACGATCCGTCTGTCTCCTCCTACCAACTCTCTCCAAACTAGGAGAGACTTGCCCTCACTGATGATGAGTTAGTTTTGTCAATCTTTTTCTATTGACCTGCAAACAATGGCGACCGTGTCATTCCCCGCTCGCCCCCGCCCCTGAACAAATACAGACCCATAAGCGGCGAATATGGACCCATTTTTCAAGTACGAAGGGAGAAGAGGTGTCCACATTGACGGTGTTATCATTTTGTTTTCTTTTTTGGTTAATGGCCACCGATGGGCCACAACGGAGTTATGCGCGGAAAAAAAGATTTGGCAAATGCCACACAGACGATTTTTGCGGGCGAGTTTTGCGCAAACATATCGAAACATATTCGGTCGTTGAAGATGACGTCTTTTTATATTAGCGCCAACAATGGCGACTTGGTAAATAGAAAAAGGTTGCTATTTACACACTAATTAGCGTATAGGTAACGATGGATCAGTACACACACACACACACACACACACACACACACGTAAGTATATATATATATATATATATATATATATATATATATATATATATATATATATATATATATAAACTTCTTTAAGAGCTCAATAGTTTACAATACAACTAAGTTGATAATATAACAATTCATGAAATATACCACGCTCCAAAACACTTTATTACGAAATAATTGTTCCTTCTCATTCGAAAAACTATACATTTGCATGATAAAACCATTTCCGAAATAGCTTCATCGGTGTGCATTCAATTAACAGCCACTGCTATTTAATGTGAACTGTTGTGGTGGGTGTTAATTCATTATGCATTTTGTCAACGAGTAAAAAAATAAAATTAGATAAAAATTATAAATTAAATGAATGTGGTTACAGTTCTTTTTCAGCCAGATTGTGGCGAATGTATACTGAGGAACTTTTCATTAAGTTTGTAAATTTTTTTATATCAATGAACATTTATCTATTCGAATTGAGAGTAATAATCATCGGATCATTTATATATATATATATATATATATATATATATATATATATATATATATATATATATATATATATATATATATATATAAAGTAAAAGATGGTCACACACTTTTTGAAGACACTTATTTTTAAAGTAAAATTTAAATGGGAATTTGAAAACTTTGAAGTGTCGAATATAATGATAAAATCATTTTTATTTACTGATTTTTTTTTTTGTAAGTCCGATATTTCGCTAATACACAGCCTCGTCAGGGTTGAAAGTCCGGTTCGTGATATTTTTTTTTTTTTTCCTTTTTCTTTATTTTGGTGTTATGGCGAAGAGAAAAGAATATAATGCTCAGTTTCGAGCCGAATTTAAAGTAAAAGATGGTCACACACTTTTTGAAGACATTTTTGAAGTAAAATTTAAATGGGATGAGGCTATGTATTAGCGAAATATTGGACTTACAAAAGAAATTAGTAAATAAAAATAATTTTCTCATTATATTTGACACTTCAAAGTTTTCAAATTTCCATTTATATATATATATATATATATATATATATATATATATATATATATATATATATTCCACTTAAATGTAAGGGGCTCCTCTCGACTATTTGTTTTTTCTTCCGAGTGTTCTGTCTATTCCAAATTCTTTCTTTTACATTTCTGAATGACGAACTAAACGAATATCAGATTGATTGTTAGAAATCGCATATTGGTCTTCATATTTTTAACCAATCATTTATTGTTTTCTAAAAGTTTTTTTCAATTTTTAATCTAATATTTCATGTAACAACAATTTATTTACAGGCTTCCCTCAGTAAACTAAGTTTAATATCATTTACAATAGTTTTTCGTCTTTATTTCTCCATTTGCTTACATGATCATATAAACTGTGCCAATCGCTTTATTGCAGATAAGTAAAATATCTATATTTCACTAAATATACGTCACAAAAATATGTATCGCCAAAGGACTGCTTTTAATTATTTCTCAAAATTTTATTTAAATTCATGCGATATTCACAACATTATGGCACGAAGTTATGACATTTTTATCAAACAATTATCGAGGAATTTATACTGTCCATTGTTTTATTGCAGATCTGTTACAATGCCAAAAATATTGGCGATTGAATGTTATCGAAAAGCAAAGGATTTTTTATGGATTCGCAGAAGAGAAACCTTTCAGATCGCGATATTCGGAAAATTCATAGGGAAATCAACTGAAACCCAAACAGCACCAGTGCTTCCATTTTTACAAGAGCTGGAATCGTTCAAAGATTCAGGCAGGCCCGATGCAATGTGTTGAATGAGATAGAAAGGAACATCAAACCTCTTTCAAGGCCTCCATTGAGCAAACAACATAGGGAAAATTAATGGCTTGGGAACAGAATTACATGAAAATGGATTTACAACGTGCCCTATTTACGGATGAGACCCATGCTACTCTTGATTGTCCGGGCGGATGGACCAAGGTTTGTAATCCGAACGAAATTAGAGTTCATCGCCAACGAGGAGGTGGAGGAATCATATTTTGGGAGGGAGTCATTCGGGATACGTTGGTTGGACCGTTTCGAGTGCCAAGGGGTGTAAAGCTTACCAGTAATGGGTAAAAAGGCTTCTTGGCATAGCTAGATGATCTACCATTGCCATGTCGCTTTCAGATGATTTTTTATGCATGACAATGCACCATCCCATTGTGTTGGGGCGACTGCAGCCTTCCTTGAATCTTTGGCCTTCGTTGGAGAAATCCTCATGATTAGGTCACCGTGTTCGCCAGATTGAACATCTCTGGTCAATATAGAAAAATGGGTTTATGAGGGAGGAAAAAAATTTACTTCAAAGGATGCCTTGTGGAGGAAAATAGTTGATGTCGCCAGAGCCATAACTCCTTTTCAAATTAAACAATTAACGTCCTCGGTGGACAAGAGTTTGCTTAAAGTTTTTATTTTATTTTATTTGTACATATGTCGATAAATAATTCATTTATTTGAGGCTTAGCACTTAGGATGTGCTTTTGTTTATTATTCTTTGACAAAGAAATATAATAAATAAATAAAGTTTTCTTGATTAGACATCGTATTTATGCTCAAAACAATATTTTAAGAGACCCGCAATAAAGCGATGGACAGTCGAAATTCCTTGATAAATAATAAAATGTTATAACTCAGTGAATATCGTATGATTTTGAATAAATGTTGGGGAAATAACTAACCTTAAAGCAAAAAAATTAAAATTGGATGATCAAAGGACTGCTTTAAGGTTAGTTATTTCCCCAAATTTTATTCAAAATCATACGATATTCACTGAGTATATATATATATATATATATATATATATATATATATATATATATATATATATATATATATATATATATATACACACACACTTCAGAATAAAATTATCCAACAATCAACTGGTATGGAAACCTGTGATTATAAGATTTACAAAATATTACTGGCAGTAATACTCTATAAGTATTATCCCACCTAAATAAAAATTGCTCGATATACAAGATAAAGCAAATAAATCAAATTTTAGTCATTCAATGAATTTAAAAATTTATGACGTGAAATGTTTGAGTTTCAGATCAAAGATTTTTATTATTCTATGTAAGACAAAGAATACATTAGAAATATTTTAACCCCTTATCCTATAGGATTTCGATGTCTGCCATCTCTTCAGAGGATAAAATATTAGAAAATAGTTATAATGGTTTACACCTTATTTGCTAAAGTCAGTGAGACATGGAAAATCACAATTAAAAATTGATTGAGTAATTAAAAGTTATAGAGTAAGGAAAGTTAAAGAAAAAGATATAAAAGTTAACATCCAAATTGCATATATATTTCATGCAAACATTTCACGTCACAAATTTTAAAATTCATTGAATGATTAAAATTTTATATATATATATATATATATATATATATATATATATATATATATATATATATATATATTTCATTATTATGTGGGTACAAAACTTAATGATAGTTATGAAAAATGGAAGACTGAGTTTTTTGTATCCATGGTAAAAAGAAGGACTGAGGTAAAATATTTAATGGGAAAAAAAATAATAATAGAGTAGAGTCGGCCGAGCAGGTTTCGCCCTCTCTTTTCAAAGGCCAAATCGAGGGGGGGTTATTGCTACAAGGAAACAAATTTAAATGTGGGGAACGACTAAAATAAAATAAAATTATCGGGGAAAGAAAAAAAATGAGAGGAACGACTAAAGTAAATCTATCGTTATGATATGGGGAGAAAACGCCTTAGAGACAAATCACGTTCAAACCTAAAAGACAATCCTTCTGCTTATAGAGAGAAGGTCTCCTTAAGCGGGCGTGAATAGTCTCCAAGACTTTCAAATGAAATAACAAGTGCGCGTGACTCAGGATAGAACATGAGTCACTGCTGAAATTCATTGCACATCGCGGTTTTTAAACAAATGGTCCGTTATAGCGAAACCATGCGTATTGCTCCAAATGTCCGTTCGTGGGTAGATTCTATCCCGGATTTTACTAGGTACGTGTTGTTGGACGCGATCATCTAACCTGAGTGTTCTTCTACCCACGTAGTTGGCACTGCAACTACATTTAAATTGATAAATAACATTATTCATATGATGTGGGGGCAGAACATCCTTTCGGGAGGAAGACAGATAACAATTGTTTTTCATAGAAACCCACAAATATATTCGCCATTATTGGTCCAAGGACCGAGCCCATTGGCATGCCATCTATTTGCCGATATATTATATTATTGAAACTGAATTCAACCTATGTTGTGGCAAATTTCATTAATTCAATAAATATATTTTCAGGAATGGAACGAGGTGATATCTGACTACGATATAAAAAATCAGTACAGATATCTATTGTCACCAAAATAGGGACACAAGTGAATAAGTTGCTAATATCATAAGAGCACATGAATTTATTGGCAACTTTAGAATTTTGCATAAAATAAGCAAACTCAAATGAATCTTTTAAGCAATAGTTACTATAATAATTCGCTACTGGCTGTAAAATGTTGAAGATCCATTTTGCAACCTTGCGTTGTGCAGACCCTACCATAGAAAGAATAGGTCTTAAAGGAATATCCGTTTTATGGGTTTTAGGTAAGCCATACAGCCTGGGGTAATTAGAACCTGAGGGTCTGATCTCATTAGCTATGTTAGAAGGGAGTACACCGTTTTACACCCACTTTACTAATTCCTTCTGAAATTCAGATTCTAAGGAAGCAGTGGAATCTAACGGAGCCTAATTTTATGAATTTTTCAGTGTCATCAAGAATCACCGACATTTTATCAACATAATCATGATGATTTAGTACCACCACTCCCGTGCCCTTATCCGGTCTAGTTATAACTAGAGATTTATGATTTCGCAGAGTCTTAATGACGGCAAAGTGTTCTTTATGCTACTTCAACTCTAAATATGATACTGGTGTACTCGCATAGCTATGACTCGGGTCATTTAATCTTGCTTTTAGGTTCCTTGCCTTGCTTTCAGAGACAGGTGTAAGCCTCACTGTCTGAGCATTAAGTATTTCGAATTCCGAAAATACTTCTTCACGTTTAATACCAGAAGGTGGAACACAAAATTCTAAACCTTGATCCAGTACTAACAACTCAGCAGGAGACGGCTAAATGTCCAATTTACATTCGTTTACCTTGGTAAGGGATAGTGAGTGAAAAATTCGCCAAACCGATTAGCTCAGCTGTAGAACATTGCTATTTCGCCTCCAATGTACGTGTGGTGTTTGCGACAAAACCATTATTGCCATCCTCTGGAAAGGGTATTTTGCCCCCCTCCCATTATATGAATAATGTTATTTATCAATTTAAATGTAGTTGCAGTGCCAACTACGAGGGCAGAAGAACCCTCAGGTTAGATGATCGCGTCCAACAACACGTACCTAGTAAAATCCGGGATAGAATCTACCAACGAACGGACATTTGGAGCAATACGCATGGTTTCGCTATAAGGACCATTTGTTTAAAAACCCGCGATGTGCAATGAATTTCAGCAGTGACTCATTTTCTATCCTGAGTCACGCTCACTTGTTATTTCATTTGAAAGTCTTGGAGACTATTCACGTCCGCTTAAGGAGACCTTCTCTCTGTAAGTAGTGGGGTTGTCTTTTAGCTTTGGACGTGATTTGTCTCTAAGGCGTTTTCTCCCCATATCATAACGATAGATTTACTTTAGTCGTTCCTCTCATTTTTCTCTTCTCTCCCCCCCCCCCGATAATTTTATTTTATTTTATTCGCTCCCCACTTTTAAATTCGTTTACCTGTAGTAATAAAAAAAAACCCTCGATTTGGCCTTTGAAAAGAGAAGGCGAAACTTGATCGGCCGACTCTTCTCCATTATTAAATAATTTTTGTTTTCCTCTCTCATTAAATATTTTCCCTACGTCCTTTTTTTACCATCGATACAAAAAACTCAGTCTTCCCTTTTTCATAGCTATTATATATACATATATATATATAAATATATATGTGTGTGTGTGTGTGTGTGTGTGTGTGTGTGTGTGTGTGTGTGTGTGTGTGTGTGTGTGTGTGTGTGTGTGTGTGTGTGTTAATCAGTTACTTGAAACGTACTCTGTTTGTGTATACCAATCGTAATGGATTAAAAGATCTTTCTCATAAATAAAGTTTTTTATAATGAAAAATAATTATATAAATTTTGTAAATTTTTAAAAACATCTATGCTCAGTTAATGTCCTTTTATTGGGTTCCAGCACATATATCGTATAATAAAACAATTCTCCAAGTTCCAAATATCAAGTTATTCAGTTGGCCATTTATTACTTTTCAAAAGGTATCCATTACAATATTGTTTCGAATTGCGATTAACAAGTCTGCAAAATTATTTTATTGCTGCATATTTAATAACGTACTCATTAGATGTTTACTTAACAAATTATAAAAACACTATTTTGAACAACATATATGGTTCAGGTAACCGACATGCTCTACCATTCCTTCGTGTTTCAAAGATTATATTTGAAATGAGAAGGAGCGACAGAGCGTGTCGGTTACATATTAGCTTGTCTATGTGTAGTATCAGTACAAACCTGATTTTGTACAGCATGCAGTCTTTGCGTCAGGCAATGAGAATAAATAAAGAAAAAAATGGTCGCTGCGATCTCATAACGAAACTTCAGGGCAACTAATACGCATATGAAAAGCAGACGGTTTTAATAAAAAGCCTGTTGATAAGAGAGGAGATTCCTTTCGGCAGACGTGAGTTTTGTCAGGTGTGTATTGAATTTTAATTGATAAATAACATTATGAATTTCAGCAGTGACTCATTTTCTATCCTGAGTCACGCGCACTTGTTATTTCATTTGAAAATCTTGGAGACTATTCACGCCCGGTTAAGGAGAATTAGCTGTGTATTGAATTTTGAGACCGGGAGAAGAATCAGCTGTGTATTGAAATTTGAGACCGGGAAAAGAATCAGCTGTGTATTGAATTTTGAGACCGGAAGAACAATCAGCTATGTATTGAATTTTGAGACCGGGAGAAGAATCAGTTGTGTATTGAATTTTGAGACCGGGAGAAGAATCAGTTGTGTATTGAATTTTGAGACCGGGAGAAGAATCAGCTTTGTATTGAATTTTGAGACCGGGAGAAGAATCAGCTGTGTATTGAATTTTGAGACCGGGAGAAGAATCAGCTGTGTATTGAATTTTGAGACCGGGAGAAGAATCAGCTGTGTATTGAATTTTGAGACCGGGAGAAAAATCAGCTGTGTATTTAAGTTTGGGACCGGGAGAAGAATCGGCTGTGTATTGAATTTTGAGACCGGGAGAAGAATCAGCTGTGTATTGAATTTTGAGACCGGGAGAAGAATCAGGTGTGTATTGAATTTTGAGACCGGGAGAAGAATCAGCTGTGTATTGAATTTTGAGACCGGGAGAAGAATCAGGTGTGTATTGAATTTTGAGACCGGGAGAAGAATCAGCTGTATAGTGAATTTTGAGACCGGGAGTAGAATAAGCTGCGTACTGAATTTTGAGACCGGGAGAAAAATCAGCTGTGTATTGAATTTTGAGACCGGGAGAAAAATCAGTTGTGTATTGAATTTTGAGACATGGAGAAGAATCAGCAGTGTATTGAATTTTGATGCTGAGAATTAGGAGAAGGAGAAGAATAATTAACATAAACTGTTGGGAGACTACAGAAAATTTTACATCAGGCAGTTTTGGTGAACAAAGAAAATGGTATCAAGAACAGAAAATAGATCGCATTTTCAAAGAGCATTTTGAGGCATACAATAGGCTTAGAAGAGTTACCTGAACCGGAGAATCGATGGACGTATATGCAGCAGAAGTAAGGCATCTAGTAGGATATACTGGGCGCAGCCTTGAGAAAACCGTTAAGCTGGCCGCTGTGAGTGGTTTTCTTGACCACATCTCTATATAACTATAACGACTGACTGGGATTGAAATCATAGAGGTAGAGGAGAGATTGTGGAGAGCTGCAACCAGACCTTATCTGTTTTCAGTGTGGCAAGGTTAGGCACATTATAAAGGATTGCTCATCGCTCCTGAATAGTCACCACTTTAATACTGGAAAGGCGTGTAAGATTTTGTTGCCATATACTCATAGATAGGGTCAGTGTTAACAGAAAGAGTAGTAGAGCCCTTGTTGATACTGGCTGTAAAACTACTCTTGTACGCATCGCCGACTCTTGGAATGGAGCCAGTAATATAAGAGTAGTAGATGGCAGAGAGCTGGAGTGTTGTGGAGAGGCCGATGCCAAGATTGTGGTGAAGAATATGCCGTTGCGACTCAGAGTGAGTTTGCTGAATAGGCTTATTGCGGGAACCGATGTGGTACTTGGCCTAGATGTGATAGACCTACTGGGAGGAGTTACAATTACTAAAGGCCAGATGAAGTTTGGCAATCAGTGTACTTAGAGTGGCAAGAAGGATCAATACCATCAAACCAACAAAACGCAGGCGATGTTAGAGTAAGGATGGTGATTTTCGAGCCTATTTCGATGGTTACAAGTGGACAGTAGAGAGGCGATGGACCGCAGAACCACCTGCATTGACAAATCAAGTTAACTGCTACAAAAGCACACTAAAAAGATAGGGAAGTTGAAAAGTAGATGAGGAAATCTAAATATCATGGTCAGAAAAGGTTGAAAAAATTCTGCCTTGGGCCTTGGTTCAATCTACCAACAAGAAAGTTAAGCCAGTGTTGGATTTCCGGGAATTAAACAAGTATGTGGCCTGTCACACCAAAGATGGAATTGACGTGTATGAAGAAGTCTTCGTGTATGAGAGTGAAGGAAAATAAGATAATAATGAATAATGAAGAATAATAATGAAGAAGTCTACGTGTATGAGAGTGAAGGAAAATAGAACGAGCAACTACAATCGTGGACCTTAAGTCGGCCTACCTTCAAATTTATGTGGACAAGAAGCTATGGCAATAGCAATTGGTCGATTAGGATTTGAACTGAATTCTGTACCAAAAATAATGACAACAGTTTTTAAGACCGTGTTGATGCGGTTAAGGCAGCCACCTTCTCTTATATCGATGATGTACTGGTGGATGAGACCAAGGTGACAGCCGAAAGGGTGAGAGATCATGTCAAGACATACGGATTGACAGCTAAACTATCAAGTTGTTGGAAAACGGAATGGTTTTGGGATTGAGATTGCAGTGGAATAAGGAAAGCTGATGTTTGGGCTAGGAAACGAGATCCCCAAAGCCAATGACCTAACCAAGAGAGAACTGTTCTTGGTATGCAAAAAGTTGGTTGGCCATTACCCTGTAGCCGGACGGTTGCGGACTGTATGCAGCTTTATTAAAAGGCAGATCGACAGAGCAGCAATTGACCAATAAGTGCTTCTCATGCTGCAAGAAATCATTGCGGAAGTGAAAAAAGTGAACCCTGTAAAAGAAAAATGGCATATAAAAAGGAGTCGTGAAGGGGTAATATGGAGCGATGCTAGCAGCCTGGCATTAATAGTATTGCTAGAAATAAATGTAACTGCCGTATACTTTACGGACAGAGTATGCTCTGCCTCAGCACTTTACTGTGAAACTATAACGAGTATACGAAATGATATAATGAGAGAAAATATTACTTAGATTTGAAAAATATTTTCCACTGCAAATTATGTAGTAGTATATATATATATATAATACTCATGACAAAGTTAATTAGGACAATCCCAATATTTTCTACTGTAATTCAATTTGATGCAGAAAGCAACATTTTTGTTTATTTGTAATGTAGATGGATTTCGGTGAAAATATTCTAGGGAGGATAAATTGTATTTTAAATTAGCTTGACATGAAATCTATTATTATCGACAATATTCACCACGTTCAACAAAAGGAAAACGCTAAGCAGAATCAAATATCGGTGCGTCAGATACAATGTTATTTAAGACTTACTTCTAAAATCCAACTGACTTAATTTCATCTATTAGATTATGTCAATGTTTATGTGTGAGGAGCATATGCTTTTGTTACTAATGCCTTTGTATGTGAATGCGTAACGTGAATTCTTATCAACATTCAAATCTTTTTCGGTCTTTATATATAAAGCTTTGCATCCAGCAATGTCTATTGTACCTCATCTACTCCACCCTTTAATAATCATTCAAATTTTTCTTTCGTTTCATTATTCTCTTTTCGATTCTAAAATAGCGTTGGTGTTACCACCCCATATCTCTCTCACTTAGTCACACTTAAAACACGTCCGCACATGGTAACACATGAACGCTAACGTTAAATACAAATGTTTCCCCTTCTCTTTGAGTTTTACATTTTACATATTTATTGCTATTTTTCATTTACTTCAATTTCTTCTTTTCCTCCTTCTTTTATCCTATTACACATTCCATTAATGCAAACAGATAGATAGATAGATAGATAGATAGATAGATAGGTAGGTAGGTAGGTAGGTAGGTAGGTAGATAGATAGATAGATAGATAGGTAGGTAGGTAGATAGATAGATAGATAGATAGGTAGGTAGGTAGGTAGATAGATAGATAGATAGGTAGGTAGGTAGGTAGGTAGGTAGGTAGGTAGATAGATAGATAGATAGATAGGTAGGTAGGTAGGTAGGTAGGTAGATAGATAGATAGATAGATAGATAGATAGGTAGGTAGGTAGATAGATAGATAGATAGATAGATAGATAGGTAGATAGATAGATAGATAGATAGATAGGTAGGTAGATAGATAGATAGATAGATAGATAGATAGATAGATATATAGGTAGGTAGGTAGGTAGGTAGATAGATAGATAGATAGATAGATAGATAGATAGGTAGGTAGGTAGGTAGGTAGATAGATAGATAGATAGATAGATAGATAGATAGATAGATAGATAGAGCGTACATATAAACTGACAAATCATATGACGGTAAATAATAGATGCGAATCAATGCGCTGACGAAACGAAAAAGTGTTCAAATATTGATAGAAACGGGTAAAAAAAAAGAAATGGATCTTATTTGACGCAAGCCTTCGTATAGTTGTACACAATTCAAGAGATTGTTCATTTAACTCATTTGAAAAATAATGATAGCATAATTATATCAACATATTCATTTCCATTTCTTAAAATTTAAATTCCCTATCATTCTTAAAACGCAAATGGCAATGTTGATTCTTATAATATGTTATCTTTAAAAATGTTTACATTTATTCAACTTGAAAATATAGTTAAAATTTTAACACATTAAAATACAGAAAGTTCTGGTAAGAAATATTTTCTCCTGGTTAGATGAAAATTATTATTCAATGAATTAACTCTTGAATCTTTTATATAAAACAATGCATTTACAAAACAACGTTCAAGATTCTATATTATTAATAACGAATGGGAAGATGGTGTCTTTCAAAATCAATTGAATAATCAAAATGATCGGTGAGAATTTGTGTGAAAATATATGCATACATTTGGGTTTTCATATAGCAATTAAATGATTCATTACACAGTCTGTGAACATCCAACTTGATAATAGAATAAAAATTGTCAATTAAATGGTATGCTTTGGCATTCTGGCTATTGACAGTTATGTTCCTGACATGTCTCCTAGATGGAAAGGATCAGCATGCCTCGCTTCTAGACTACAGTTCCCGAGGATTGTGTGACAAATGTCCATGGACCACTTTGGAGTGCTGATTATGTTGTGATATAGATAAACATCACCCTAAACTCTCAATCCTAAGTTGAAAAGCCATTGCTCAAAACAAGATACTTCAAGATGGCTGATTGGAAAACAGAAATCACACCGGGGATGCACCATGGAGTATTATTTATTCTATTCCTGTAAAATAGTGTGAAAATGTGAAAATGAGGTTATTGAATGGTTAATAGCAGCAATTGAAGCACATGTTCCCACACAGAAGTTCTTTAGCAAACTACACTCTTCCCAAATGGTTCACTTCTACTTGTACTGCTTCCATTGCTCGAGGGCAGCATGCATTCTATAGCTTTATCCAACATAACAGTACAAATAGAGAAAAGTATATAGAAGTTAGAAATAATTGTAAGAGTGAAATAACCTCAAATAAAGGAAGAGATACCGAAACCAAAAAATACATTGGGTCGCAGTGTAGTAAATAATGACCAATCAACAATTCCCACATTATCTAACAATATCGAGGTTTGCACGACAACCGAGAAGGCGAGTCTGCTTGTCCTTCAGTTTCCCTCCACTTTCACTTTAGATCAAACAAACTACTTCTTCCCAAACTTCCCTTTTGCAGACATGTTCGTGATATTATAAGAAACCTAGGCACCACAAAGGTGTGTGGCTCTGATATTGTCCTAGCTATACTATTAAAAATGCTCCTTTGAGGTTGCTCTAATTCTTCCAAACTCTTCAACAAATGGCTTACCGAGTCTCGCCTTCCTGATTGCTGGAAAATTGCTTCTATGGTACTAGTTTGCAAGAATTCTGTCAATAAAACTGACCCACTTAAATATCGCCCCATTAGTCTCCTCTCTCTCTTCACCAAAATCATTGAGTGAATCAATCAGTCAAGCACTAATCCATCATAAATAATAATCTTCTTTCATACTGATGGACTTACTGCAGATATTCTAACTGTAATCTCCAAAGGTATTTATCACGCACTAAATAAGGTAAGAGATACTAGGGTACCTAGTATCTCTTACCTTATTTAGATATATACCTAGATACCTAGGTATATATCTTATTTAAATATATACCTAGATACCTAGGTATATATCTTATTTAAATATATACCTAGACACCTAGGTATATATCTAAGGCCTTTAACAAGTTCTGGGACGATAGGTTTCTCCTGGATGTTTAATTATATGGTACTACTGGATGAATACTTAACATAATCAAATCCTTTTAAATAAGAGAAAAACCAAGGTTGTTCTCGATGGTTGTACCTCAAAACAACACTATATAAATATGGGTGTGTCTTTAGACCTTTATTATTCCGTATATTCATAACTGATCTCATTAATAAAATTGTTTCCAACATAGATACATTTGCTAATTATACCATGCTCTATAACATATACGAGTAGAAAATGAATAAACAAAAAGAAATTACTGAAACCCTAAAGGAAGACCTCCAGCCTGTAGTGCAATGGGGCTGTAAATGAATAGTAACATTCAATGCTATGAAGACTAGGCCTTTTTTTCTATAGTGATTACAAGGAACCTCTTCAGATATCGATAGCCATAGTAAGACTCTACTTAAGAGATCATTGTTCAAACTCCTTGGCTTAACATTCACAGGCAGCATGAATTGGAACAAATGCATTAAGGACATTGCCAAGGCTGCTGCCAAAAAGATCAGCTCTCTCTACCATGCTAGAAAATTCCTTACTCTGAGAGTATCCTGTATCTCTACAAGACTACTTTTTGGCCATGCATTGAGTATTGTTGCTACATCTGTGCCACGAGTCTCTTGCTCTTAGGCAAGTTTGAGAAAAATGTAACCAACCCTAATAGGTCCCACACTACCAACCAAACTCCAACCTCTGTTCCATCGATGAAATTTTGTATCCCTGTACCTTTTACAAGTATCATAATGGAATATGCTCCGACAAACATCAACACTTGTTTTCCCTCAACGTAAATCCTCACAACTAACCGACAAGCAGCAAAATCCCATCCTTACAGTGTAGAGATCCCTATATGCCAGAAAGCCTTCTATTCAAATAATTTCTTCGTTTTAACTGTTAAACTTTGGAATTACCTCCCGTATCTCTGATTCTTTGACTGTACTGACATGCAGAAGTTCAAATGTAATGTAAACAGACATCTCACAACTGTACTCCCTACATAGCATCTCTGTGAATTTGATCGTCAAATATTAATCAGTTTTTATAAAAAATGATACTGAACAACCAATCAAATTGCTTGAAAAATAAAAGTCGATACAAAAGATAGCAGTAATTATTTATCTTGAAAATTCGTAAATGGGGAAAGATAATATGATGTAGTGATTACACAAAACTATGACGATTTTTTCTAAACTGAATTCGACAAATTAGTTTTCCGGTGATTAATGGAAAGGTGTTAATAAATTTATGACTAAAATATACTCCTACTTTTGCTAGATATGAATTTTTTATGAGAGTCAATTGGGTGGGAATTAATGTGAGAAAATCACAGACAAACCGACTGTAACTATTAAGAAACATGCACCAGGTAGTGACAAGAAGTGTGACTGGCATGGAATTATGTGTAATACATGTGTTTATAGTCCTATGATACTTTATAGGAGAGGGGAAATAATTTTACTGCATTAATATAAATAATATATTTATTCTAATATGGATAAATAATATATGTATTATAATATATAATATATCTATTGTGCATTTTAATATGCAATGTGCATCCTATTATATTTGTACGAGGTGGCTTAAATAAGTTTTAAAACGTTTTTTTGTATTGATAGTACACACATGAAATTCTAATTCTCTTCGAAGTAATCTTCTTCAGCTGCACTGCACTTGTTGTACAGTTCAAAAGGTTCCATGAAAGTTCTCTTGTGTGAGCATGTCAATAACTCTCGTCACAGATTCTTTCATTTCTGCAATTGTCTCATAAGCCTCTAAGGTTTTCCTTAGGCTTAGGGAATAATCAAAAGTTGGAGGGAGCAAGGTCTGGATTATAGGGAGGGTGAGGAACTCTTGATGTCCATTTTAGTCAAATAGTCTGTTGGAGTTGTTGACTGGTTCATTTTTCTGGTAAAACCCTAACACCAACCCAATTTGAAGAGTGCTGGCTTCTTCCTAGGAATCTATGTTAATGTTTTAAGGGATTTCTTTCTGAACTCCTTTAAAACCTCAGAAACGTGTGGAATGTTTCAGTATAGTTTTCCTTGTTGACTGTCTGTCCTATGGGGACCCAGTGCATGTAGATCATGCCGTGCTGTCAGTAAAAGAGATCATCATAAATTTCTAGATGGATTTACTCTGTTTGGCCTTCTTTGGTCTGGGAGAGTTAGTCTGCTTCCACTGGAATTCCTCTTGGTCATAGCAGTAGATCCAGCTTTCATCGCAGGTCACTAGAGCATCAAGAACTGCAGGATCTGAATTAATAAGCTCAACCATCTTCCTGCTTTCTTTCTGGTCTTTTCTAAGCGCCCTTGGAACAAACTTTGTGCAATTCTTCCGCATCTTCAATTCCTCATGAATAATTATGTGAGCAGTTCCCACACTAACATTAAACTATGTACTTATTGCTTCTATACACATACGATAGTCTTTATCCATGAAATTCTTTATTTGGCTAATCAACTTTGGTGTTCTGACTTCTTTACTCCCCCTCAGACACCTCATCATCCCTCAAAGACTACCTGCTTTGCATGAATCTCCTATGCCACTCAAAACATCATACTCGATTCATGCAAGATGGTCCAAAACAGTCTGAAACATTCCATACGTTTCTGTGGCATTTTCCAAGTTTACCATTTTTGAAATTCACCAGCTGTCGAAATCATGCTTTAGTAGGGTGTATTCTAATTCTTGGTGTAGCTGTTCATTTGAACCTGAGATCATAAAAATTGATAAGTCATCCCATGTACAGCAATAACATACTGAATTTTCAAGAATCTATGATAATTTCAAACACCTGTAAAAAAAAAAGTCTGGAAACTTATTGAAGGTACCTAGTATTATATTTCCTACATAATATTTTGATTGCAGAAATTTCCCTCTGGACCAAAATAGCATAAGTTTGCAACAACATATTCCACATACAAATTTATTCTGTATAGACTATTAGCCACTATCTTATGTAACTTTAAAACGACATTTTAGATACATTTGGTCGTTATAATAAAATCCTAGATTACATTTTAGAAGCAACATCATCACAATCTCACCATCTTTAGACGAAGTAGTTCCTATTTTTTCCTCTAAATATCAAGTCCTCCATACCACCCCGATTCAAGACCGGGAAGAAATATACACATTATAACTACATTGTCCTGGCACCTTTGTAACTGGATCATACACATAGACATACAATTACCTTTCCATTTCCCGATTCGAAAATAATAATTCCTCCCTTCTAAAATTCCGGCCATTCTCATTGACTGAGAGCTGAGCTATAAAATCGATTATTCCAGATTGCATACTTTATTACTGAATGCGTCAGACCTTTACAAGTATGGCAGCTCTCTCTACACGAAACAATAGTTTTATGAATATTAAACCAAATACAAGAATATTAACTGCTCATAATCATATATTTACACACAGTAAAGTACACACAAATTATCACCATGTAACTACCCCAACCCTTCAAAAAACAATCCCTGAAGCAAAAAGCATAACGTTTATGGATAGCATTGTTCCCCCCCCATTTAATATCTTCTTAACAAAACGACAACAATACTATTTTTTTGTTGTTTTTTTTTCCTTTTAGTTTGTTTTATAGCGGGCAGTTTCCTTTTTTATACCTTTTTATTTACATGTCTATACCTATGCACACATTTAAATCGCGCAGATACCCCTCTCCCCCAAAAAAAACCCAGAAGCATAACATTAATATATCCTTTAAAATGACGACTTCTTTTTCTTTTGGTTCATAGTATTTGCACGTTAGGATCATAACAGCAATTATCAAGGTTAAATTTGGAGCAAATATTTTTAACCTCCCCCCACTCACAGGATGGGGTGTCTATTCCGAGAGCCATTCTTATCATGTGGATGTTGTGGGTGACCATTCCAAAAGCTGTTCTTAACATGAGGAGGTTGAGGATGTCTATTCAGAAGCGCATTCTATGAGGAGATGGAGTTGCGCAACAACAATAACAACCATACTTTATTGTTTTTACGAGGGAGCATGTTTGATTATAGACCAATTGTTTTTTTGTCTTTTTAAGATAAATTTTTATCTTAGATCCACCTACACACTTTCCTAAAAAATTTTCGACTGTTCTGCTTAAGAAAATCTTATTTATATTTGGCAGATTCAAGTAGTTGTCATGATATAAAGCCCTGTATTATGCACTTTAAATCACTGGCTGCCAGATTAGTATGCATGGGCGAAGAACAAATCTATTTATATCCGACCGACACTGCCACCCCAAATTTATTTGTTGGTTCATAGTATTTCCACATGGGATCTTGACAGCGATAATCAAGGTTAAATTTATGGCAAATATGTTGACAGCCACTTTACTACCAAAATGGGGTGTCTATTTCGAAAGCCGTTCTTAACATGAGCAAGTTGGAAGTTGGGCAACAAAAACCTCACCACCACCACTACCACCAACAACAACAACACTTTAATTTTTCTACGAGATGCCAATGCCAATTAACAGGTCCTGCTAGTAATATATAAATTACACTGGACAACAATTTTTACATTTTGAATGTTGTCTCTATTTCTACAATTGATTTGTGGTATTTTTTTCGACTGAATAAAAAATGGCGTCTGTTTCTCTCCATCAGGTTAGGTTTTTGTGCCAAGTTGATTTGTAAAAAAAAGATCTTGTAACAAAATCGATTACATTTTTGTGCCAAGTTGATTTGTAAAAAAAAAGATCTTGTAACAAAATCGATTACATTTTTGTGTCAAGTTGATTTGTAAAAAAATGATCTTGTAACAAAATCGATTACATTTTTGTGTCAAGTTCATTTGTAAAAAAAAGATCTTGTAACAAAATCGATTACATTTTTGTGCCAAGTTGATTTGTAAAAAAACGATTTTGTAACAAAATCGATTACATTTTTGTGTCAAGTTCATTTGTAAAAAAAAAGATCTTGTAACAAAATCGATTACATTTTTGTGTCAAGTTGATTTGTAAAAAAAAAGATCTTGTAACAAAATCGATTACATTTTTGTGTCAAGTTGATTTGTAAAAAAAAAGATCTTGTAACAAAATCGATTACATTTTTGTGCCAAGTTGATTTGTAAAAAAAATGATCTTGTAACAAAATCGATTACATTTTTGTGTCAAGTTCATTTGTAAAAAAAAGATCTTGTAACAAAATCGATTATATTTTTGTGTCAAGTTGATTTGTAAAAAAAAAGATCTTGTAATAAAATCGATTACATTTTTGTGTCAAGTTGATTCGTAAAAAAAAGATCTTGTAACAAAATCGATTACATTTTTGTGTCAAGTTGATTTGTAAAAAACAAAAAGATCTTGTAACAAAATCGATTACATTTTTGTGTCAAGTTGATTTGTAAAAAAAAAAGATCTTGTAATAAAATCAATTACATTTCTGTGTCAAGTTGATTTGTAAAAAAAAAGATCTTGTAACAAAATCGATTACATTTTTGTGTCAAGTTGATTTGTAAAAAAAAAGATCTTGTAACAAAATCGATTACATTTTTGTGCCAAGTTGATTTGTAAAAAAAAAAGATCTTGTAACAAAATCGATTACATTTTTGTGCCAAGTTCATTTGTAAAAAAACGATCTTGTAACAAAATCGATTATATTTTTGTGTCAAGTTGATTTGTAAAAAAAAAGATCTTGTAACAAAATCGATTACATTTTTGTGTCAAGTTGATTTGTAAAAAAAAAAGATCTTGTAACAAAATCGATTACATTTTTGTGTCAAGTTGATTTGTAAAAAAAAGATCTTGTAACAAAATCGATTACATTTTTGTGTCAAGTTGATTTGTAAAAAAAAAAGATCTTGTAACAAAATCGATTACATTTTTGTGTCAAGTTCATTTGTAAAAAAAAAAGATCTTGTAATAAAATCGATTACATTTTTGTGTCAAGTTGATTTGTAAAAAAAAAAGATCTTGTAACAAAATCGATTACATTTTTGTGTCAAGTTGATTTGTAAAAAAAAAGATCTTGTAACAAAATCGATTACATTTTTGTGCCAAGTTTATTTGTAAAAAAAAAGATCTTGTAACAAAATCGATTACATTTTTGTGTCAAGTTGATTTTAAAAAAAAAAAGATCTTGTAACAAAATCGATTACATTTTTGTGTCAAGTTCATTTGTAAAAAAAAAAGATCTTGTAACAAAATCGATTACATTTTTGTGTCAAGTTGATTTGTAAAAAAAAAAGATCTTGTAATAAAAATGATTACATTTTTGTGTCAAGTTGATTTGTAAAAAAAAGATCTTGTAACAAAATCGATTACATTTTTGTGTCAAGTTGATTTGTAAAAAAAAAGATCTTGTAACAAAATCGATTACATTTTTGTGTCAAGTTGATTTGTAAAAAAAAAGATCTTGTAACAAAATCGATTACATTTTTGTGGCATTATCAGCTGATTTTTGGCAACACATATCATCCTATACATGTTTTTAAGAAATAAAAATATTTTGCCAACAACATATATTGATTACCTGATAGAAACATTGATTACTGTAAACTGAATGGTGGGCATTTGTAAGGTAAGTGCCTGTAAATTGCAAGTTGCTTCACCATTGTTCAAACTTCAGGACTTGAACTTCCGTTTTTTAAAACTTATGGAAAGCTCAGCGGCAGGAAGATCTCTCTTCAGTTCAACAGTAATCAGCCATCATGACTGCATTCCGGAGACTCTGATACCTGATTGCTTTCTTTGTCTGATGGAGTATCTATATAGTATCTATAGTTCTTGATGCTCTGGTGACCAGCGATGAAAACTAGATCTACTGCTATGGCCCAGAGACCAAGAGATAAAGTTTCCGGTGGAAGCACGCTGGCTCTCCAAGCCCCAAGAAGGCCAGGCAGAATAAATCCATTTAGAAATCTATCTGTTTGTCACTTATTTGAACCCAGGTTTCAGGAAACCGATCTATATGTGAAAATACCACTCGATACTCATTTTGCAGGTTTCTAAAAGCAACCAGCATGTTGTTGACAAGTTCTGACCATATTGTTACCAAGAAAGTTCTTCATTACCAGAACAGATGCATTTCATGCTTCCAGTTCCACTTCGTTCATTGAGTTCTCGAACTTTGGATCTCTGATGAGCTGCCAAATCTAAGGACTGTCAAAGATACCAACTTTCAACTTCTCCACAGTCAATTCTGGAAACTTCTCCACAGTCAATTCTGGCATAAGTACGTGAAGCAGTCACCACCCTTGTCCAGAGCCTTAGTGCACAGCTTCATTAACGGAGCTTGATGTGCAGCAGTGGAACGAGTATTCCGTCTCTGTTCACCAGAGGATTGTTGATGGTGTTTCTTCCTTTGCAAGACACCAATTCCTCCTACACAGTTCAGTCTTTCTTCGTGTATGCTGAGCACGAATTTTGAGAAGATTTCGAGGTTTTATAACTTCAAACCGATCCCTTTTGTTAAATAATCACCCAGCACATAGAATACTATGAATACTGCTTGTCTTTAAAATAATCATTTCCAATCAAAACAATTATTGAAAATGGCATTTTACACCCACTAACTCCTTCTGAAATGCGTACAAAAACGTAAAAATCGATATGTTGTCATAGCTTATAATTACCTTATTGAGCAAAACTAATGTGATGTTTCGATTCCGCACACTAGATTTTTGAAAAAACGCAGACAAAAAAATATAAATTATGAATTATAATATGCATTGTAATGTATATTATAATATATATTATTATGTATTATATGTACTATATATTATAATATAATTTATATATCTATAAAAGTGAACGTGTCTGTCTGTCTGTCTGTCTGTGTACATTTCCCTACGCAATAACTCTGTCAATTTTTAGTCTACAGACTCGAAATTTGATATACAGCGTACTGAGATTTGGGAAAATTTATGTGATTGGTTTTCGGCCAGAGATTTGGCTGTTAAGGGGTTAAAGTTCAATAATTTGACCTTTGAGAATCTACCAAACTCCTCCGACAATTTGGGGTCTAAACACTTGAAATTTTTGATATAGGTTCCTTGGACATGGATCTAACTTAATAACTTGATTTGAATCCTAAACAATAAATGTTAAGGGGTCATAATAGGGGTCAAAACAAAAAGGTTGACCGGTTTCTTTTTATTTGTTTTTTTTTTTTGTTTTTTTTTTTTTTGCTCAGCATACACCTCAAAACACCCGGGCAACGCCGGGCCGAAATGCAAGTATATCTATAAAAGTGAACGCGTTTATGTGTCTGTGTGCCTGTCTGTTTGTCTGTGTGTCTGTGTATATTTTCCTTCGCAATAACTCTGTCAATTTTCAGTCTACAGATTCGAAATTTGATATACAACGTACTGAGATTTGGGAAAATGTTTGTGATCCGTTTTCGGCCAGAAATTTGGCTGTTAAGGGGTCAAAGTTCAACGATTTGACCTTTGAGAACTCTACCAAACTCCTCCGACAATTTGAGGTCTAAACACTTGAAATTTTAGATATAAGTTCTTCGGACATGGATCTAACTTAATAACTTGATTTGAGCCCAAAATAATAATTTTTAAGGGGTCATAATAGGGGTCAAAGTTTTAAAAAAACTGACCGTTGTTTTTGTTTGTTTGTTTTTGTTTTTTTTTTGCTCAGCATACACCTCCAAACACCCGGGCAACGCCGGGCACCCATGCTAGTAATATATATATATATATATTATCATATATAATGTATATGTGTATTATATATATATATTGATTTTATGTAGCCTCATACATTAATTTCTTTCTATATAGTCTTATGCGAAAAGTTGACTTTGTAAGTTGGATTAATAATATTGTGTATTAACAATAGCTTTTTAGTTTAAAGGTCTACAGCTTTAAGCTTACACAATTAGATGACCTCTTATTATCAATTAGATAAATATTTCATACACTACTTTAATATTTTCTTATTAGAATATTCATTTCCTACTCTTCTATATCTTAACTTAGGATCTTAACTCGTAACAATATTTTCTAGAGACATTTAAGTAATTATTTCTCTGACATTAAATTATGATCTATAAAAGTAAGGTATGAATTCAGTCATTTTGTAATTATTTGTTGTTATTTATAGGATTCTATTGATCATTATTTATCATTATTAAATCTTAGTTTATCTATTCAGCTTATTAGATTAATTATTTATTAATTTTTTTTTATTAAATTTTAATTCTGAAGAAATTCTGAATTTTTAAAAGAAATTCTTTTTCTGAATCGAATGAATTTAAATCAGCATCGAATTAAAATACATTTTTTTAAAATTCTTTTTTATTCCTCTCATATTTTTCACCTTTTTTTAATTAAATGTATGCATATCCTTATATCATATATTTTAAACTAATATGATTAGCTTACAACAGTTTATTTCAACTTGATTTGGGATACTCGTAGTTTAATCCTGTAAATCCCCATTAAATCAACTAATGTTCTTTTTATTTAATCTACTAGCAGAGTGAACCGACATTGCCCGGGATTGAATGATAATCAACGAATGTTTCACACTCCCATATTTTTATTGTCATGGAACTCGATAAAATAGCCCATTTTTCAATCAAATTGAAATCTAATTGGGGACCCATCGCGATGCACCTAGAAGAAGCTTCACATACCTCTTACAGTGACTAAGTTCACAATATATTGTAGTGTACATTGCATTGTAGAGAATCCAGTGTTGATTTTATAAAATTATTTTTATTTATAATGTCTTGCATTAAAGTTTCAAACGCAAAAAGCCAAGTATCATTGTTCATTTCGAACGCGTCTTTGTTATATCAAAGAACTTACTGTTAATTTTATATGCCTGGCATTGTTGGTTGTGTGATGATAATGGCTTCAATTTATGTTTCAAATGAAAAAGTCAAATATCATTGTGAAATTCTACTGTAAATATAAACATTCATTTCGAATGCGCCCCTATCATATCAAAGAATCTACTGTTGATTTTATATGTTGGTCCTTTCGACTTGTGTGGTAATAAAACTTCTTAAATGCTCTTGTGATGTTAGGCTGTGTAAAATGTTAAATTTATGTCAAAATCGCCTGTTTCTTCTTTCATTGGATTATTTCGATTATCGATTTATTGAGAACATTCCAACATAAAACCTATCTATGAACACTGCCAGGCTTATATCTTTGTGTGAAATTTCATAAAAATTGACCCAGACGTTTTCGAGTCCATAGGGAACGAACTCACTGACACACACAGACACACAAAGTTCCTTTTATCTAATAGTAGAGCTAGAGATATAACATTAAAATATTGTACATCGTTTTTTCTAAACATATTTGATACTGTTAACAAGCCTTTACCTTCGATCGCATTTAATACTTGTTGCAAATTTTGTTTGTCTGCTTATCTAATCGTAAAAAACTATGAATTCCTTCTATTGAAACTTTTGTTCGAGTTGTTCCCTTATTATCTAATTCTGCTGGATTTGATTCATTGGTTATCTCCCTGTAGTATTAGCATCACCTCGTGTGTTTACCTTTTTATACTTTGATTTGGAATTACTCGGAGTTGGGTTCTTATGAATAACAAGAATCCTATCTCTAATACTGACTGATCAATAAAAGGACTCCTACTTCAAAATACATAGTGAGAAGACTTTCTGCTTTTAACTTCGGATCTGGAATATTTTTATGGATTTAATAAAATATTATGTTAAGTCTAATTAAGACCATATACTCTTTTTTATCTCCTTTCATTTTGAAATTTTGAAAAAAAGAACAATTTTTATATAAACTTCTATAGGCCTCCAATATTTTCTCGATTTTGCGCGCGTGTGTGTGTGTGTGTGTGTGTGTGTGTGTGTGTGTGTGTGTGTGTGTGTGTGTGTGTGTGTGTGTGTGTGTGTGTGTGTGTGTGTGGTTTCTTTTGCCTTTTTGTTTTGGATTTTGTTTCTTGGCTTTTTTATTGTATTTTTTCATAAAAATTGCTTTTTATATAAATCTTTCTGGTGTCGCATTTGTAAAGTGCTGTATTTATTTGCTTTGTTATTATTTTTTTATACTGAATATTTTCCTATCCTATTATTGTTTTAGTTACAATATTATTATTATTATTATTATTATTATTATCATTATTATTATTATTATTACTGCTAATAATGTTAATAATAATAATATTATTTTTATTTTTACTTTAATAATCTATATATATATATATATATATATATATATATATATATTTTAAATAATTAAATCATGTTGATGTTTTTACTTGACATATATCTGTGATCTTTGGCTGAAGAATTGACAAACTGAAATAAAAAATAAAAAGGAATATAAAAAATCCAAATCGTCTTCGAAAAGATCGTATGCCTAATCATAATATATCTTCAATTCGTGGGACTGAAATAAAAATGTCTCAAATGTGTGTATGTGTGTTTCATTTAATGTTCTTTTTTATTGGAGATAGACAGCTGAACAAATCCACCTTACGGTGTTGAATTAAACCTAAGTGCTAGAGGAGAGTTATTCCCTGTAACCACTATATCCATATAAGAAGTGTATATTTATAAAATATAATTATACATATATAATGATTTACTAGTATCTCTATTTTTATATTAAAGGAACTTTGTGTGTGTGTGTGTGTGTGTGTGTGTGTGTGTGTGTGTGTGTGTGTGTGTGTGTGTGTGTGTGTGTGTGTGTGTGTGTGTGTGTGTGTGTGTGTGTTGAATCGAAAATGGCTGGGCCAATTTTTTTTTTTAATTTCACAGGAAAGTATTTAATGTGTCTGGGAGTGTTCTTAATAAATCTATGAATTTGCTGGTGTGTGTGTGTGTGCGTGCGTGCGTGTGTCTGTGTGTGTGTGTGTGTGTGTGTGTGTGTGTGTGTGTGTGTGTGTGTGTGTGTGTGTGTGTGTGTGTGTGTGTGTGTGTGTGCCTAAATTGAAACTATATTATATGAAAAATTATCATGTATGCAAAATGTTTTCATGAAAATAGTTTATGTAATGGAGAAGAGAATTAAAAAATGAAAAAGTGTGAATTAAAATCAAAAATAAAAAAATCCAAATAAAAGGATATGAAGTGGTTAGGTACTTCCAAGGTGAAATGATCATAAAAGTCAATGATAAGAAGAACCCATTTCTTTGAAAATCTTAATATTTCTTTTTTTACTATCCTGTCGAAAATATATTCTTGTAAAGTATAAAGTATAATTGAGTCTTAAATTGTGTTCTTATATATATATATATATATATATATATATATATATATATATATATATATATATATATATATTTCTGAATTTTTGAGATGATGATTGGTTATTTTTATTATTATTTATCGAACTACTGTTCTCATCTTGAAACTTCAACTCCCACCATCCATATAATGTAAAGAAAGGAATCCTCCGTTGCCTACATTACCAAGCAAAAGCAATATGTAGTAACATCAGTGCATATCAAAAGGAGATGGACAGTTTAAGAGAAACCCTCCACCGAAACAAATATCCAGAGAACATAACATCAGCATCAAGAAATTTGGACCAAACACAAAAGGACATCACTCAGAAACTCACCACAGTTTGTATACCATATATGAAGGGTTTGTCTGAAAAACTTCAACGAATATGTAATCCATATGACATCAGGACAGTATTCAGGAGTGATTTAACTCTCCGGAAACAGCTTGTAAGAGTCAAGCCTCCTACAGAAAAAATCATGACTAAGGACTGTGTATATGAAATCCCATGTAAATGTGGAAAACTATACAAAGGTGAAACGTGTCATCCGTTGAAAGTACGGTTAGAAGAACATCGAAAAGCCGTAGAACATGGCAAGATTGAAAAGTCAGGTATAGCTGACCATATTTGGAAGGAAAAGGGAAACCATCTACCATTATGGGACGAAGTAAAAATTATAGACGGAGAGAAACGGTGGAGTGTGAAACGACTGAAAGAAGCAGCACATATGTTGGGAAATAACCAACTGCTAAGTAGACCTAGTATAGAACTCAATACGATATGGGAACCAGTAATTATTAACAATAGATAATATATACAAGTAATACGTAAAACCATAAATATATACAAGTAATACGTATAGAGATAGATATACATTAATATATAGTAATAATGAATAATAAATAGTGATATTTACAACTAGAAATAAAAAATAGGTTTAAGGTTCCTAAAATTGGTACGTGGCGCAGTGGTTAGAGTACTGGGAAAAATCAATTGTAAAACTGGTATTCTCCTGAAGATTGAAGGTTCAATCCTCAGTGTGGGCGACAAAAAATACATTTGCGTATTACTTAGGACCTCCATCCAGTCATGGCTGACAAAGCAAGAGCATGCTACCCCCGTGAAGTAAATAAAGGGTTTCGCTCGAAATTCCGTCCAAATTCCCGAGTTTGACAAGATACACCTGAAAGAGATTGGATTACATTGACAAAACGTTGTGAAAATCGCACTCAAGATGTAAACAGTAGTCTGATAAATATATATATATATATATATATATATATATATATATATATACTAGCCAAAGGACCCGTCCTTGACTGGGTTCAAAAACAGCCTACATAAAATGGACTGATTTATGAAAGTATGATTGGTTATGAAAAGGAGGGGTTGTAAAGAGATAGCTTCGAATTTAGGGGTATCAAAACCAAAGCAAAATATGATGAAAGTAAAAATAAAATAGATAAACCCCATAATTTATTATACCATACCTGTTTATACTGAAACACTTATCACAATATTCTGTGGATCTATATTAAAAAAACCTTGTTAAACTTTGTAACATATTTCCATTCTATGGAGGGCAGGCGCGAACGAACACTATAATTTTATTATACCATATTTCTTCAAACTGAAACAATTATCAAAGTATACTTATGCAAATAGATATGAAAAGTCTTTATTGAAGTTTGTGTCCATTCCCATTCTATGGAGGCCAGATACCATCCCTATTTAAGTTAAAACATACTTATCAAAGTATTATTATGTACATCTACATCAAAAACACTTGTAAACGTTTTTTTTTTTAATTATTTTTAATTTTTTTTATTTCCATACTTTGTGGACCAGGCGCGTACGCAGAACCCACAATTTTAATGAATCATCATTATGCCAGATCAAACATGCCCATTCCTGTGTCTCGATGCATCATCATTATATGTGATTAGTTTTCTATAATAGTCAACCATATAGGAGCCTATTCGTGACCAGACAAACACACAGACGTTCAGCTTTATATTATAGAAGATATATATATATATATATATATATATATATATATATATATATATATATATATATATATATATATATATATATAGTCCTGGTCAAAATCATAAGACAACTTAAGAAAGTAAGCGTTTACGCATATTATCGAATTTTTAATCAAACAAATGGTTGAAACCATTGCCAAAAGGGAAAATATGATGGAAAAAAATGAATTCTGCTTCATTCGCAACTTTAACCCTGATCTAATAATTATTTTTTAAAAAACAAACATTTTTATCTGGTCAAAATGATAAGACCACTGATAATTTATCCAACAAAAGGAAATTATAAATTACTAAAAAGGGTCTCAGCAATTAGTATAGCCTCCATTATTACGAATTACTTCAAAAATTCTCTTCGGCATGCTTGCGACTAAGTTTTTTATCAGTTGCGAAGGAATTTTATCCCATGTACTGACAACTGAATCAGAAAGTTCCTTTATCAAATCATACTGGATTCCATCCTTGAACACTTTTGCCATCCATCCCAAAAGCTTTTCAATGGGATTGAGTTCCGGAGAACATGCTGGATGATCTAACAATTCTATATTATTTGAAGAAAAGTATTCTCGTGCTTGTCGTGAAGTGTGTATCGCAGCATTGTCTTGCTGGAAATCCAATTTCTTCCACACAGACGTGGACCTTCAGTCCTGATAGAAGCATTTTCAAGCATTGAAATGTACTTCAATGATGTTTGCCGGCCTTTCACTACTTGCAATTTTAGGGTCCCAGCTGACGAGAAAGCAGCCCAGATCATTAAAGACTCTCCTCCACTATGCCGAGTTGAAAAAGTCTCTTTGTGCAAATTTTTATCATGCCAATAGTGTTAAAATCCATCTGGACCATCTAGATTAAACTTTTTCTCATCGGAGAAAACCACATTTTCCTACTTCTCTTCATCCCAAGTCTGGTATTTGGCGGCATATTTAAGTCGATTAGTTTTGTGCTATTCAAGAAGACGTGGTTTTTGCAGTCGTTTTAAATGATTGAAACCCTTCATTTTCAGATGCCTTCTGATGGTTTTAGGACTACATTCTGCTGCTGTTTGGCTTTTCAATCGACTTGAGCTCATACTGGAGTTTTTTTTTTTTTAACTTCTTCTGATACGGCGATCCAGTGATGCGGTTATTTATTTTTTTTTTTTTTTTTTTTTGGGTCGACCTAGACTCTTTTTGTGCCCATATTGATCTGAATTTCTTAAAAAATTTGTGATGACCGTTTTGCTACCATTCACATCGTTTGCAATGGATCTATGGGAGAGTCCACCCCTATTAAGCTCAAAGATCCTTCCTCTTTCAAACTCTGATAATGGTTTCCCTTTTGCCATTTATAATTTAGTAAGATGTTTTTATCCACTAACAAGTTGCTTTTAGTTACATAGAAAGCTTTTCGTATTCATTTTTTGGTCTTATAATTTTGACCAGGTGAAAATGTTTGTTTTTCAAAAAATAATTATTAGATCAGGGTTAAGGTTTCGAATGAAGCAGATTTCATTTTTTTCCCCATAATATTTTCCCTTTTGGCAATGGTTTACACTATTTGTTTGATCAAAATTCGATATTATGCGTAAACGCTTACTTTCTTAAGTGGTCTTATGATTTTGACTAGGACTATATATATATATATATATATATATATATATATATATATATATATATATATATATATATATATATATATAAGAGAAAAGAAATTAAAACTGTAGGTTGAAATGTAGAATAAAATTTATTGTTTAACTGAATACTCCAAAACACAATTTAAAAAGTCCTTATTCCACGGAGTTACAAAAAATGCTATTTGTCCTATTCTTCATATACATATATATACATATATATATGTGTATATATATACATATATATATACATATATATACATATATACATATATATATATACATATATACATACATATACATATATATAAACATATATATATATATATATGTATATATAGTCATCCACATACAATACTGTTTCGCTGTATAACAGGTCATCAGTGCGAATAGACAGGCAGCTACCTCAAGCAATGGTATATACATATATATATACATATATGTACATATATACATACATATATATATATATACATATATATACATATATGTGAAATTAGTGTATTTAGGCAGAATTACTTCATTCAGGCAAACATTATTAAAAACAACAGAGATACCTTGCTTAATGATTCTTTTTTTTTCATTTTTTCGATCTTTCGTAAGATTTTTTTTAACTTCAAGATGGAAGGTATTTACAAATGTTCCATTGTTCACACGAGCGCTTTCGATTCTTCTTGAAAAAATGAAAAAAAGAATCATTAAGCAAGGTATCTCTGTTGTTTTTAATAATGTTTGCCTGAATACATATATTTATATATATATATATATATATATATATATATATATATATATATATATATATATATATATGCATTTATATACATATATATATACATATATACATACAGATATATATACATATACATACACATATATACATGTACATACATATATATATATACATATACATATGTTTACATTCACATATATAATATATAAAATAAGAGCGTATTATTTATTTTTGTAAATAATATATATATATATATATATATATATATATATATATATATATATATATATATATATATATATATATATATATATGAGAAGGAAAGTATTTCTTCGAAACTCCGCGGATTAAGGACTATCCATTTATCTAGTGTTTCCTTTTCAGATTAAATATGTTTTTAACTCATTTCAAAGTGTTTTTTAACATATTTTATTAACTGTTTGCTCATATTATAAGCTCTATTTCCTATTTGGTTTTATCGAGCTTTTACATCTGGCTGAGACAATTTTATAAATATTATGTCTTTAATATTTATAATATACTTTAATTTTACCATCTTAGATTATTTTGTTAAATTTAATTGTAATTTTTATTTTATATATATATATATATATATATATATATATATATATATATATATATCGTATGATATTTATCATATTAGATAAAACTAGTTATGAAAATAAGAGAATAAAATAAAAAAAAGAATCGTAAAAAGAACATTAGTTTATTAGAACGTATTAATAAAATAATGCTACACTTACATTAATTTGCCATTAGTCAATGTAGGAGAAACTTTCTATACTAAGGCAGTTTTTGATTTTTGCATATTGCCAGCGTGCCTCATTTTGAGGAGTTGATTTCCTCTAATATTACAAACGACTTTTGTCACATATTGCTCTCGTGGAGAAGCAATTAAATATCAATAATTACTGGTCGTGTAAACCGTGTGCAGTATATGAAAGACTTTATTTTCAAAAGAATAAACAGTTAAGTATATTTAATTTCTTCACTAACTTTAATAACCTCCCTGGTGTGGGGTGAACAGTTATATACCGCACCCACCCACCCATTCCTGAGAGGATCTGATTTAAAGAGTTGAGCGTTGTCACGAGACTCGCCAAATATCTCATTTATAATAGAAAAGAAATATAGAATTTAGGAAGGGGGCGCTCGAGTTGCTGTGGATAGAAACAGAATCATGTTTGAAGTGACGATGAGGTTAACGTTAAGACAAACAAAAGGAAGTTGCGGGAAGACAAAAAAAAACGTAAAAAGACGTAAAGAGAATCTTAGGAGCATGAGGGGGATGACGAGACGACAGATACACGAAAGAAAAATAAAGAATCAGAGAGAAAGAAAAAGTAAGGTGGGAATTCGACAAAGAGGAGGAAAAAAGAGAAAGACGAGACGAAACATTTCTTCGTTGAGCCGTTCCTAATAGACAACTAACAAACAAGAGAAACCACATCTCGACTCCGGACATCACCGGCTACGTCAGTTGCTATACGGACGGCTAAAGCGAGACGAGTGAAAAAAAAGGACACACTTTGCAAGTTTGGCATAAACAAGCCCAAACTTTATACGTTTTCATTTTCTTTGTTTTTTTTTTTTCTTTATCCAGAAATAAATAAAACAATAAAACCCTAAAGGTGAACCTGAAGTGATTACTGGAAAAAGTGGACACAAACATACGCAACATTTTTTTTCATCAAAAAGATAGTGCAAAAAAAAAAAAAAAAAAAGCACAACAAAATGGACGCAAACCAACTTCCGGTTGTTTCCTGTTACAACCAAACAGACTTGTTTCGAATAAACAAACGAGAATTAAATGAGCAGGATTCGGTTATTATCCAACATCAATCCCCAGTTTCAGAGGCAACTGCTTATTGTGTATCGAAATATGCTGCTTTCCAAGCATCATCGGAAACAATTAATAGGTGCGAATTATCTTCTTATAATGAACCTATTTTCCACAATCAACAACAACATCATCAACACCATCTTTTGTTTAATGCCTCACCGCAACCTGTGTCGGAAGTGGGGTTGACTTTTTTTCGGAATGGCACAGAATGTATGGAAAATCACGTATTTAGTTATGAATCCCTGCCATCAGTTGAAAATGTCTCGTCGAAAGGAACGGATATTAATGTGCAGTTGGACTTTAATCAGTATCCGAAGTACGAATCCGAATCAAATAATGGAATACAGGGAACATCGGATTCGCTGATCCCGACTAAAGAAAGCCTCTCCACAATGACAAACAACACAGCAGTGTTTCTAAACGAAAACGCGCGTTTTGATACGCATTATCGTTACAATTCGTTCAACGATACGAATAACGTCGGAACCGGATCTTTGGGAACAAACGTAAACAGGAGAGCCGTTGAAAATGCAACCTTCAATCAATTTCAATTCAAATCACAGATGCGTTTACAAACAAAACCGCATGCTTCAAAAGAGATCGAATTTGAGAAGAGTCCAAAACAACTTCCTCTTTTGGACCGGACTTTCGCCTGCTGCTCATCTCCATCAGAATTTACTGAAAAAGTTCCGGAACAATTACAACAGACTGACGTCGACTGTCTCCATTCAAATAATATCAATAAGTCGATTATTGGTTGTACAATCGCCTCGCCAAAGAAAACTTTGGAAAAGGAGATCGACAGTGTTAGCAACGATCAAACGGACACTGTTGAATCTGGAGGAGGGAATAGCAGCCCAACAAATGGGGATAGCACACCAAAATCTCAGGATGAAACTCTAGGGAATGACAACCAAAAAGATTCTTCACTCGACTGCGTAAAACCAGCCTTATCATATATAGCTTTGATAGCTACAGCCATACTAGAATCATCATCACAAAGACTGAGTCTGGGTTCCATTTATTCTTGGATTGAAACTAACTATCCATATTATAGAAATCGAAACCAGGGTTGGAGAAATAGCGTCCGTCACAATCTCTCCCTGAACGACTGTTTTGTGAAGGCCGGTCGCTGTGAAGATGGAAAGGGTAACTACTGGGCCATTCACCCGGCTAACATCCAGGACTTCATGAGGGGCGACTTCCGACAGAGACGCCGTTCTAGGAGACGCGCACGTAAGTCTAATCCTTGTGAACTAAACATGTATTCTAGTGGTTACTTGCCTAGTCCATCCGAGTTAGGTATGAGTTCTCAGACACTGTCTACTTTTTCAACTGCTCTGAACCCTATTTATTCGCCTTATACTGAAGCAGAAAGACAGGCATACCGACTAGATGAAGCATTGTTGCGTCAGACAATGAACGGTCCTTTTGTTAAGTGGTATAACAGCCCATCTTTTTCAACAAATGCAAATGACTTCAAGGCCTTTGAGGCAACACAATGGCCAGCTTATCCAGAAAAATCTCTTCACCAACTGGGAGCATTTTCTCGATGAACCTGAGTAGATTATCGCTTTGAAAATCATTTTAAAGCAAGGTGAGATTTTTATATTATTCCTTTTTCATCTCTCATGCATTTTGCTCTGTCCAAATTCTATTAAACCATGACAGTATATTTTTCTTCTCTCCTTTTATTCAAAAGTTTAGAAATGTTAAAGAATATTTGTTTCTATTTTATAAACATTTTAATATCTTGCATTGCATATAATTTGCTTGCGAGGTGGAAGTGTAATGTTTTTCGATCTTTAAATTCTCTAATTGCCTAAAATCAATTTCATTTATTGTATATTCCTATAATTTTATTCCAAATTAAATATGAATTGTTACTTAATTTATTACTGAACCATATTGTTAATTCCTATTATAATCTAAAATATTGAAGATAACTAATATATATTTCGAGGGGTGTTTATTGTTCTGACTAGAGTAATTCTTTTAAGTTTATAATTTGCACACATCCATATTACATAATATATATTCTACAATGCATCTACAGCTGTATATAATTATTATCATATCAATAATAATAATAATACATGTTATATAATACATTTGTATTTGCATATAAATATTGTATATTCGTATAGTTTTATTCATATTATACGTTTTAAAATAAATTTGTATGCATATCTAACCAATATCCATATTACATAATGCATGTTCTATAATGCATTTTCATCTGTATCTAATTATTAGCTATATTACATAATATAAGCTATATAATGCATCTATATCTGTATATAATTATTATCCATATTACATAGTATATTAAGTAATGCAGGTGTATATGCGTATAATTATTATCCGTATGTTGCGTTATGCACTTGCATATGCGTATACTTATTGTCTATATTGCATAATATATATTTGATATGATGCATTTGTATATGTATATAATTATTATCCGCATTACATAATCTATTTTATATAATGCATGTGCATGTATATATAGATAATAAAGTGATAAGTTCCTCCAAACTTAACATTACACCGGGTTCCATATCTCTGGGAGACAATCATCAGACGATGTTTCTCCTATGGTTAAAGTCTTATGTACAAAACCCCAACATATCTGATGATTGTCTACAAAAATAAACTAATTATTGTTTGGGTGAAATTGGGATAATGATAGTGATATTAGTTGAATTACAGATTGGTAATTTTATAGTCTTACACCTCTAAAAGGCACACCTTGTGTTTTGTGAGAAAAATATCAGAAAATCAATGTACTCATACTGCAAGATATGAACCCTTGATTAATATTATATTCGTTTGTCATTTTTAATTAATATGAATAGAATAAAATATAGTGAAATATCGTAGCTTGCTGTTATAGATGTCAAACGAAAACGCAGACTCTACAGTATTATTGTATATGCTCTGATCAAAATGAAAAACATCTCAACAACTGGGTAATGTATTTTAAGAACATATAATATTAGGATATTTTCAAAATCATAAGAGTAGTGCGGACAACAATTTTAAAATTCTCTCTCTCTCTCTCTCTCTCTCTCTCTATATATATATATATATATATATATATATATATATATATATATACTTATATACATATTATATGCTGTAACCATGCAAAATACATAAAATATATCCTGATAATACGATAAAATAGCACAAAAGAGTGGCATTCACATAAGTATTTCATTATATTTGTGTTTGTTTTATTGTTTCAACTTTCACAATAGATTTACTTTATTGTTTGTATTTTATGTATACGTGTCAATATGTTTGTATATTATGTATATGTGTCAATATGTTTGTATATTATGTATATGTGTCAATATGTTTGTATTTTATGTATATGTGTCAATATGTTTGTATATTATGTATATGTGTCAATATGTTTGTATTTTATGTATATGTGTCAATATGTTTGTATATTATGTATATGTGTCAATATGTTTGTATATTATGTATATGTGTCAATATGTTTGTATATTATGTATATGTGTCAATATGTTTGTATATTATGTATATGTGTCAATATGTTTGTATTTTATGTATATGTGTCAATATGTTTGTATATTATGTATATGTGTCAATATGTTTGTATATTATGTATATGTGTCAATATATACATATATGTGTGTGTGTTTAATAGAGTTTTGAGAAACACCACAATAATTAAATACAGAAAACTATTTTTTAATCCCCGACCAGCATTTGGTGGGACACTTAGATATACACATATAAATACGCTGTCTCACACACACACACACACACACACACACACACACACACACACACACACACACACACACACACACACCTGAGTGATAATTTAGGAAGACCTTCGTCATTCGTCAACCAATCATGAAAGTTTCGCAAAAGCTGATACCTTGTTCCACGTGTTATACAAATATTTACGATATTCGTATTTCACAAAGTTCATGAATGGCATATATACATATGGACTCAAAGAGAGAATCTCAAAGACAGAAAAAAGGTTGAATTTTTTAATAGTAGTATTTAATGTGAGAACATGTATTATACCAATAAACTTTACTCTTTAATCACCGTTAATCATGTTTTAAATTGTATATTCATCTGGATAAGTGAGAACACATTCAGTTATTTATTAATTTATTTTTATTTCGGACTATTATTCTCATCTTTATTAATTGTTTTTCACGACGTTTCGGCCATATATTCCTCTGACCTTCGTCAAGTGGTAACCGCGACGGATAGGAACTCTGAATCTCCTAACTGCATTCTCAGCAATCACTGCCATCCGTAGTTGTTGTCGTCTCACCACGTTTTGGCCAAGTAAACCTCTGGCCGGCTTTGGGTAGGATTGAAACCGCTATCGTCAGACAATGTCCATCTGGAACCGTAGAGATTTAGAGAACCGTATGAATTCGCATATTTTAAATTATAGTAAAAACTAACTTAGCTATCGACGCGGGCGGTGAATGTCGCGACTTTCATCGTTCGACGTATATCTTCAACCACTTGGGCGTTATCATATATTCTAAATCTTATTTGTATTGATTTCAATAGTTTTATTTGTTTTGCAGCATCTATTTGTCAGTTTTTTTAAATTGTTAGTATCTGTTTAAAGTGAGGCATGGGTAGGTAACACCAAAGATATTTTGAATTATATGGTGTTCAGCCCTTTTTAACAAGAAAACGCACGGTTATCTGTCTGTTTTTATATCCAATAAATATTTGTTAGCTGTCAGAATTATAAATGCCTATCTATATGCTTTTACAAATTGTCCTAAAATATTCAAAAGTTGAGGGTTCACGACTGTAGCGTTTCTAATTCTTAGAAGGCGGTACGTGAAGGTCGTGACTGAAAAGTAGGTGCAACTAGGGATTGCAAACGTCCAAAAATAAAGTCATCTACTCTAAATTCAGTGTGTTTCGTTTTATTTTGCTTTAGATCATCAGAAATTATGATAATAAGTTATATATGAAAAATTAATTTGCTGATGTAGTGATATGAGATGATTATCATTGTAGTAATAGCGAGGGCGAACACTGAAGAAGTATATTTTTCCTCATTTTAGATGGAGGGGACACACACACACACACACACACACACACACACACATATATATATATATATATATATATATATATATATATATATATATATATATATATATATATATATATATATATATATATATATATATATATATATAGGTGCTAACAAGAATTGTGCACGTCAACTTACTTAAAGGAATAACGGTAAGATGGTCCACGTCTTAGAAATTTGGAATATAGGCTTTTGTCATTTATTTGTTATATACTCTGTAATTACATCGAACTTCATAAATTAAAGGATTGGTATGAATAAAAGATGAAATATAATTGAAGATTGAAGAAACACACACGCATATATATATATATATATATATATATATATATATATATATATATATATATATATTATATTATATTATATTATATTTATTCATACAAACATAATTGACTACATATGTGCATACATGTTTCTGTTGCAACTCTTTTAGAGAAGCAATGTCTTCAGGCCAAATCTTATTTTGAAACCAAATTTTAAATAGTCCTTTTTTGATACAAATTCTTTCATTTACACAAATTAAAAGATAAAGGAAATGAAGTACAAAATCGATAGTATAGAAAAAGTGTGGGTTGAGAGATAAAGAGATTTGGTACTTAAAATCTGAGAAATTAACATTTTTGTACTAAATATCATGTTTCATAAACACTCGCCTTTTACCACCTTTTTATTGCGAAGTAGATTAATATTTTTTGAATGATTATTTCCGTATATCGCATCAATGTATATTGCGTATCATCTTGAATAAAGCATAAAGTTTAAATATGGAATAAATATGGACTAAATAATTTTACAATGATTATTATTAATTAGTTTTACCAGGTGACGCGTTGCTGTGGCTCAGTGTGGGTGAACGAAAAATAAAACAAAAATGCATGTAGTTATATGCGTAATTGCACAATACTTTTGGATATATATAATATGTGGTAATCTCTCACATTTGTGCTTCCAAAACAAACATGTCAGAAATAGATACACTTGATGTAAATATGGAACGAAAGCTACCAAACGAAACACAAAACTGTACAGAAACACCCCATTTCATGAAAACTATCCCAGTTTCCACACTTCTTGTGTTAATATGCATCAATATTACTTCAAAAAAACTTCATTTATAGAAATGTAAAGAATAAAAATGTTCTTTATTTTTATTGTTTCGTATGCAAAGTGCGAAATGATGGAAGGTGTTTTGCTTCCAAAATTATTTTTGTTTTGAGCATACTTGTGTTATCGTGAAACAATACAGAAATAATTAATTTTTTTTTAGTTTTAACAATAAAAATAATACACTTTAATTTTTTATATTTATTTAAATATTATTTTAAAGTTTTAACAACAAAAAAATAATAAACTTTTATTTCTTACATTTCTTTAAGTATTTTTGTTTTAACACTTGTGACATCATAGGGCGATAAAAATAAAAATTATTTTAGTTTCTACATTTCTATAAATGAAATCTTTTTGAAATAATATATTAAATATATTAACACAAGAAGTGGTAAAACTGAGATAGTTTTTCGAAATGGGTGTTTCTGTATAGTCTCGTGTTTCGTTTCATGCTTGGTGGCTTCTGTTCCGTATTTGCATCAACTGTATCCATTTTCGCCACGTTTATTTCGGAAGGGCAATTGTTAGAGATTGCCCAATATTTTTTGGTTCTATTTTTTTGTATAGTTATAAAGATTGTCTTGTTTGCCCACGATGTGAGAGGCAATCATTGTGTTTATGTAAACCATACAATTGTAAAGACTGTCACTTAGCTTTGTAAAGTAAGGCCGAAGTAATGTTTTTAACTTTGCGACGCCCAAAACATTTTATTCTATTTTTCTAAAACTATAAAGGAATGAATAAATATTTAATAAAGTAGTTTTTTTACAAAGGAAGGCCCGGAGATCTCCACTCGAGAATAAGGGTTAATGAGTGTACGGTAGACAATGGAATAATATTGTAGTAATCGTTATTGATAGAAATTTGGTCATTTGGATTACTTAAGGGGGACTGCTCATCAAGAACTTGTTTACATTGGACTTGAAGACGATCATATTGTAGTCAGCTGGAAAGCAGGAAAACGGGAGAGAGTTTTACAGACGTGCAGTTCTAAGAAAGCTTTGTTCATGGAATCAACGTTAAGATTTAGGCACAGATAAAGAGTAGGGGAAACATTGAGAATGGTTTCAGCTAGACGAGTGTTTTTGCGAAAGTTTGGAAAGGAGGGGCCATAGATTGGAGCTCAGACGAGCACTTTTCATGAATATAATGATAAAGCAGAGACAGGCTCGCAACGTCTTCTGTGGGAAAGAGGTTAAAGGGAAGAGAAAAGAGCATCCCCCACTAAGTCTATTTTGAACTCAGGCAGGATAAGGTACTTCTAGAATCTTATCGTGACTGGCAATAGTTCTCCAGCCTTAGACATACTTGGCTCTTATATACAGGTAGAGAATTGCATCAGTATTGAGAGTGGTAGAATGATCTCACTATTTTTCCAACGTTCTTGGCAACAGATTTGATGTACGTGTTCCATTTCAAATCAAGAGTAAAGGTCAGACGCAGAAGCTTGTCAAAACATGGAGCCTCCGCAAGATGAGAGCCATTCATTTAATCGATGCCAGATGGGAATCAGAGCGTTGATGATGGAAAGATAATAGCTTGGTTTTAGATGCATTAAAATCAACCAGCCACCTCTTTCCCCATTGCACCGTGTGATCAAATGGGAGAAAATCAGAGATAACTTGGTCGTTTATGGCAATAGATAGTAGTGTCGTCAGCGTAAATGTCTATGAATGATCTAAGGATGTGATTTGGTAGATCATTGATGTAGATCAGGAAAAGAGTTGGGCCCAAGATGATCTTATATAAATGTACAAAAGCTATCTCAGTCAGCCATAGAGTATCGATATACTGTACGATAGAGAAATATGTCACGACTTATTATATTTTGTTTTTATCTTTACTGATAGAACCGACTTGAATACTAACAATAATATTGAGTACACGTGTGGGTTCGTGAACAATCGGAGTAAGGTCACAAGCAATGGAGAAATCGTAACAGAACCTCCCCTATCATCCGCTTTGTTTGAGTGGGTCACCCATTCCACATTGTGAACATTAAAGTCCCCGCAGATGTGAATGTTAGCCGAAAGATAAGCAGACAGGATGTGGTCAATTTTCTTAAATTGTCTTAAAGATAGTATCTACACTGTTGTGGTGGCGATAGAGGTCAAATATAAACACAATGGTGTGAGCAAGTGCAACCAGGAAACACATATAGAGGAAATTTATGGTCCTCTCCAGAGATGTCCCTACTACATTGAAAGTCATCTCTAATATAGGTACATCTTTCATGCCCATAGCGGTCTTGAGGATCAAATTTTGATATTAAGGTAGAATATCCTTTAATCACAAACTTATCTAGGGAAAAAGTCGGCCCAGTGCCTGTTTCGCTTAGAAATAATAGGTCTGGTTTAGTCTGTAATTGGGTTTCAACCTCTGAAAGGTTGAAATGTAGACCTCTGATGTTGAAGTGAGGGTCTACGTTGGAAGTTGGTGTTCTGTGTTAAATCTTGTATTTTTTCTGGAGACTTTTAATGGTGGAGTTTTGAGATTTGTGGTACAGTTCGACAGCTTTGCTTAGAGCATGGCAGAGGGGGGAGTAAACGAGAAAAAAAAACAAAGAAATAGTTTTGTAGACCAAGGCAAAGCGGTAACAATTACCCAGTAATATGGCATTGAGAAGCCCCACCAGAAGCTACTACATGGTCCAAAATCCATTCAACAAAGGGCAATACAGCATCTCCAGTACTTTGCACCTACTGACAGGACGGCCTCTTTAGTGGTTAATCCAAGATTTAGGTCCCTGACTATCAGGCGTTAATGTCAGCCCAGTTAAAACGTTTATCTCCAGCACCATAATTAGTGACTTGGCAACAAGGATAGAAATAGAAACAGAAATTTTCCGACATCTCAAGCGACAGCTCATACAAATATATTGCCGACCTAGAATGGAGCTTTTTCTTATCTCTTTGTCAGAAAAATCACTCATTCTAAACGAGGACTGATACACAAATTAGGAGAAGCAAGAGTTACGGGAGATGCCGACACTGTATCCACAATGCATTGTCTACTCTCCATTAAAAAAATGATAATAACAATACGCGGGACCTGTGGAAATTCCAAAGGGCACTCATTCACATGTAATATATTGATGTTGACATTCTGTAGATGTTCAGTGTAAATGGAGACGCTCTGATATTATTGTAACTTTTTGTTAAAACTGCAAAAGTATTTATCTAAGTTAGCACGAACGAACGCCCGGTAAAGCCCGGTTGTAAAGTACACTTAAATATGATATTTTAATTCTTGCAGATTTCGTATATATCATTATAGAGTTAATGTTCTAGCGATTTTTGTATACTATAAAGTTGCGATTTCAAAAATAAAAAAATATATATCTGTATGATTTGGGTGCTTGAATCGAAACTGAAATTAAAACCTATGAAAAAAAAAAAATATATATATATATATAACTTGAGTTTCTTAAGCCATAATTGAAACCGAAACCAAACTTAAGAAGAATTCTTGATAAAATTATTTATAAAAAATAGATGATTTAAGTGCCATCAGCTATAGTCGAAACCGAAACCAAAACTTATGAAGAATTATTTATGACAAGAAATAGAAAAACATAACAATTAAACGACTCGGATGTAAGCGTGATACACAAAAGAATACACACGCTATTGTATTAATATATAGACTAGCAGGACCTGTGGAAATTCCGCAGTGGACTCCTCCATATGTAATATATTGCTGTTGGCATTTTTGTGGATGTTCAGCGTAAATAGAGACACACTGATATTATTGTAGTTCTTTTGTTAAAACTGCAAAAATATATACCTAAGTTAGCAGGGACGCCCGGCATAGCCTGGTTGTAAAATATGCTTAAATATGATATTTTAATTTATGCAGATTTCGTATATATTACTATAAGAGTCAATTTTCGATCCATTCTTATATATTATAAACCTTTGATTTCAAAAATAAAAAATATATCCATATGGCTTGGGTGCATAAGCTTGAATCGAAATCGAAACCAAAACTTATGAAGAAAAAGAATGTATGTATATATAACTTGAGTTCTTTCAGCTATAATCGAAACCGAAACCAAAACTGATGAAGAATTCTTGGTAAAATTATTTATTACAAGAAATGGAAATGACAGACACTCAGAAGAAAAATAATAAATGTGATACAGAAAATAACACACACGCTATCGTATTAATATATAGATTAAAATATGGTACTTATGAAGAGAGTGATCCAGACGTAACTCAGTGCACGCACACGCCCGGCTTTCCTCGGAACATGACGTCAACAGCCGGAGTAAGCCGAGCGTCGCCAAGGAAATTAAGCTGTCTGACGTAACATAAAGTTGAGCCAATGACAATGTAGCATGATGGTTTTCAATGCGATACGTGTTCGCGTGAATTGAAAATTCAAAGCAGCAGACGACAATTTGGAAGAGGAAGAAAAGAAAACAAATTAGTAAAAAAAAAGCTCACCATTTCGTACTTTCACGTCAGAAAAAAAACACGCATTTTACAGCCTTAAGTGAGCAGCTGAAAACACCAGCCGGAGTTCTCGATTTTGTCAAGAAAAAGTTTACTGGCACGGATGTGGACACAGGTGTAATCTTATTATAAGAGGAAAGGTAAGCGGTGGCTATGCCTGAAGGTATTAGGCTACCAAATGCCGAACCTTTGCATTATCCGGACTGGTAACTTTTTTGGCAAGTCTAGGCTGACAATTGCATCATAATTAAAATCATCCACTTGTGGGCATTCGAGCGAGTAACACAGAAAGACCTCCAGTGCAAATGCGGAATACGATCTACGCACACACACCATTAATAAAACAAGGTTCAGAGGAAACAACAACAATATCTGTTTTAATATGAAAAAAAAAATATCTCACCCAGTTTTGTTTCAACTTTTCTTGTTCTCAGGTTTTTCCTTGAAAAAAATAATTAAAAAATAAAAAATAACACACCAAAAAAAAACAAAAATAAAAAATTGTTTTAAATTTTTCTTGAAAAAAAAATTACAAAAAAATTGCTTGAAAGTATTTATTTGACTTACCTTGAAACCTTTTCCTGAACAAAAAAATCTTTAACATTATTTATTTTAAAATATATATATATATAGCAAAAAAGAAAGAAAAAATATTGTTATAACATTTTTCTTTACAGTTAATAAAACTTAAAATTTAAGGTAAGTTTTTTTTTTCTTGTTATGCTTTCATCGGCGACGCTCGGTTTAATTTCCTCAGTGATGCTCGGCTTACTCCGGCTGTTGACGTCATGTTTTGGAGAAAGCTGGGCGGACTCTGAGTTATGTCTGGATCACTCTCTGCATAAGTACCTAAAATATTATGTACCAAAAACAGTTTTTTGTAATAAAAATAATTTATTTAGAAAAAGGAACTGTCATTTAATATATTATTTTTTAGATTTAACGTTTTTATTAAAATATTTTATGTACAAAACCAGTTTCGTTTCACTAATAACGTGTTGCTAACTTCGAGGTTTCATAACGTATGCATCTGGGCTTTTGTTTGCATAGCAATAATATTTTAATGAACGAAGACATCAGCGTCTCTCTCTCTTTCTCTCTCTCTCTCTCTCTCTCTCTCTCTCTCAATAAACAAATGTAAAGAAAAATAAACAATGAAAAAAACAAATAATTTATTTAGAAAAAGGAACTGTCATTTAATATATAGATATGTATATTTTTTTTTAGATTAAATCTTTTGTCCCCGTCGGCCGAGAGATATGTGTTATAGTTTTTTTTATTACGAAATAACTTAAAATCAGTTATTTCTTAACAACTTTTGATAGATATAATCCTAAATTTTATAGAATTAAAAAAATATAGTTGTGAGAACATGCAATTCGAATGCTGCCTTGAGCGTTCGTAAATGTGTATTCTGTAATTAATGTATATTTTTAACCAATCAAATTTGCCGGAAAGCGTGACACACAAAAGAACACACACGCTATCGTATTAATATATGGACAATAAGTATTCTACTTAATATAAGTTCAAGTGACATGTTATAGAGAAATTATGGCGATGGGTTTCCCTTTCACTAACTGAAATAAAGAAAATACTCAGTTGGCAAAGTTTTCCTCGAGTCATTTCCAACTTGATATGAATGGAAATTATCTACCCCTTTCGCTAACATAGTTGACGCTAGGCCGCGCTTTATTAGTATGACTATTTAAAAAGTTGATTAAAAAGAACAGTGTCGGCGGGGTTTTTTTTGTTTTTGTTTTTGTTGGGGTTTTTGTTTTGTTTTTTGCTTTTGTTGTTTTGTTTTTGTTTTGTTTTGTTTGTTTGTTTTTTGCAAAAGATCGCGTGGACATACATTAGTTAAAAATTAGAGAATGTGTTTATTGTTATAATTCTAAAAACAGATTCAGACCATAGTAAAAAAAAACATTTATGTAAAATATAATCAACTATTTGTGTAAAGCATTCAATGTAAACAAGTTACTTATTTATTGTCCGCTTTATTATTATTTTTTATGGTGAAGTTTACATTTATTGTCCGCTTTATTATTATTTTTTATGGTGAACTTTACATTTGGCCGTGAAAACAAAAATGAACAGGTACCAAAATTATTTTTTTGCTAACAATCTATATTCTTACAATTTTTATTTATTTGTGTGTCTGTGCATTGATATTCATGTTTTAAAAAAAACGTTTGTTTTTTTTTTTAAGAAAATACAACTTTGTTTTAATATTTGGATCATGGAATCATCTGCAAAAGATCTTGCTAATTTGCATATTCTTTTAAACATCAATTTTAATTAATTCCCTATTAGTTTTTCTTTTTCGTTTTTTGGGGGGAGAGATGATCATCTTTAATTATGTGTAATTATATTCATGCAGATATTCGACATGATTTATACTTGTCTAATATTTGCGTAAAAAGCTTAAAGCAAACACAAGCCTCTTCCTATATATATTAATGTATGTGTGTATATATTTGTTTTAAAACTTTATAATCGGACTTAAGCCCAGGAAAATCGGTGCAAAAGTGTGAAAATTAAAAAAATGGAATTTGCCAGGTGAAGGTAGAACATTACAAATATTCATTCATAACACAATAGCTATTAGTTCATGTTTTAATTTTTTGGCCTTGCAGCAAATATGTCTACACAGTTCAAGCATTAACGTCAAAGGAAGAGGTAAATCGTAAGCTAAACACTTTGGTTTTGGTTCTCGGTGGTGATGTACAAGTCTTTTTCTTTTCTTTTCTTTTTTCAATTTTTAAATTTATATATTGGGTCCAGTATAATATAATAATAAATACGAAATTGGCATTAATTAAAATATATTTAAGCGTATTTTACGACCAGGCAATGCCGGGAGGCCTGCTGCTGTTATATATAAATTGTGAAGTAGCGTTGCTGTTAGTGTCCAAAATTAATGTCGTTGAAAGTGAGCAAACGTTAAAAACAACAAATCAAGCCATTTTTTTTTACGTTATTACGTTGAAGTACACACAGAAAGAAATTTTAAAGAAAAGGAAGAAATGTCAAGTCAATCAACAAAGTAAATGGGAAGGAGTGAAGAACTAAAGAATTAATTCTCTTATAATAAAATGAACAGTTCGTTACAAAAAAAGAACAATATATTAAATAAACGATTGGTAGAATGTTAGAAAGCAATATATAAAGACACGCGTGTGTCCGATTAAAATTCTATAGCAGAATTTCAAGTCAATCAGCAAATTCATTTTTTAGATTACATATTAGTAACATACGAACAATTACATTGTTATTCATATAGATATTATTATTATTTATTTTATTTATATATATATAATGTATTTATTTAAATCCTCATGACTTTTTATACTTGTGATTCCTTATATAACTAATCCTTTCACATATAATTATACTTTAATGTATACGCATTTTACACAATACCTCTTATTCCTTTCAAACATGTACATCCCTTTGTCAAAATGTCCGAAATACATTTTTACATATCACACTAACTTTCTTATTACTCGCGTCTTTATCATCGGATTTATTTTGGGGCAAGTTTCTCTCCACACAACCTGGTATATCATATCTACTACCTGAGCTTGAAACGATCTGACCATGTGTCTAATAGATGTGTGGGTTTTATAAGTGACTAGCCTGGGTGCTCGGCGTTGCCCTGGTGTTTGGAAGTGTGTGTTGACCAAAAAAATAAGTGGTAGTGGGCAGGCAGGATCGAACCCGTACCTTGAAGGAGGAAAAAACGTGAAAAAAAGCGTGACGTCTTTGCCGTTGCGTCCATTGCCAAAGCGGAAGTGGTGAAGGTTTAAATTAAGGCTAGTCAATCGAAAAGAGAGGATGACTTTTGAAAATATTGGCGAAAAAAGCGACCCCTTTGTGTAGAAAAATTGCCAAGTTGACAGTGAAAGAATTAATGTTTTTAGTCAATTCTTCGATATTTGTCGTTCAAAGGTTCGAACTTCAAAATGATACCAATCTCGTGAAAATCCGTCGCCTCTGTCGAATGTTTTAGGCATACATACATTTAAACAGACAGGTAAGATTTATATTCTAGATTAATATTATACTATTAAGATGGTAATCCCCATCTATTAGTTAAAACTGTATGTTCTTAACTATACACAGTACATTCTTTATGTTAATTTGGGGGAGGGGGATAGGGTCTTATTTGAAGTGTCTGTGTTTTACCATTCAGAGTCTATTTACTCCATGTCCCTTAGTGTTTCTAAAAGAGATGCAACAGAAATACGTATGCACATATGTAGACAATAATATTCGTAAAAATAAATCTATATATCTATAAAAGTGAACGTGTCTGTCTGTCTGTCTGTCTGTGTACATTTCCCTACGCAATAACTCTGTCAATTTTTAGTCTATAGACTCGAAATTTGAAATACCGGGTACTGAGATTTGGGAAAATCGATGTGACGGGTGTCAGCCAGAAATTTGGATGTTAAGGGGTCAAATTTCAACGATTTGACCTTTAAGAACTCTACAAAACTCCTCCAGCAATTTTGGGTTTAGACACTTGAAATTTTAGATATAGGTTCCTTGAACCTGGATCTAATTTAATAAAGTGATTTGAGCCCGAAACTATAAATTTTAAGGGGTCATAATAGGGGTCAAATTAAAAAAAAATTTACTCTTTTTTTTTTTTTTGCTCAGCATACACCTCCAAACACCCGGGCAACGCCGGGCTGAAATGCTAGTATATATATATATGTCAGGTCATGTCATATGCTACTGGTACCATGTAACCCATTACTACCTGCGTCATGGTCGGGTCACCGGCGACTAAACTGGTTCCCCCACCAGACTTGTTTGGTGAAGAGGGCGGCTAGTCTCCCTGAAGGATTAAAAACAAGACCTTCTAAAGGACGAATGAACTCTTTTTCTGGGTCAACGGCCAACTAGCACCGTATATTTGTGTGTGTGTGTGTGTGTATATGTGTATTGGGGTAGAGAGGGCTCCCGCAAGCCGTGGTGAAGGCAACATTTCTAGGAGAAGCAAATCTCTAATTTCAAAAACCATAAAGCGGAAGACCAGTACCCGCATTAAGCTAGTCTGCAGTTTAATTTGTTGCTGGCTATCTTGCTCTTGCTTGTTGCTGGATCTCAACATTTTGAACCGAGAGAGAGACTTAGCTGTCGTACAAAGCTAAGACTCTGTAACGTCATATTTGTATAGATACTCCCTCAGACATTTGGAATCATGGATTTTAAATGTCTGAAGGAGTGGCACTTGTCTGACAAGACGTTGCAATCATCATATATATATATATATATATATATATATATATATATATATATAAGTTGGCAACCCGGTCGCACAATACGCTTAAACATATTTTAATTTATGCAGATTGCGTATGTATTATTATAGAATCAATCCGTTAATGATTATTATATATTACGAGGAACAATTTGCCCGGTGAACATATTTGCAAAAAAGATAAATAAATAAATGAATAAATAATAATGATAATGTCTTTCCTCAAATTCCGTCTGTGTTTGTTTACAATATCACGTCAGCTGATATTTGGGCTTGTCGATGAATGTCCTGGAAAAGTCACTTCTGATTAATGCTTAGTTTTAAAATATGCAAACGAAGAAATGATTTGCAGCGATTTAAAATTGTACCTCTTCTTTTATCGTAAATTGAACTCATTAATAAGAAAAAAATAAAATAAAATGGTGAGATACAACTAGGTTGAATGGGGGATCATTTGATCTATACTCGAATGCTCTATGACTAAGCTATATCTCCACATTATAATAAGTCTGTTTTTTAAGAAGAAATGATTTGCCGAAATTTTATTTTCTCTCTCGTCAGTGTAACGTAAAATATTCCCCTGTAAAAATTATTCTTTCTTATCTATAAAAGAGATTTTTTTCGATTGCTTTATACTTATCAGATGAATTTCTGTGCAAAATCCATCCAAGGACACTTCCAGACATAAAAATTAGCTTTGTGTAAAATTTGCAAAATAAAATAGGCTTAGCCCTTTTGGAACTTATGAGGATAGTACACACACACACACATACACACACACACACACTAAGTGACATTTATATAATAGTAGGTACAGTGGCGCCAAAAAGAAAGTCCACTTGTCAGTTTTTTGAAAAACCGCAAATTTAAGCTAAATTAAATGTAACGGTTTAAACAACCTATACCTCGTTTAATTCTCCTTATATTTCTCTATAATTTTACCTATTCATATTTGACTTTTAATTGAAGTATTCTAGTCTTCACGTCAATTAAAAAAATTTAGTTCAAATCGAGAAGGCAAAAAGAAATTCCGCAGCAACAAATGAGCTTAAAAGATCCACTTTTTAGGCAACAAAGCAACTTTAATTGTAATTTTTGTTGTTCCAGGTTATAAAACGTCATCATCATCGGCGGTCACTCGTGTCCGAGTAAGACTGTCCTCCGTTGTGGCTTCTGTGGTTCCTCAGGTGAGCATAGAGCCCAATCCTAGACCCAATTTGTCTTGTGCAATTTGGGCAGATAAAGGTAGTGGTGGTGGGGTGGGGTTGGGTGTGTCTGGTTAATAATCTGTCCTTTCTGTGCTTGCATTTATCCTCAGCAGCTTGATTTAGGTCACTACTATAAAGCGCAGCACCTTTGTGGACAGCGCTCCTCCATGCCAACCTGCTCCCAGCCACGTCCTCCTATGTCTCAAGGTCCATGTGAAACCGCTTTAGATTTGCTTTGATGTTGTCCTTATACCTCATCTTTTGGCCACCCTGGGCACGCTTTCCCTCAACAAGCTGAGAGTAGAAAATCTGTTTTGGGAGGCGGAGATCCGGCATTCGGACAACATGACCAGTCCATCTGAGCTGGCGTTGAGCAACAGTAGCGGTGATAGTGGGAATGTCAGCCTCACTCAGGATGCTGGTGTTGGTGCGTCGGTCCTTCCAACTAATTCTGAGGATTTTTCGGAGGCATCTTTGGTGGTACGTCTCCAGGGTTTTTACGTGCCTCCTGTATGTGGTCCAGGTCTCCGATCCATAGAGAAGAGTGGGCAGCAAGACAGCTTTATATACCATGATTTTAGTCTTTGCCAGAAGGTCACGGTTCTCAAATACTCTCTTCCTTAGCCTTGAGAAAGCCCCACTGGCACAGCTGAGACGGTGTTGTATTTCATCATCTATGTTGACTTTTGATGATAGGATGCTGCCTAGGTATGGGAAGTGGTCCACATTTTCCAGTCTAGCGTTGTCAATGGAGATGTTTGGGGGTGAGACTGGAGTACTGTTTGGTGGTGATTGATGGAGGATTTGGGTTTTTTTTATATTAATTGTTAGTCCTAGCTGTTTGTACGCCCTCGTGAAGGCAACCAGTGTACACTGTAGGTCCTCTTCTGAGAGGGCTACAAGGGCGTTATCGTCTGCATACTGTAGCTCCATAATGGATATGGTGTTCGTTCGACCTTTGGCCCTAAATTTGTTGATGTTAAAAAGTCGCCCGTCAGTTCTGTACATAATCCGAACTCCATGGGGATGATGTTTGTCCGTGAGATAGAGGATAGCAGTAATGAAGATGGAGAACAGGGTTGGGGCAATAACACATCCCTGTTTCACTCCCGTGTCAACCCTGAAGGGCTCTGTTTCATCTCCACTACTACTGAGGACTGTAGCTGACATATTGTCATGTAGCAGTCTCAGTACCCGAATGTACCTCTCTGGGCATCCAAACCTTGCAAGAACCAGCCAAAGGGCTTGACGGTTCACAGAGTCAAAGGCTTTAGTAAGGTCTATAAAAGCCATGTATAATGGTAAATTTTGCTCCCTGCACTTTTCTTGGAGTTGACGAGCAGTAAAGATCATGTCCATCGTGCCTCTATTTGGTCGAAAACCACTTTGGGACTCGGGAAGGATGGTTTCTGCAAGGGGTGTAAGCCTGTTGGCCAAAACCCGAGCTAGGGCTTTCCCTGTGGTAGAGAGGAGAGAAATGCCCCGGTAGTTCCCACAGTTTGCCTTGTCTCCCTTCTTAAAGATGGAGACAACTAGGGCATCTCTAAGTTGTGCAAGGATTTTCTCTTGTTCCCATATTTTGAGAAGCAGGGCATGGATGTTTTATAAAACGTAACATTTAGTCCATATGCCTCGACTTTCTGTTAGTGATCGTCAGGAGCTCATTAATTTTTTGGCTGAAAGGGCATCCCACTTCTCTTTAATTTTTGTCCAAAGTTCTTCCAAATTTGAAATTTTATCATTGCGTAGCTGTTGCTTGATATAATGGCATATCAATCAATAATGCATTCAAGATATCGGCCGCAAATTGAAATGTGGTGAGAAAATGGTACGAATGACTGTGCAAAAGCACCAAAACATCGGCAGTGTTCGTGATGGCCGTCTGGTCGTCTTAGAGTAACTTCTTACAGAAAAAACAATACTATCAAGATCCACAGCTTCAGAAATACATTTGAAAGGGTTCCCCAAATCCAACAGTGTAATCTTGTTAAGAAGTACTCTCTTTCTACACTTAATGTAGCAGAATTAGCAATAACCGAAATGAGGGGAAATAGAGAGCTTATCTCGGATACATCTGTTGCGTTTCAGGCTGAGCAGAAGAGAGTTCCAAGATGGCGTCCATGGGTTTTTATTAGCGTTGACCCCATGCAATTCTCGTAGAATCGGGTCTACTCTCACACGATTATGCAAATGGACAATTCCCGGCTGCTATAAAGGCAGGATGCTGGAAAGCAATGAGGTGTGTCCGGCAGATTGTTTGTAGGTGGTTCTGGAGATTGGATTGTTCTTTGTGACAAACCACGTGTTTGCGAGAAGCAAGTTTTTTTGTTTGTTTTTTTTTCTGTTCCTTTTTTCTCTACAGCTATTACAGCCAAGAAATTCCCTCTCTTCTAGAGGTGGGCGACACTGACTATTTCCTATCTGTGTTCCTGATTTTTTTTTTTTTTTTTGTGCCTACTACATTTTCCTTCACAGATTGAAGGAATTTAATTTTTGAGGCTGTGTCTCAAGACACAAACCAATGATTTCTATAAAGAACAGAAAACGCCATCTGGATTTTGTCAGATGCAATGACGATCATAACTCTTCATATTGGTCGAAAGTGGTTTTTAGCGACGAAAACAAGTTCAATAGGCTATGCAGTGATGATAGGCAGTACGTACGTCGAAGGAAAGACGAAGAATTTAATCCTAGGTGTTCAGTTTCAACGCTGCAAGGCGATGAAGGTTCAGTTTTGGTGTAGGGTGTTATTAATGTCAATGGACCCCGGCCTATAGTTCGCTTGCAAGGCCGAATTAATTCGACCAAGTACATTAATATGTTTACTGAGCATTTTCTACCCTACTTTGGTCGGAATTTGGATGATAATTATATCTTCATGCAGGATAATGCTCTCATTAACACAGCTGGCAATGTCAAGAGGTTCTTTAAAGAACCCCAAAATCTATTAAACTGTAGAAGATAAATAGCAAATAACTGTGTTCACAAAATAAAATTTACTCTAGGATAGCGATACAAAATAGTTTTAAAACTAACAAAAACAATAGAAAATAAACAAATAAATAAATTAAATAAACATGAATATACATAAACGATCACACATATATGTATGTATATATATATGTATATATATGTGCATATATGTATGTACACATATGTATATTTATATATATATATATAAAAATGAAAATGTCTGCCTTAAACCACTAACCTAGTTTTAAAACAGATCCTTTGTTCGATAAAATGCATGCCCATTGGCTGATAGGAAGGGGCACGATGGATACTAGAAAGCTGATTGGTTAACTAAAATCCACAACAGAAGAGGACCATATAAAAACGATAAACAACCACAGAATTCGCGCATAAGCCTGACGAATCCTGGAGTGGATGAAACACCGAATATTCAGTGTAGCTTAATCGCCATATATATTTTATAAATTACTAACTAGCTCTACCTATTTTTTAAGTAAATACTTAAAGTTTACGCATAAATCTATACTTTCATATATTAATTTTATGTGAGTAAATGAAGTAATTATAGGTATATATATATATATGCATATAAAGTTAACTTCGGAGATAAAGTGCTAACAGGTCTGGGTAGATGAAGCTCTACCTGATTAAGGGGAGCAATTTATAAGAAAATTATTTATAAGATGAAAATTAAAGTTACATTATAAGTTTTTTACATTATCAAGCCAATTTGAATGACAGTGGTGACAATAAGTGGAAAAGGAATCAGAGGAAACCGATTTATACCATGACAATTCAAAGCTAACGGACTTTCATCAGAAGTGAAAAAACAGTATTGTACAAGAGTAAGAGCAAAAAAAAGGCAACGCTATTTTATATACATTTATGGTTAAAAATAGAAATAATGAAAAGGGAAGGGAGTGAGAGTATTAGAAATAGTTTCAAAGACGAAAGGAAAGGGGTGCTGAGTAGTTGTCTTCTTTTCCCTTATTCTTGTATAATGCTGTTTTTTCTCTTCTGATGAGAAGTATTTAGCTTTGAAATGCCATGGCCAAGGGAGGCTGCCCCTTCGTTTCTCTTTCACTTATTGTCATCACCCTAATCTTTATTGTCATATTAATGTAACTTAATTTTTATCTCCCTATCTTTTATATAAGAGAAAGAAAATTAAAACTGTAAGTTGAACTTTACAATAAAAATTTATTGTTCGACTGAATACTCCAAAAAACAATTTACAATGTCCTTATTCTACTCTCTATTGCGTATTGAGATTTTTTGATTCGGTTGGGATTAAATTATCTATATATACTGTTTACCATTGCGTGTATCAGGTAAACACTACATCCCTTTGATTTCATTAATATATATATATATATATATATAGTCTTGGAAGTTTTTTAACCTTTAAAACTATATAAAAAAACTTATTTAATTTTTATATTTTATCATTTGTTGGAAAACTATTTAGTCAGTAAATCATTTAATTATCTGCAATCGCTACATTAACTTACTCTTTCGAATTCACAATAGTCCTAATGTTAATTTAAAGGATCATCAGTTGTTTACCATGAAACACTGTTTCGGAGATTTAAAAATAAAAGAGTATATTAAATCATGGCTCCCACAGGGCTGATCAAACACCACCTGCCTTAATCACAAGAACAAAAATTGTTCCAGATATTAGATCAAGTTAACTACTCATGATTAAATTGGTTAACCTATTCATGTTATAAAAAATGTCTTTACCTGTGAGATTCGTCTCTGTCTCCAAATTAAAAATGGATATTTTTTAATTTACAATTGTTGTATTTATAAGATATGGATTAATCCGTTTTACTACTTACTACTGTTATTAGTACTTTATATATTTACATTCTTATTCATTTATTAAAAATACATAAAGTTTATATATATATATATATATATATATATATATATATATATATATATATATATATATATATATATAATTTAGTAATTTAAATTTTATGATATGAAATGGTTAAATTTCAAATCTAGAATGTTTATTATATGCAAGACAAAGAATATATTTCAATAAGTATATCTCCTTAACCTATACGTTTTTTCCTCAGAGGAAAAAATATTAGCAAATATTATAAATGGTTTATACCTAGTTTTCTAAATACAATAGACATAGAAAATCATAATTAAAAGTTTTTAGTTTTTAAATCATAGAGTAAGGGAAATTATATATTGGTTCAAAATGAAAAGGATATTGAATTTCATATCCAAATTGTATGGTAAATTCCGAAGTGAGAGTCTTTGGTAGCAGTGAGGAGAGGGATCCAATGCGTATCTTGATTCTTCCACGGCACAAGGTAACAATCCAAAGTAGGCATAATTCCTTGGTTTCTCCTTTGGTTAGATGATGAATCCGGTAAATATTTCATTATATAAGTCCGTTGAAAATGTTTTTTAATAAACATATATTTTTTTTATATATTTATTTAATTTTTTTTTTTTAATATACGAGTTTCAAAATCAACTTCAAATTAATTTCAATTTGTGAATAAAAAAAAGTTTCTGGAGACAGACAACGCAAGATGAAATGAAATAAAGAAAAGAAAATTGCTTATGCATCATATTTATAAATTAGCACAAGTGAAAAATGTATCCAATTGAAATCTTATTCTAAAATTTAAAAAGGTGGCGGTGAGAGAGGCAAATTATAAGAGGTATATGGGAACTATTACAAACTTACCTTGAAGTAGTTCCTTAAGTAATTTTTTGAAAAATATATAAAAAAAACTTCTGTTGACCACCTTCCCTCCAAAAAAACTTTACTGAACAAAAAGTCTTGAAAAAAAAAAACTTACACCTAACAATTTACGGTGAAAAAAAATAGTAAAAGTTTCATCTTTTCTGGAAGACAAAAAAAAATTTTGGTTGATAAATATTTTACAAAAAAATAAATAAAATAAGAAATAAAAAATATATTCAGTCCTTTAAATGTAGGTTTTTTGTTATTTTTGATTATTTGCAATTGTATTTTATTCGGTTTGTTTGCTTTTAAATTAGTCTGCATCTGTTGCAACGCATGGCTGAAGCGGATGATTGCCAGTTTCGGCCGATCAATGCTTGACAGGAATTCCCAAGAATCCGGGTCAGTTTTTCGGTCATAAATGTTCGTTTAACAATCCAAAATACAAGAACTGTGGGAATTTAAAAGAGCAGAACGTAACACCAGTTATTAAATGGGACATTCTTAGGAAAACAAGCACATACAAATCTCTTAATTCGTCTTGCTAGCTTTGCTTGAGCGAAAAACTGTTTATTTCCAGATTCAAGAAAAGAGATAAGCTCCTAAATAAAAAAAATTAAACCTTTATTAACTGTGGACACTATAAATCACACCTTCTTAGACACTTTCATTGCCTTTCGTAAATCTATGCTATCTTTATCTTTATTGTTACCTTCATTATGAACTAAAAATTATATTTATACTTCCTCTTTTTATAATGCATTATAGTTTCTGAACCATTTAGGTTACTTCTCTGAATCTTATCACGATCTTTTTTATTCTTATTTTCACTTATTATTATTATTATTATTATTATTATTATTATTATTATAATAATAATAATAATAATAATAATAATAATAATAATATTCTTTATATTTATATTTTTTGTATTCTTTATTATTTTATGATTTTTATTTTTATTTATTTTCTGGATCTTTAATTTTCATTACTTGAAGTTTTAATTTTAAATTTCATTGTGGTAAATTTGACGTATGATTAAGAAAACACAGCCTAATTATCCCTGCATAAGATCATTTCAGGTTTTACCAATTAAATTAGATACATTCTCATTTTTACAATTTTTTTTTACAAAGGAGTCCATACTTATCAAGGCTCGGGGGCCACTCGAGGATAAGGGTCAATAAGTATACATTAGTCAATGGGATTATAGCATAAGTAGTGGTAATTTTGTAAGTTGGATTACTTAGGGGGACAGTTAATCAAGAACTTGTTTACGTTGGACTTGAAGATAATCAAACTTTAGTCAGCTGGAAAGCAGGCAAATGAAAGAGAGTTCCACAGGCGTGCAGTTCTAAGAAAGAAGCTTTGTTCATGGAATCTATGTTTAGATTTATGCACAGATAAAGAGTGTGGGAAATTATTGATAGTGGTTTTAGCTAGTGTTTTTCATGAAAGTTTGGTGAGGGGGCTATAGATTAAAGCTCAGACGAGCACTAGGCATGAAAATAACAATAAAGCAAAGACAGGCTCGCAGCACTTCTTCTGTAGAAAAGAGATTGCAGGGAAGAGAAAAGGGCATCCCCCGCTAAGCTACGAAGTCTATTTTGAACTCTGTCAAGGCAGAATAAGCTGCTTCTAGTAGGTAGAGAATTGTATCAGGAGCGAGATATCTACTGGAGCGGTAGAAGGATCCTACCAATTTTTCCAGCGGTCTTAGCAATGGATTTGATGTACGTGTTCTATTTCAGATCAGGAGTAACAGTCAAGCCCAGAAGCTTGTCAAAATATGGAGCATCCCCAAGACGAGAGCCATTCATTTCAGTTGATGCCAGATGAGGATCAGAGCGGTGACGATGTAAAGATAAAGGCTTGGTTTTAGATGCATTAAAAGTAACCAGCCACCGCTTTCCTCATTGTATCACGTGCTCAATATCAGAGGAGAGAGAGTCAGAGAGAACTTGGTCATTTACGGCTTTTAATATGTTGTCATAGATGGTAGTGTCGTCGGCATAAATGTCAATGAATGACCTTAGGATGCTATTTGGAAAATCATTGATGTAGATCAGAAAGAGAGTTGGGCCCAGGATAGACCCCTGATAAACTCGAGCATTAATACTGAGAGCTTCTGATTTCTGCTCATCAACCACTACTCTTATGAACCTATCTGACAGAAATGATTTAATAATTGAAAAAACATTTTCAGCTATATCATAGTTCGATATCTTATAAAGTAGACCTTTATGCCATACCCTATCAAAGGCTTTTGATATGTCAAGAGCAATTGCCCTAGAAAGGAAGCCTCCGTCAAGAGATTCACTAATTCTATGAGATAAAACCATTAGCACATCCGCTGTATATCTAGCAGAACGGGAACCATTATTTTTGCTAAGGTGATTGACCACTTTTCTATTTAACACAGATTACAGTAACTTACTCATGACACACAAGAGACTAATTGGTCTGTACTGAGAGGAAGATGACCGATCACCAGAATTCTTAAATACAGGGCATACTGGTGAGGTTTTCCAGGGTGTTGAGAAGCAATTCTCCTTAAGACAACGTTTAAACAGCTTTGTAAGTATGAGAACTAGTTCTGGATGAAGCTTTTTCAGCACTATAATTTATATGCCGTCAGGACCAGTTGTTTTGGATTAGCTTGGCAACACCACACACCATTTGTATGTTGCATAGCGTGTTTTCTGGTACAGGCCGAAATAAAGGGAGTTTACAGCCTTGGTCACATAGGGTAGAATTAGCTGCAAAGTTCTTGGCAAAGAGTCTGGCTTTGTCTGATGCTGTCTGATGATGACGATGATGGTTGGGATGGAGCACACACTTCTGTTCAGGACCCTATTTGCTATTTGCCAAAACTGGCGGGAACCAAGCCACAGCTCAGCTACTTTGGACTTAACTGGCTGAGCATGCAACTCTCTCGCATTTTTTATTACATTTTATTTTACAGTGGTTGCTGGCAGTCCTGAAAGCGGCTTTAGTCTCAGTACATCTATTTCTTTCCTTCTATTTGTTTTCTCTATGGTAGACTAAACTCATGTTTTTGACATGTTAACTTCCAACCCTTAATCAAAGATGATTTCAAATGTTTTCACCTCCTCCCATTGGCAGTGTAATCATGCTGATCTTTTTTTCTTTCTTCTGTCTCTATCTTCTTTCTTTTTTCTTTTTCGTTTTTCTTTCTTTTCCTTTTTTATCATGTTAAGTCTTGACGTTTTCTTTTCTCCTATCGCTTTCCATTGTTTTGAGTCTAAAATATCACTTAATCTACCATTTAAATTTAGCATTTTATTATTTCATTCTTATAAATAAAAAAATATATTTCATTTCTTCCATTTGAGAACCAGATGCCTTCATTGGCACATAAGCTTTATTATATCGCCTGACGAGAACTTTTGATTCTTGCCAACTAATTGTCTGAAGAAACATTAGCATAGTCGGTGTAGCAACTATGTAATATTTGTCTATATAAATAAAATATCATATATATATATACATATATATATATATATATATATATATATATATATATATATATATATATATATATATATATATATGTATATATATATATGTCAGTGGATCTCGGAGCAGCAGGGGCCCCAGAGGTGCTATGACATGGCCCACCAATCGTGTGGACACGCCCTGACACACCACTAACCCCTGCTCCACTGCCTTGCGGGTCCCTTGGCTGGGATAAGGTTAGGAGAAGGAAAACTCTTTAAAATATCCCAATAACCAGACGGACTGGCTATGAGGCGGTTAACAAACATATAAACTGTTTTCTTTTCCGGCTGTCTATTGCAACCCCCCTTTCCCTGATATCGCATGTCATCCCCACAAGTGTCGCGAAGGAAGGTTTGGGAGCCGCAGTGTGTCGGTTTCCTTCTGGCAAGTTGATGCCCACCCTAAACAAATCTATATGCCAATGGTTTTTCCTTCTTTCCTCTGGTTTAATTTTCTCTCATTTTTACTGCTTAACTTCCTCTTTTTTTTCTCTCTCTCTCTTCTACGACAAGACCAGTGCGATAGGACAAGAGCGAAGGGAGCAGGTTTTGGTGAAATTCGGAGCTCCTAGTCTGGACCTGCATGCTGGCGGTGGATGCATGATGGTCACCCTCTCTTCGAACTGTGACTATCCAGAGGCTCGGTCCTGCGTCTACGACTGGGCAGGCCTATTGAGGACAACCACTGCCCACCCTGAATAGGGAAGGCCCTAGAAAATGTGGGCTAAAAATCGGAAGTCACAACTGTGCCTGACTGGAAAGCCGCATCCAGTGGGACACCCTATTTTGCGGCCGAAACCAGAAAAATGAAAAAAACAAATCCACAAATCTAACCTTTGGAGCATGGAACATAAGAACCCTGCTAGACCTCAACGACACAGACAGACCAGCACGACGAACTGCTTTGGTCTTAAAGGAACTAGTGTCTCTTAACGTGAACATTGCTGCACGAAGTGAGACCCGACTCTCAGAGGAAGGTAAGCTGGAAGAAAAGGGCTCAGGATACATACACCTTCTTTTGAAAGGGAAGGGATAAAGATAAAAAAGAATACACGGAGTTGGCTTTGCTATAAAGTCACATATCGTGCATGACCATCAGCTCACACCAAAGCTGTAAATGAGAGACTTATGTCTCTTAGGGTCCCACTTCCTTCTGATAACTTCATTACTGTCATCTCGGCATGTGCACCAACCCTAGACGCCGACAGTGAAGTGAAACGAGAATTCTAGCAGCAGCTTGGCAAGCTACTAACCAGAGCCCTACCATGCGATAAATTAATGCTGCTGGGCGACTTTAATGCGAGAGTGGGAAAAGACCATAAACTCTGGAACTCTGTAATAATGAATTTGAGCTATTCATTACCAACACTCAGTTCCAGCTCCCAAATAGATTTAAGACCACGTGGAAACATCCTCGATCTCACTATTGGCACCTTCTAGACTATGTCATCGTCTGTCATGAAGATAAAAAGGATATCCATATCACTAAATCAGCACTAAGTGTAGATGACTGTTGCACTGACCACCGTCTGGTCATCACACGTGCTAAATATACCACCAGAAAGAAGCCCACATTTGAATTAAAAAAGAAATCTCGGAAAAAATATAACCTCTCAAAACTTCACCTAACAGAGGTAAAAACAAAATACCAACACACCATCGAACAACAACTTTGTATAAACCCAACCAATTCTTGCAACTTAGAAGAAGAATGGTTGTCAATCAGTAAGATCATTAATGAATCAGCCAAAGTCACAGTTGGTTTAAAGAAAAAGAAAAATCAAGATTGGTTTGATGAAAACTGTGCTGAAATTAATCAACTCATTCAAGAAAAGATAAACGCTCGCCATGCTCATGAACAAGACCCTCGAAATCGGCATAAGACCAACATTTACAGAAATCGCAAAAAACAGTGTCAATCAAGATTATGGGAACTAGAAAACAAATAGTGGCAGCTGAAAGCTTTAGAATTGGAGGGTTTTTAAGAAGTGCGTGACCTTAGAAATTTCCATGCTGGTGTAAAACAAAGTTTTGGCTCCATCAACTCCTCAATCGGAACACTTCTTGCAGCAGACAATGCCACCATCTTCAATGATCCACAATCAATTCTGGATCGTTAGAAGGAGCATTTTGCCACTCTACTCAATAAAGAATCTGCTGCAGATGAGGACTTTCTCAAAATGGTCCCACAATACCCAGCGCAATTATAGATGAATGCACCACCATCATTTACAGAATTTCTAATTGCGATGGAGCAAATGAAAGTAAATAAAGCCCCAGGGTCTGATAATATCCCCTTCGAACTCATCCACCATGGTGGACAATATCTGAAAACAAGACTATTCACTCTCATTCTTAAGATGTGAAAAGAACGTCAAGTACCAAAGGATCTGAAAGATACACTAATAGTAACCATTTTCAAAAAGGATGACCGATAATCATGTGACAATTACCATGGGATTGCCCTTTTGTCCATAAGGGGAAAAATCTTTGCCCGCATACTACTGAATCGCTTGCTGCAAGTCATGGAATCCGTCCTCCCAGTATCTCAGTGCGGCTTCCGTGCCTCTCGGGGAACAATAGATATGATTTTCTGTGCGAGACAGCTACAGGAGGAAAGCAGGGAACAACAGAAACCCCTCTTTCTTGTATTTTATGACCTAAAAAAAGCATTCAATAGCGTTTCAAGAAATGCAATGTGGAAAGTTCTCAAGCAATTTGGTTGCCCAATCCACATTGTAGAACGCATCCAGACACTGCATGACGGCATGCCAGGATATGTATCGCACCAGGGCAAGAAAACAAAAAAGTTTCCAGTTACCTGTGGACTAAAAGCACCTATTCTTTTTTTCTTATATCTTGCTGCAATGTTGCATGAACTTCCCTCAAATAACCCGAGGGTGGACATTAGGTACCGTTATGATGGGGGACTTTTCAAACCTGCGAGACTAAAATCTCAAAGCCTTGTGAAATTCCAACACATCACAGAGCTTCAATATGCAGATGACAACATGGTCCTTAGCCATTTCAAGGAAGACATCCAGAGTCCGGTAAACAACTTCACGGCAGCCTATCATCGCTTCGGACTCTCTATTAATATTGGTAAGACAAAAGTGTTTGTACAACCAGTACAACCAGTACCCAATACCATCTTACAGGACGTAAGTATTCACATAAATGACGCTCCTCTTGAGCAAATCGATCACTTTCCATATCTCGGTAGCATAATATCGGAAAAGTGCTGAATTGAGAATGAAATAGAAAGCTGAATTGGCCTTGCCTATGGAGCTTTTGGTAAACTGACGAAGCACGTCTTCAATAATGAACAGCTTTCAATAAAAACTAAACTCATGGTATACCACGTGATTGTTATACCTTATGCCTGTATGGGTGTGAGACCTGGACTATATACCAAAGTGATCTCATTAAACTCGAAAAATTCCACCAACAAAAACTCTGAGCTATACTGAACATTAAATGGTATGACTATGTAACCAACACAAGCGTTCTTGAGAAAGCAAACAGCTGCAGTATTGAGGCCACCATATGTGGCACAGACTCCGTTGGTTGGAGCATATCCTCAGAATGGATGAAAACAGGCTCCTTCGACAAACCCTGTATTCGGAGTTAGCCACAGGAAAAAGACCTATTGGCCGCCCTCTACTGCGATATAAGGACCAACTCAAAGCCACTCTAAAAAACACCGGATTTGATCTTCACATCTGGGAAACAATATCTCAGGATCGGTGCTTGTGGCGCCAATCCATCATATGTGGTACCAAAGGATACGAAGCAGAAAGAAGAAAACTGGTTGAGATCAAGAGGCAGGCAAGAAAAAATTGTGCTGATCAACAACGCCCCCTGCCAAGCACTGCTTGCCTTCTGTACCCACGTAAATTCCATGCTCAGATTGGTCTGAGAAGCTATCTGCGATCCAAACACTGAGGGAAGAGGAAACTGAAATTCTTGGATACGAGAAATCAGCCGACGATATATATATATATATATATATATATATATATATATATATATATATATATATACATAAGTCAGTTTGTGTGTGTGAGTTCCTTCCTCATAGGTTCCCAAGCGGTTGAGTCTATCTTTTTCAAATTTCACACAAAGCTAATTTATATGTCTGGCAGTGTTCTTAGATATGTTTTCTACAGAAATTCATCCGGTAAGTATCGAAAATCGAAAAAATCTGATTTTAAAAATAGCTTTACTCTGTTATAGATAAAAAGAAAAAGGTTTTACATGGGAATATTTTACGCTACACCGGCCAAGGAAAACAATAAAATCTTAGCAAATCATTTCTTCTTTTAAAAAAAAAAAGAAACAGATTTATTGTCATCTGGTGATATAGCTCAGTGGTAGAGCATTCGACTACAGATTGAATAATCTTTTGAAATGGGAATTAGTATGACTGGAAATGTAAAGAAGTTAATGTGATTCCCATTGTAATTGGACGCTTGGATCATAAAGTAACCATAAATAGATGAATCAGATTGATGAGACAATTTCTTTTCCAATTTTGCAAAATGTTTTTTTTTTACAACGGTAAAAGTGTTAAGGTACAGCTTGAATGTTTAAAGTCAATGGAATTGACCTTATGTTCACGAAAAAATTCAACTTAAAACATCAAAAAGTTAGACCTCATAATATTGCCACTCAAATTCCAGTGAAGATCAATGGCCGCTGTCAGTGAGAAACCAATTGTAAGCGGCTGTTGCGATAACGCAAATTCATTTGCGAATGCTATCGAAAGAGGTGCAGAGTACTGGAAATCTGGGAGACTTGTTGTCTCTCAGATTCTAGGAAACACCACAGGTAGTCTTCAAGGGGAGATCTATGATGACCTGTGTGAAAGCTCCTTGTGAGCCAATAATAAAATTAATAATAATAATTTAACTAGAACTACAATAAAATATTTCGCGCGACAAATAACAATCAAGCAAACAAAACAAAAATCAAAAATGCGTTAAAATGTCAGCGGAAGTTACATAAAAGCATTATGTATTAATATTACACAAAAAAAAAACGGAAAGATAAAATAAATCACAAAACACAGAACTTAGAACTTTATATATCATTGAGGTTTTTGGAGAATGAAAAAAAAAGGTTACAGGAAGATTATATGGATTATTAAACGTAATGCTTACGAGATTACGTTCCGCCCGACTAGATCAGAAGAAATTGAAAATTACATTGTTATAATGACTGAACTTATGTGTTCATGACCTGAAAGTTTCACCACTGTGCTTTAGATATTTACGGTGTGAGACTCTAAGAAAGCAACTCTTGTCATGAACGTAAGTCAGAAGCAGAAAAAAATGGAATCAATTAACATTCACCAGCGCTTGTTGAACGTTTACGAAGTCAATGCAATTAGCATCAGCACAATTAGAAGATAGGTTCGTCGATTTCAGTGTGGCGACAGAGATGTGAGTGACTTTTACCAAGGCATCAAAAAAGGCTAGCAAAAGTTCCTATTAAGAAAATACAATTCTATAAAAGTTCACTCTCGTCTTTGTAGCTCTTTAACGTTTGAGCTTTTTAGCTAAAAAAAAATAGGAGAGCTTACTTTTGGAACGAATTTCGAAAATAAGTTCTCAAAATGTGAATATTACTATATTAAAGTGAAAAAGCAAAACGGTAGTTTTCTCACAGGGAACAACTCCAATCGCCGGGTTTCATACCTCTAGATTAGGTAAAATTAAAAATTGTTAAATTATTAAAAATTATTAATTATTTTAATAAGGATTTATAGAATAAAACCAAGAATATTCCAAAATGTTTGTAATTTTTGCATTAGTCTTAAAATATATAAATATATGTAAAATATTTCATTAAATTAAATTGAAAACATTATTCTTTTATTAAATTTAGAGTTGACATTAAGAATATTTAAACTTAAACCCTAATTTACAATTTACCCTTTTAAAGTATATGACCTTAACTCATCAACATAAAATTTTAAATTATAAGAATTTATTCTATTCAGAAAATTTTTTATTAAAAAAAATTATAAAATGTGAAAATTAAAATTGTATAAACATGAATATAAACATAAATAAATTCACCTAAATAATAATAATAATAATAATAATAATAATAATAATAATATTATTATTATTAATTATAATAATAATAATAATAATAATAACAATAACAATAATAATAATAATAACAATAATAATAATAATAATGATAATAATAGTAATAATAATATTAATAATAATAATATTAATAATAATAATAATAACAATAACAATAATAATAATAATGATAATAATAATAATAATGATAATAATAATGATAATAATAATAATAATGATAATAATAATAATAACAATGATAATAATAATAATAACGATGAAAAGTAATTAGCAATAATCTCTTCTCTATATAAATAATCTTCTCTTCTCTATATAAATAAAATGAACTCATTTTTCCCTCTGAGTTTGACCTTAATAGGATTAAAAATCAAGACATTTCATGCGAATGTATTATGCACGGCCTGCTGCACAATATCTCTGGTGTGTTATAGGCCTATTACCTATCCAATTTTAGATCTCTATATTTTTCTGCTGAGAGTTCACGGCCAAAATCTGTTACAATCAATGGAAGTGGTAAAATCTTTTCTCTCTATTAGATCCATACTCCCCCACGACCACTTAACATCATTGCGAGAATTTACGAGGAAACACCGGTTTGAGTTCTTAGTTGCTTACAAAAAAATGGATTGGCATTTTACCGTTGGGTGAAACGCAACTTTCGATTACAGCTATTCTATGGGTTACTTATGCCAATTTTTATATTTCTTTTTATTTTATTCCCCCATTTTTCCCCCTTTTTGGTTGGGGGGGGGGCGAGTCGAGGGGTTACTTAAACGAAAAGAAGTAACCAGGATTCCAGGTTTTAGAACAAACTCTACCAGTCAGCCACGAGCGTTCTTTACATGTTAAAACGATTACTCGATTTAATATTTTATTTAGTGTATTTTTCCTTCTAATATGCTTGCAATGATTTTTTACGTGATAGTAGGGGAGAGAGCTGACTTCTTATTTTCGGATTACTTACTTATTCATTTTTTATTTCTATACATTGAATTTCTGGGAGTTTCATTAGCCCAATCACTACTATGCTATCGATATGGAATCAGACGACATTCCAATTAGTAAAAAGCGACCACAAAGAAAACAATACAAAAAAGAAAACAAAACTAAACACAGAACAAACCGTTGTACTTACACCTAGCAATTATACGGTTAAAAAATACTTTTTTTTACAGAAAACAAACCAACATAAAAAAAATAATAATAAAATCTATCGTTAACCTGTACAGATAGGGTCCTGACGTCCCGCCTCGTTCTGAGTTCGGGGAAAAGCCGTCTAACGTAAACGGTGTCGAGGCAGAAAATTACCTTAACCCTAAAACCTCTTCAGCATGGATTTGACAAGCATGAACAAATTTTTCGAGTTCCTACAATGAGGCGAAAATTTTCTTATGAGAAAATAACATCTTACGAAAAGAAGGAACAAAAATTATTGTTCATATGACGAAATTATTAGCAACCCCAACAAAATTAAGGGGCCCCGGAATAATTGTGGAGATAGATGAAAGCCAGTGTCGTAATGAACAGAAGATACAACCGAGGGCGCATGATACGACAGAAGTTTTTTTTTTAATTCTAATTATTTGAACTGTTTTTTTTTTTTATTCTAATTATACTGTTGAATTAAAAAAAAAATTCGGTATACCAAAAATTCCAATTATTTGTGGAATTTATAAGTGGGTCAAAAATACTAATTATTTGAACTGTTTATTTATTTATTTTTAATTCTAATTATTTGAACTGTGAAAATAAAAAACATTCTAATTATTTGAACTGTTTTTTTTTTCTGAAGTTAACAACTCGGCACTTCATTGAAGGGGTAATTTTTCGCCTCGACACCGCTCACGTCAGACGAGTTTTCCCCGAACTCAGAACGAGGCGGGAAGTCGGGACCCTATCCGTACAGGTTAAACAAATCTATTAAACATATTTTCATTATACACGGTCAGTTTTTCGGTTTTATTATTCCCCCCCCCCATTTGTATTTTTTGCAGTTTGTTTTGTTTATTAGATTTTATTGCAGAAAACAAACCAACAATAAATAAATAAAAAAAAATTAATAAAATACCATAAACATTTTTGCATTTTTCTTGGGGTTTTCCTTCCCCCTCCCCCCATTCCAGTTCATTTTGTTTGTTTGTTTGTTTGTTTGTTGGTTGGTTTGTTTTTTCCGGCAGTCTGCAGCTGACACCGATATTGCCGTTCTCGCACGATCAATGCTTGACGGGAATTCACGCGAAGTTGGGTTCAATTATACAGGTCTACTAGGCACCGCCAAAACTGGGGGGGCAGGTCAGTACTTTTTGACGGACCGTCTTTTTAAAAATCTACCAAAAATCAGGTAATTATCTGATCAATACGAAATTTTCAGCGATTATTAGGAGAAGAATGAACTTTATAACAGTGTACTTATTTTTCATAAACGATATTTATATATATATTTTTTTTTGCTTACAACCCCCCCCTTGTTTTGAAGTGGGAACAAATATGCTTAAAATAATCATCTGAAACTGAACAAAACATATTGTGTTGTTGTAAGGGACAGAATTATAGATTAAAAAAAAAAAAAAAAAAAAAATTGTTTGCATACCTTATTTTGACGTCTGAATATCAGAACTTCGATTGTGTTTAATTATCCCGCTTTTGAGTTTTGAAGTGTGAAATTCGGTGAATATGTTAAGTAAAATAATTAATTTAAGTTAAGCAAAACAAAAAAAAAATTTTTTTATATTTATACGAAAAAAGCCATTTTAAAATTTTTGATAAATAAATTAACAATTTTTTTTTAGCGAGCCGAATAATGCATGACCATTATTAAACAGAGCATGCTTTGAATAATCGATACAAAAAAAAAATTCGATAAATATTGTGCCCTTTGTGTTAAAAATAGCATCATTTTTTTCGATCTCGTTTGAAAACGTTTGCCGCCTTTCGACTACGGTGGACCAAACGCGCTGAAATAATTTTTTTTTATTCTGCTTTAAATTGCCCCCTCCCCCCATTTTGGGGAGCCTGGCCCCCACACACATACACATTAAAAACCAAACTCATACAAATGGTCACCCATCTGGTACTGGCCAGCCTCAGCTTAATAATACATTGAAATTTTCGTCACTGAAAAATAAGTTTTTTTGGCCTGTTTAGTCTTCCATAGTTTTCGTCTCATCGAAAGAAAACGTAAACAGAGTCGATCTGAACTCTTCGGCGACGCGAAATATCTGGTTACATATATGAATAAGTGGAATTATTTGAAATTCAGGTACTTATATTATAATATTTTTGCATATTCTCTTAGAAAATCATCCTAAATCTTAGTTAGACAATAAATGAATAAATAAATTATTTCAAAAACCCTTTTTTTTTAATATTTAAGTACGTTTTTTGTGCAAGACAAAAAATAACAATTGTTAACTTTTTGGGAAAATTTAACATTTAAAATTGAATTAAAAATAGTAGAAAAAGTTTTACATTATTCTGTTTTCTATATGATAAAATTCAGGGTTTTATCTTTCTGGAAAAAAAAAGTTACTCAGAAATAATGGATTTTAATAAATGTAATTTAGTTTTAAAAAACAACAACAACTTGATTTTGCGGCCATTTTTGGCGGTGCCTAAGGTCTACCTTCATGTTTTCATTTTTCCCCCTTTTTCTTGGGCCCTAAATATCTACAAATGATTTTTTAACACCCTTTCTTACATTTTCTCCCAGCTTTTGCCATTTAATTCTTTCAATTTTGCGCGTATAAAACAGACATATAAAATAACATTAAACATATTTGCTTGCCAGAGGGGAGGCAAATATGATTAAAGCGGTATATGGAATATATGGGATATATTGATGTTTACTTTATGTGGGTAAAACTGTTACAAATCGAAAATCTTGTTATTAAAATTTCAAAGCCTTAAAAAATTGTTTCTTTTAATTTTACCGAACTCTTCTTGATCGTGAAGAAATAATGTCATAGTATCCATCCACTATTAACCTGGTGTATCTAGCGTATTGTTTGCCGTTTCAAACTTTATGAATCGGGTGTAAAAATCAAATAAAAGAGGTTCATTCGACTTTACAATTATCTAATAAGCAAATCCGTTTGCTGAAAAGTCAACATATGAATTTTTCGATAATTTTTTCGAATGAAAAGTTGACGATCGAATTCCAAAGTTGAAAAGTTGAGATCGAATTCCAAAGTTGAAAAGTTGACGATCGAATTCCAAAGTTGAAAAGTTGACGATCGAATTCCAAAGTTGAAAAGTTGACGATCGAATTCCAAAGTTGAAAAGTTGAGATCGAATTCCAAAGTTGAAAAGTTGACGATCGAATTCCAAAGTTGAAAAGTTGACGATCGAATTCCAAAGTTGAAAAGTTGACGATCGAATTCCAAAGTTGAAAAGTTGAGATCGAATTCCAAAGTTGAAAAGTTGACGATCGAATTCCAAAGTTGAAAAGTTGACGATCGAATTCCAAAGTTGAAAAGTTGACGATCGAATTCCAAAGAATAAAAAAACATCTGTATTCAAAGCGTTAGAGGTTAACTTTACATACGAACACTGCACTAAATTTCACAGTTTACAAAACAATAGTGGACATAATTATTTATTCAATTTTAGAAGGACGTTCCGTTTTGTACGAGCCAGAACAACTTTTTGAAATTTCGAGCGAAGGGTCATATATCATTAAAACGTCGTGGTGTTTGGGTGCATTTATGTATTCGTGCGCGTTTAGAAAGATGTGATTGGTTGACAAGAGAGGAATAGGCAAAGTACACACGACAAAGGAAGTAGATTTGTCTATATGAATTCCCGAGTAATTTTTTTTTACGAATGTTTTCCAACTCGGTACGTGTTTCATAAATTTAAAAAACTTAATATAACTGTGGTATGAAATTTGCTTATGAGTAAATTAGTTGCATTAAGAAGAACGAATTCGGGAGAAAGGGGAATCAAGTCAAAATTTGTGAAATCATGCGAAATCTGTAAATTCTTTTATTTTTTAGATCTCATTAGATTACAAGCTATTTCGACATGGGGAAAAGTAAAGTTGATGTGACGACGGAAGTGGGATTTTTACAGTTAGTGTCGGCGTGTGATTAAGATTTTTAAATAAATATTCATGAATTGGATTTTTTTTTTTAATTATCGTGTTATAAAGAGATTCAAATAAGAATTTGAGAGCCAGACTTTGAAAATTATCTTCATGCTATAGAGAATTTTAAATAATAATTCGAGAACCGGACTTTAAAATTGTCGCTGTGCTTTGGAGAATTTTAAGTAAACATTTGAGAGTCAGATTTTGGAAAATTGTCGTCGTCGTGAAATGGAGAGATTTAATTGCGATTCGTGTCGAACTTTTTAAAAATTGGAGTGGGCGCATTAAGGAAAATATTAAATTGAGATTCGAGTCAAACTTTTGAAAATTGTCGTCGTAAATTTACGGAGAAGATTGAGTTACGTTTCAACGTTCGGACTTTTTGAGAAATGTCGTGATTTTATGGAGAATATAATTACGATTCGTGCTGAATTTCTATTTTAAGTCAATAAGAATGTGAAGGGCTAGTTCCGTCTAGCCGTGTACGGAGAGATAGCTGTATATAGCTGTGTCTGGTGTCATATAGAGTGAGCTAGCTGTGTTTTGTGTCGTGTAGAGTGAACCAGCTGTGTATAGGGTTGTGTAGAGTGGATCGGCATTATCTGGGGTCGTGTATTGAGAGCTAGCTGTGTCTGGTACCGTGTATTGAAAGCTAGTTGTGTCTGGTGCCATATATTGAGAACCAGCTGTGTCTTGTGCCGTATATTGAGAACTAGCTGTGTATGGTGCGGTATATTAAGAACTAGCTGTGTCTGATGCTGTATATTTAGAACCAGTTGTGTATGGAGCCGTATATTGAGGGCTCTAGGGATGTAAGTGCCAATCTAGGCATGGGTTTATATATGAAATGATCTTTAAGGATCATGGGGGCGTCTGATTTGAAATGTATTACTTTGCATATAAATAAATTAGTTGCGTTAAGAAGAATAAATTCCATAGAAGGGAGTCGAGTGTTTGATTAGGGTTAGAACAGTCATGTGAATGCTTTAATATTTTTTTAATTTTTTTTTTTTTTTGCTTATTAGATCTAATTAGATAATATAAAACGTTATATAAGTACTCTTTCTGGACAAATTGACGTTTCTTTTCGATAATCTATCTAAAAAAATAGTATTCGGCATTAGTTCAAAGCGAATAATTTTTACTTATATAATTTCTATTTCTTTTGCTAATACAAACAATACTTAAATACAGTCATCGTAGTTAATCTCATGCAAATAAAAAAGTGACGTATATAATCATTACTAAAATAATGAACCGGTGCAGTTTCAGAATGTTCACAATTTAAATTCTGTGTCGCTTGGGATAAATTATATGCGCTACAAGCATTTTTAATATTTATAATTAGTTTTAGAATATAATATTTTCATCTGATTAAATCAAATGTAAATCGGAGGGAGTTAGTTATGTTTATTTAAATGCTAGATGTAAGATAAACCTACGGGAATGTGTAGTGATAACAAAACTAATATAGTAGTAGTAGTAGTAGTAGTAGTAGTAGTAGTAGTAGTTTCCCTAACGGCATTTGAACGTATAGATAACATCATGCTTACTAATGTTTTGGGTGGGGATTGTTTGTTACTATTTAGGAGTAAATAGGTTCTGCCTGTCACCCAGCTTCCACATTTCCTTTTTTGTCTGTTAGCATGGCGCAGAGGGGCAATACCAGGAACTCGCCAGACCCACTTTGTATTTGGCCTTGTTCCCTGATTAGGACAACGAATGCCGTCCTCCATCCCCAATTTAATTCTCCTACAAACTGAACAGATTGAGTTTGCTTGCTTGCCAGTTCTGTTCACTCGGCTGGTCTGGATTGTTCTTATCTGAGAGGTTTATCTGGCTGCTGTTTCTGACTGGCAGTACAGGTGACCTAACTATTTGATAATGTAAAGAGAGGCTGCTCTATACCTAGTTGTATAATATCGGGATAGTTGTAGTGTCATGTCTCGCATGGAAAGGGACCCTGCTGATATCTCCCGTGTGGGCTTTCATGCGGCAACAACCTTCTAGACAAGACTCGGCTAATGGACTACTTCTGTATGATACATAGCACTTCTCTTTAAGGTGATGGTTAAACAGTTTCGTAAGTATGGGAGCAAGTTCTGGTTGAAGCTTTTTTAACACTATAATTGGGATGCCGTCAGGGCCAGTTGCTTTACTGCAATCAAAGTTCTTGATTAGCTTGGCGACCTCATGCACAGATATTTGTATGTTAACTAGCATGTTCTGTGTTATAGGGTAGAATTAGCTGCAAAGTTCTTGGCAAATAGTTTGGCCTTGTCTGATGCTGAAGAGATGACCTCTGGTCCATTGATAATGGTTGGGATAGAACGCACGTTTCTGTTCAGGATCCTATTTGTTATTTGTCAAAACTGGTGGGGACCAAGCCGTTGATTAGCTACCTTGGATTCAACAGACTGGGCATATAGCTCTCTTGCATTTTTTATTACTCTTTTACAGTGGTTGATGAAAGCAGCTTTAGTTTCAGTGCATCTATTACGTTGGTAGCTATGGAAAAAGTGATTTCTGTGCTCGATAGCAGCAGCACATTCTGGGGAGAACCATGGCTGGCTGTTAGGTTTTTGTTGGAATTTTTTAGATGGTATGAATCGGTCTCTGCCTACAATTAACCATTCGGTTAGGTCTGATACTATAGAGGACATATGAATGTACGGAAGCTATCCCAGTCAGCCATAGATTATCGGTATACAGTATGGTGGAGGGGTACGCCTGGGGACTTATTACATTTCATTTTTATCTTAACTGATACAACGGAGTGGTCGAAGGATCCTAAAGGAGAAAGAATGGAACATGAACATAGCTCAGGGGAAGTTGAGAGAAAAAGGTCTAGGAGGCTTGCATATTGACCTGTAGTATCAGGCACACAGGTGGGCTCGCGAACAATCTGAGTGAGGCCATAATCAATGGCAAAATCATGACAAAACCTCCCCTCATCGTCTGTCTTATTTGAGTGGGTCAACCATTCCCCGTTATGGACGTTAAAGCTACCATAGATGTGGATGTTAGCCGAGGGATGTGCAGACAGGATGTGGCCTATTTTCTCAGATATACTCTTAAAGATAGCAACTTCGCTGTTATGGGGCCGATAGAGGGCAAATATAAATGCAGTGGTGTAAGCAAGTGCAACCCGGAAGCACATGTAAGGTAAATTAGGATCTTCTCTAGAGATATCCTTGCCACACGGAAAGCCATCTTTAATGTAGGCACATATTCCATGCCCATGGCGATCTTGGGGGTCAGATTTAGATGTTAAGTTAGAGTATCCGTTAATTACGAACTCATCTAGGGAATATATTCGAGTAGTATAACATTTATATAAAAAATCCGGTGCTTCTTCACTATAGAACTCTGATGTAAAAACAAACACACTTTTACCTGTGACACACCGAAAATTTAGCACAACATCAACTTATTTAAATAATTTTAAATATGTGTTGTACAGCACCCGCCCTAAGTAAGGACATTTTTACTACATACATGCTGTAAATGTTTTGTCTATTGAAGGCACAATTATTCCATACATATGTTGTGTAATACCCGCCCTAGGGTAGGTAAAATATTCCTTTGCTCAAGATGGCAAATGATACATAGACATAAAAAATTCCTCTATCCTAAGAATAACAGGCATGTTCAAAATTTTCCTTGTTCTCTCATACGGTCCCGAGCAACGCCGGGTGGCCTTGCTCGTATATATATATATATATATATATATATATATATATATATATATATATATGAGCAAACAGTTAATGAAATATGTTAAAAAACACTTTGAAATGAGTTTATATATATATATATATATATATATATATATATATATATATATATATATATATATATATATATATATATACATATAAACTCATTTCAAAGTGTTTTTAACATATTTCATTAACTGTTTGCTCATATATATATATATATATATATATATATATATATATATATATATATATATATATATATATATATAATGTTGTCATTATTGCAAATCAAAAGTTTCAAGTTAGAATGAAACCAATGCTATTTATGTCCTACTTTTAAAATCTGGCCGACATTATTTTATAAATCAGACTAGCGCAGGGCGCTTGGCGTTGTCCGGTCGTCAAATATGCTTTAATATGATATTTTGATTTATCCAGATTTCATACATATTATTATAAAGTCAACTTTCTATCGATTATTTCATTTTACATTGTACCAACTATATAGTCGGGACTTCAAAAGTACGAAAAATATATAACTTGGGCGTCATTAGTTAGAATCGAAGCCGAACCCGAAAGCAAAATTTGTAGCATTTCAGCCTGACACATTACCACATGAGCCATTGTCAGTTGGATAGGAAATAGTTAAAAATAAACGTACATGTACAAGTGTGTATATTTGTGCATGCATAGAAGAGCAGTTTGGATCGAGTTACACGAGCAAGGTTCTAATTTCTAACTTTGACCCCTTAGCAACTATTTTTACCCCTTAGCAACAATTTTAACTAGATAAAAAAAAAGCATTAAAAAACTGTCCACAAAAATGCACTCATTTGACGCACCTCACGCCGCTCTGCAACCTTCTGTCTCGGAGGAGATACAGTGAAAAAAATGGAGACAGACAGACAGACAGATATACTGAGCTTTATAAATGAGATGTAGTTTTATAAATGAGATGTAGCTTTATAAATGAGATGAGAAGATTTCGTTTGAAATGTAAAATTCTTATGAAACTTTTTTTTAAAAATTACTAACTTGTAATGCAGCGTACAGGTGGCCATGCTTCCGGCAATATCCCTTGCATGATTCAATAGTCATATATGATGAAGAAGTAGACTCGGAATTCATAGCTCTTTGTTTCCGGTCTCTAAAACAGCCAACGTAATCTGAAAAGAAAAATAATTTATATATCTAATTAAATGCTCGTTCTGAGACGAGTAAAATTAATTCTGCACACAGAACAGTTTAGCACCTTACAAAGATAAATATAATGATAATAAACCTTATGTCTAAAATCCTTATGTAAAAGCAAATGTATATGTATATATATATATATATATATATATATATAACTACTTCATTTACTCATAAAATTAATATACGAAAGTATAGATTTATGCATAAACTTTAAGTATTTACTTCAAAAGTGCTCAATACGTAGGTAGAGCTAGTTAGTAATTTATAAAATATATATGGCGATTAAGCTGCACTGAATATTCGGCGTTTCATCCACTCTAGGATTCCTCAGGCTTATGCGCATAAGCCTGAGGAATCCTAGAGTGGATGAAACGCCGAATATTCAGTGTAGCTTAATCGCCATATATATTTTATAAATTACTATATATATATATATATAATGTTGTCATTATTGCAAATGAAAAGTTTCAAGTCAGAATGAAACTGATTTATGATAAATGCTATTTATGTCCTACTTTTAAAATGCAACCGACATTATTTTATAAATCAGACTAGCGCAGGGCGCTTGGCGTTGTCCAGTTGTACAATATGCTTTAATGTGGTATTTTGATTTGTCCAGATTTCGTATATATCATTATAGACTCCATTCTCTATCGATTATTTCATTTTACATTGTACCAACTATATGTCTCGGAGGAGATATAGTTTTAAAAAAATGGAGACAGACACACAGACAGATAGACAAATAGGCAGATATAGTGTTTTAAAAATAATATAGTGAGTTTTATAAATGAGATAAGATTTAATTGCATGTAAAATTCTTATGAAACTTTTTTTTAAAAATTACTAACTTGTAATGCAGCGTACAGGTGGCCATGCTTCCGGCAATATCCCTTGCATGATTCAATTGTCATATATGATGAAGAAGTAGACTCGGAATTCATAGCTCTTTGTTTCCGGTCTCTAAAACAGCCAACGTAATCTGAAAAGAAAAATAATTTATATATCAAATTAAATGCTCGTTCTGAGACGAGTAAAATTAATTCCCCACACAGAACAGTTTAGCACCTTACAAAGATTAAAATCAAGATAAATATAATGATATATATAAATTATTAGTCGAGCAAGTTGGTTGGTTGTTTTTGTTTTACGGTATATCAACCCTTTTCAGGTTATTTAATGCCGAATTCAATGATTTTGAAGAAAATTTTTTTAATAGAATATATTTGTTATTTTCACGGCAGTTTCTATTTAACCCATAGTTGGGACCCTAACAGGTACTACCACTCCGGGTCTGGAAGCAATGGCAATTAAAGGGTGGATCCGCACTCCCCAAAGCCCACAAGCTCACCACTGGATATAGTTTAAGGTCATATCCAGGACGAGTCGAGCAAGTAACTGCTCGACAAACATAATGTTACTTGCAGATTACTATTGAGTAATGAAGCCGTAGGTACTGCATGAAAAAACACATTTTTAATTTTCTCGCCAAATATTTAATGAATTCATTTGGAATAGTGATAATAATAATATCCATGTTCATCTGTTTCATTTCAGATATTATTATTATTATTATTATTATTATTATTATTATTATTATTATTATTATTATTATTATTATTATTAATTTGATATAATATCGATTTAAAAAAATCTTTTTTACAAAATCATTCCTTAAGAGTTTTCCAACCGAGCAACTATTGATGCTACCATAACATAGCATTTAATAACTGTCCGTTTGAACTATTACTGTTACTACTACTCTTTATTTCTAACAGCATCAGACTGAATGCCTACTAGAAGTTTTGACTTCAAGCGGTTTATATTTTCTTATCGCTTGCACATTGATTTTACAGAGAGAGTGAAAGAGAGAGATATGGAGAGAGAGAAATAGACAGAGAAATATGGAGAGAGAGAGAGGGGGTGAGCAAGAATAAGGAATGAAGCTGTAGGTATAGCATAAAAAAAACAAATTTTAAATTTCTTCACCAAATATTTAATGAATTCCTTTGCAATAGTGATAATAATAATGTTCATGTTATTCTGCTTTATTTGAGATATTTTTGTATATATTTTGATATAATATCGATTTAAAAAGAAAAATATACTTTACAGATTTGGATATTACGGGTTTTCCACTGTAACTATTTATACTAACCTTTCTGTCAAACCACGCTAAGCGACTATTAATACTACCTTTACACAATAGCTGCCGGCTGCAACTACACGTATACTAACTGATCGCTTGTTAAGACTATTGATATTATCTTTTCGTTTTAATCAAAGCTACTTGTGTGTCCGGCTATTTGTAAATAATTTTATCTGTTTTTTTTTGTTTGTTTCTTTGTTTTTTTTGGGGGGGGGTATTTTTTGGATAGATATTTTCTTTTTTTGTCAGAGTTTTCATCATTGGTAATTAATAACAGGAAAATTGGTGGAAGTCAAAATTAGCACTTGTGGCGATAAACAAAAATAAACAAAAAGCTTTAGCGTGTACGTACCTCTCATGGAATGTCGTAGACCGAAACACAGTGAAATATTATTTGGTGCTAGTGCACTTATTGATCCACGCTATTTTTAAATAGTACTTTAAGTTTAATTAAAGCTTTACGATTCCCGTTCTCACATTAAATTGTTAGGTGAAAGTACCCGCGCTATTTTAAATAGTATTTTCAATTTTAATTAAAGTTTTACGATACCTTTTTTTTTTTTAAATTGTTAGGTGAAAGTACCCGCGCTATTTTTAAATGGTATCTTCAAGTTTAATTAAAGTTTTACGATACCTTAAACCATTTTTTTAAGTAACGGTAACATAAGTGCATAAGCAGCATTTTTTTTTTTTTTTGCTTTGATTTTGTTTGTTTGTAAATCCGGAAAAAAAAACAATAACAACAAAAGAATACAAAAAAAATAAGAAGAAGCGAACTTGAAATTTTTATTTTTTTTTAATTTTAAATAAAAAAACAACGCAGGTATCGTAAAACTTTAATTAAACTTGAAAATAATATTTAAGAATAGCGCGGATTCCATTTTGGCTTTCACCAATTTTCCTATTAATAATTGCGTAAACTCCGACAAAAAATATCCATAACAAACAAAAAAAAAAACGGATAAAATCATAACAAAATAATGCGCAAAGTTCAAGCCAAAATAAATAAATAAAAATAACTAGGTCACACGCAACGGCTCCCTCAGTCAAACTACGTACAACATCGGAGGCGATGCGTATTTCTCTATAGGGGTTGCATTCGTGTACATCCGTCTTTTGGTACCGTGCTGAAATAATAATTTTATTATTTTGAAAGCCATTCTTAACACGGGGAGGAGATGGTGTTTTGCTGTGCTCCCACCTTACAATTGAATAAAAAATTACAATTGAATAAAAACAGATATCGTTAAAACTTGAATTGCACATGAAAACACTATTTACAAATAGCGTGGTACCAAAAATGCATACGCACATTTTAGGATCGTTCTTGAAGGAGATATTGTTTTTAAAAGAGACTACCCCCCCCCTAATATATTTTAAGAATATTTTTAGTTAATTACTGTTGCTTTAAAAAAGGTAAAATGGATTTTCTAAGTGTTCGTTTTCTACCTCGCTGGCTTAGTTGTTAGTGGTTCAACTTATTTTAAAGCGTTTATTCAGCTCAAAAACGAAACAACAGAGCGCATAATATTTTTAAATATTAAATACTAGTATTTATACTTATTTACTGTTGTTTTAAATGAGGCAAAATCGATTTTTCTACCTAGCTTGCTAAGTTGTTAGAAGTTTAACTTATTTTAAAGTATAAAATAAAATACGCATCAAATGCGCTTGAAATCAAATACAACGTAATATTAGGAAAATAAGAAAATATTTTACTTGTTTGAATTTATCACAAATATATTTCGAAGGTAGCCTTCATCTTCAGAGTGTTCTTTGTTTTTTATTTCTTTTTCTTCTTTCTTGCCATGTTGTTAATTTGGAGAAAGGAGTCTGTATAGAGCCGCGCGTTGTATCTGGCGGTTGTATTTTGAATTGTTTCGAGAATAACGTCAAAGAATGAGAGTTCAATATAGAAACGTTGTTTTAATTTGAATAAAATAAAATACGCATCAAATGCGCTTGAAACCAAATCACAACGTAATATTAGGAAAATAAACAAATATTTTACTTGTTTGAATTCAAATTGGATGCAGCGTAAAATTTACGAAACCTCCTTTATTTTTGATAGGTACGAAACCCCTCCATTATTTAATGCATATCGATTGAAAACACATTTTAGGACCGTTCTTGAAGGGGTATTGTTTTTAAAAGAGACTGTACCCCCATAATATATATTTTTAAATATATTTACTTGTTTACTGTTGTTTTAAAATATATAAAATTGATTTTCTAATTGTTCATTTTATACCTAGCTTTGTAAGTTTTTAATGTTTCAACTTATTTTAAAACATTTATTTAGTTTTTTTAAAAAGTAGTGTCGAGTGTTACTTTAGAACAAAAAATGTTCGACATGAGAGTTTCGGGAATCTCGATAATCGCTCAAAAATAGAAATTTAAATTTTATTTCTTCTGTCAAAAAATTATAATCACTATAATAATCGTTTTTTATAATGAGAAAATTTATAAATATTTAAAATCTTAAAAAGTGCAAAAAATGCCGATTACATTTTTATTAGTGCATAAGGCACATCTGATTGAGTGTAAATAAAATAGATTGTTTTTTGTTTGTTTGTTTTTTTTTAAATTTTAGTATCTTCCTTTTTAATATTTAATATTAATAGTTTATGGTCAAATAATTTTCCGGGTAAACATTTTGTTGAATATTTTTCTGTTGAGGCAGAAATCGTTTTTCAAGAAAATATAATAAATATGTAATATATAATATAATATAAACATATGCACCTACCTAACTTTATATAAATAGAGATACGCAAATATTAACACAGATAAGGATGGGCCATGATGATCCCTGACATTATTAATCTAATTCCAACATTAAAAACAAAAGCTACAACATAATTATTGTGACTGGAAGAATTATTCAAGTATTCCAAAAGGATGGCATGATGAAATATAGAAGGAATATGTGCAAAATGGACCGTAGAATTTTAAGTTTTGACAAAGGTTTGTATTGATAGATTATTGCGACTCCGTTTATGTCATGCATCTCAATACTGCTGTGGACGAGTTTGCTCTCTCTTCACTCAATGACGTAATTAAATTAGGTCTCGATTTTGCTGGGTTTACATCAATTTCAAAACCAGTCAGAGATAATGGCCGTTGATACTGCTTTTCAAGTTGGAAAACTTTTTATATGGGAAGCCACTTGTTCGGACTGTTTCATGCTATCATGAATTGCAGAATCTGCTGTTAATCTTGGCATCGCATTTCACTTCACTGAAATCAGATAAAACGATAAATACAGCTCACCAATTGGTCATTTCATGTTTCGGAATATCTTCATCGAAACGTCAGTGGTCCTTGGTTCGAATCCTTCAAAATTCATACGGAACATTGGATACATGATAGCCACTGAGAAACCGCTTGGATGTTCCCGTGCTTTTTCCTTGCTTTTATTTGAAGCAATGCCATGTACAGAATGACGTCATTCCACAATGTCTAAGTCTTAATGAAGAAAACAAAAGACTTTGTCATTGTTAAACTGTTGATACTCTAAAAAAAAATTTTACTGAATGAAATGAAACGGAACAGTCTTTTTTCTGCTTGATGTCTAGGACGCTTCTTTTTTTTCACAAAAAGAAAGAACTATTTACTAATATTCTGTAGCTAAACGGTCGCCAATCTTTTAATGTTCATGGGCCACTAAATGTATAATTTTTAATTTGGGAACCATTAATATGAATGCTGGAAAATAAAATAATATTTTAAGTAAACTGAAGTTACATTAATTGCTCATTTCTTTCTTTGTTACTTCATTTTGATGTAATTAGAAACCGTATTGTTGGGAATTATCTCCCTTTTCTGGAACTCTTTAGGTTTTAGATAAACTATAAATAGTTATGCATCTTGTATCTATAATTATATTTAAGCTGACTTAATCAACGTTTGTTTCCCTAAATTTAATCACACAAAATTCATTATAAATTATTACGTAGTTTGAGGATAGAGTTATATTGTAACAAATCAACTTCAAATTCTTCTAATTAGTTACAATTTACACTTAATTTACCAAGTGTTCTATCTCTTATAAAATGTCTGTCTATCACTCTTGCCCTCTCTTATTGTATGTTGTTGTATATCCTGCTCTTGTTTTATACTATGTATATGACTCTTGTTTCCATCTCTCTCTCTCTCTCTCTCTCTCTCTCTCTCTCTCTCTCTCTCTCTCTCTCTCTCTCTCTCTCAAGCAGAACAACAGCCAAGATCGGAATATGTATTATTTAAAAAAGTAAATATTCCTACAAGTTGACTACTGTACACTCCATAACCTTTAGCCTCGGGTGGCTTTTTTTTCTTCTTTTGTTTTACATGGAGTTCACCACTTATCAAGATCCAATGGCCACTCGGGGATAAGGGTTATTGTGTGTACAGTAATCAATGGGATAGTGTAGTAATAGTATTGGAGAATTGATAAAGTGTCATTACTTAAGGGGGCGGTTCATCAGGAACTTGTTTGTGTTGGACTTGAAGACATCCAGGTTGAAGTCGGGAGGGAAACAGGCAAGCGGAACAGAGTTCCACAGGCGTGCAGGCAGTTCTAAGAAAGAAGCTTTGTTCATGGAATCTACGTTTTGATTTAGGCACAGATAAGGAGTGGGGAAAATTATTGACGGTGGTTTAAGATAGACGGGTGTTTTTTATAAAAGATTGGTGAATGGGGACTAGAGAATGGAGCTCAGACGAGCACTTGCCATGGAAATAACGATAGAACAAAGACAGGCTCACTACGTCTCTTCTGTGGGAAAGAGGTTGCAAGGAAGAGAAAATGGCATTCCCCACCAAGCCACGAAGTCTATTTTGTACTCTGTCAAGGCAGGATATGCTGTTTTTAGCAGCTCCTGTCCAAATGTGGCAGCAGTACCCCATCCTTGGACGTACTTGGCTTTTATATAGATAGAGAATTGTATCAGTAGTGAGATATCTTCTGGAGCGGTAGAAGGATCCCACCATCTTTCCAGCGACCTTGGCAACAGACTTGATGTACGTGTTCCATTTCAGATCAGGAGTAAAGGTCAAGCCCTTCTGAAATGGAACACATCAAACATGGGGGTTCTCCTAGGAGTAAAGGTCAAACCCAGAAGTTTATCAAAATATGGGGCCTACCCTAGACGAGAGCCATCCATTTCAATTGATGCCAGTTTGGGATCAGAGCGTTTAAGATGTAGAGATAGAAGCTTGGTCTTAGATGCATTAAAGGTAACCAGTCACCTCTTCCCCCACTGTACCACTTGCTCAAGATCAGAGGAGAGAGAATCAGAGAGAACATCATCATTTACAGGCTTTGATGTATTGCCATAGATAGTCGTGTCATCAGAATAGATGTCAACGAAAGATTTTAGTATGTGTTTTGGGAGATCATTGATGTAGATCAGGAAAAGAGTTGGGCCCAGTATGGACCTTTGAGACTCTAGCATTAATACTGTGGGCCTCTGATTTCTGCCCATCAACCACTACTCTTATGAGCCTATCAGAGAGAAATGATTTAATGATCGAGAAAACATTTCCAGTTATACCAAAGCTGGAAATCTTGTGAAGTAGGCCTTTATGCCATACCTTATCGAAGGCCTTTGATATGTCAATAGCAATTGCCCTAGAAATGAAGCCTTTGTCGAGAGATTCGCTAATCCTATGAGATATAACCGTTAGCACATCTGTTGTAGATCTAGCAGAACGGAAACCATATTGCGTGTCGCGAAGAAGGTTATTTCTGCTGAGGTGGTTGACTACTTCTCTATTTATTGTGTATTCCAGCAACTCACTCGTGACACACAGGAGACTTATTAGTCTGTACTGAGAGGGCGATGACATCACCTGAATTCTTAAATACAGGGCATACTGATGAGGTTTTCCAGGGTGTTGGGAAGCACTTCTCCTTAAGACAACACTTACATAGTTTCGTAAGTATGGGGGCAAGTTCTGGTTGTAATTTTTTTAACACTATAATTGGAATGCCGTCAGGACCAGTTGCTTTACTGGAGTCAAGGTTTTTGATTAGCTTGGCGACCTCACACACAGATATTTGCATGTTGCATAGCGTGTTGTCTGTTATAGGAAGGAATACAGAGAGTTGATGGCCTTCGTTGCACAGGGTAGAATTTGCCGCAAAGTTCTTGGCAAATAGTTTGGCCTTGTCGGATGCTGTCGAGATGACCTCTGGTCCATTGATAATGGTTGGGATAGAACGCACGTTTCTGTTCAGGATCCTATTTGTTATTTGCCAGAACTAGTGGGAACCAAGCTGCTGCTCAGCTACTTTGGATTTAACGGATTGAGCATATAGTTCTCTTGCATTTTTTATTACTCTTTTACAGTGGTTGCTGGCGGTCCTGAAAGCAGCTTTAGTTTCAGTGCATCTATTACGTTGGTAGCTATGGAAAAAGTGATTTCTGTCTGCGATGGCAGCAGCACATTCAGGAGAGAACCATGGCTGGCTGTTAGGTTTTTGTTGGAATTTTTTGGATGGTATGAATTGGTCTATGCCTACAAGTAACCATTCAGTCGGGCCTTGATAAATGGTGACTCCTATGTAAAAAAAAGAAAAGAAAAAAAGTGTGAAATAGCCAAAGTACAAAAGAAGGCATGCTGATATAGTCACTCGAAATATTTCATTAAATTGGGTTGATTTATGTTTGTCTGTACAGAAATATTCCGATATTTGGAGTTTTAGTTATCGCAAACAGAACGATAATTTTAAGATTTAAATATACCAAATTATTTTTCAAAAAGTAACTATTTGTTTACGTTTTTTATGCCTGCTTAATAGTTTTGCGATGGAACAAAATCTATAAATAACGAATATGTTCAGTTTTTATTTGTATCTCACTGATAATTTATATACAAAATACACATTGGGAAAATATGTACGTAAATCATGAATTCCTTTCATAAGGAAGAAACTTACGCATTCATGACAATTCTTATAAGGCTACTGGAAAAGTTGATTCCCAAATAATTCTACTCTTAGAACTTTGAGCCAACCGATAACTTTTCTCTTAAACTCTTAGGATTTGGGCCGAGATCAAAGTGTAGTATCTGTTCTTCAGATGTTGCACTTCAATTTATTGTTCTCTGTCAATGGAGGAGAAGTCCTTCACGACTGAGACAATTTTTAATTCTTGTTCCTTTTCTCAGCGTTAAAAAACGACCCTGGTGTTTAACTCTGTCCTGTGAGGAGGCATTGTAAATAGGAACTCTTAGGATTTTTTTGGTGGAAAGGGGTAGGGTGGGGGTGACAGGCTGATATTTTTGTATAAAATTTTCTTGATTGGATTTCTAACACTGAATAAATTTATTGTTGACAGAAAATATATTGATACTTTTCAGTCATCTTATGGAAAATATTTTTATTAAAAACTTACTAATATTTATTGAAAAATATTACTCTATATATTGACAACATATTGACACTATTTTGAATAGAATTAAATGTGGTATTGTGCTTACTGAAATGATTCTAGCATAGAGTAAGGTAGAGAGTATAATATAGAGGATAACCAACGATCCCCACTTTCCCACACTTTTGTTGAATTTGTTCTACGTTACATTTTTTAGCAAATAAATTATTCAAAGTGTAGTACCTGTTGTGACTACACTTTTATTTCCTGTCCTCAGTCAGTAAGAAAGACATCCTTCCAGGCTAAGGCAATGATTCAAAATGAGAATCTATTTTGGGCAATTATGTGTGACTAAGCACTCTGAAAAAAGTGACAGAAAAAAAGAAAAGAATTATTTTAGAATTTAGACTGAGGGATCAGTTTCTCACATAAATCTAATTTTTATCACTAACCCCCAAGTCTAAGTGGTATGGTCATAAAATAACGCTCAATCACTTAAAAAAGTTAATATCCCCCCAAAAAAACACCGAATATATCTGAACAAATTTATTTTATTAACTGCCCTAAAACGCTAGCACAGCTCAGAATTCCATGTCTCCTTTTACATTAAATTTACATGTAAAACTCTAAATTCTTAAAGAATTCAAATTTTTTCCCCTACAAATTTTTTAAGATAATCGTCTAAAACCTTTGTTTAGGGGAATTTGCTGAAGACTTTCACATTCTACTACTACAGCAATAAGTTTTTATATCGTAAAATAATCTACTTAACTTCTATATTTACATGAAAATATAAGTTTAAAAATGAAATGAAATATAAGAAAAAATATCTCAGTAAAATATGTTTTAATTACTTTCAATTATTAAAAGTACACACACAATTTTGTTGGCAGACACATTTTCAGTTTTCAGTAGTGTATTTGCGTCTTTTCGCTGAAAGGAATATAGACTTAATTAACAAAATTAGTTCAATTATAATAATAATCACGAGTCATTTATTACTCACTTTGAGTTTATGGCCTTTTATCCACATATTGAGAACTTACTATAAGACCAGTAAAAACTACAAAACAGACAAGAGATTCAAAAATCAAAGAAGCAGTGATGCCAAAATGTGTCTAACATAAAAATGTGAAAAATCTTGAACCCACCTAATTCAGTCAATTTTTTGTTAAGTTTGTTAAAGCTGATGAACTGAGCAAAAACCAAAATTTATTTCTTTTTGTTTTTTGGTTTTTCTAACACAAGTTAAATAAATAATAATCATTTAATACAAAAGTTATATAACATTATTCGGTTTTCTAAATCTTCACGTATCATCTCTCATGAGTTTGTATGTTTTATGTGGCTATATATTTTTATCCAATATTTATATATTTAGCACGGTAAAAAGATAGACATTCGAATGCCTGTCTAATTGGCATAATTTTTTCAAATAGTCTATAATTAATTAATTAATGTTTGCTGTTATTTATTTGTACTTTTACTGTATTATTTTCTCCTATCTGCAATATATTTCTCGATACTATAATAGTAATTAACTGAAGTAATCTATCTATCTATCTATCTATCTATCTATCTATCTATCTATATATATATATATATATATATATATATATATATATATATATATATATATATATATATAAGTGAAAGTGTCTGTGTATCTGTGTCTGTGTACATTTCCCTACGCAATAAATCTGTCAAATTTTGGTCTACAGACTCGAAATTTGATATACAGGGTACTGAGATTTGGGAAAATCGATGTGAATGGTTTTTTGCCAGAAATTTGGCGATTAAGGAGTCAATGCACTTGAAATTTTAGATATAGGTTCCTTGGGAATGGATCTAACTTATTAACTTGATTTGAGCCCAAAACAATAAATTTTAAGGGGTCATTATAGGGGTCAAAGTTAAAAAAATTGACCTCTGTGGTCTCTTCCAAATTACTCAGACAATTTCTGGTCTAAATATTTGAAATTTTACATAAAGGGTATTCAGAGATAGGGCAAGCTTTTTCATCAGTTTGGGTGGAAAATTTTTAGTTACCAATATATAAATGTATGTATGTATGTATGTATGTTTGCCTAAAACTTTCGACAGAGGCGACGGATTTTTACAAGATCAGAATCGTTTTAAAGTTCGACATTTCAGACAACAAATATCGAAAAATTGGCTAAAAACATTAATATCTTTACCTTCAACTAGGCACTTTTCTACAGGGGGGTCGCTTTTTTGCCGATATTTTTGAAAGTCATCCTCTCCTTTCGATTGGCTAGCCTTAATTAAAACCTACGTCACTTCCGGTTTGGCGGTGGTCGTAATAGCAAAGAAGTCAGGTTTTCCCCCCATTCTTTTCCTCCTTTGCAGTGCGGGTTCGAGCCTGCCTTCCTACTACCACTTTTTTTTTTTTTTTTTTTGCTCATCGTACACCTCCAAACACCCGGGCAACGCCGGGCTGAAATGCTAGTATAATACAAAAGTAATGTGTTCTTTCTAGAACACACAGCATGAATAAAACACATGAGCCAAATTCTTCTGATTATATCATAGAGTGTTAAGGACGCCTCCAAAATGGCCGCACGTAACCCGTTTATTTACAATAATAAAACACCAGAAAAACCGGCTACGTCCTCTGGTTGTAAACGGTTATAATTAGTCACATTAGGATTAGTGGTGTAAGAGAAGTAACTCTGCCCAATATATTACATCCCTTCAATTTTACTAAGAATCACACACATAATCGTTCAATTTTGTGGGTGATCTCCGAATACATCCTAACCTGCAAGTGGGTGGCGATACTCCCTGCAGCTTCATCTATATGTTTGCTCTCAGGTACTAAGCTTTCCTCAAGACTTCAGGTGTTCCAGAAACTTCAGGTGTGCCCAAATTCTCAAGATTCTCTACAGCATTACCTGTCTGTAACTCAGGCGTCACTTTCTCTGCTACCCTTGATGGAAGTTTCACCAGCTGGTCCGCATGCCTCCTTACCATCCCTCCACTGGTCTCCACTTCAAAACTCATTGCTCCCAACGGTCTGATAATGGTACCTTCAATCCATCGTTGAGCAGATCCATAACTCTGCAAGAGCACATGATCGGCTACTTTGAATTCACGAAGTGGTACCGTTACTTTGCTCTCCTTTTTCATTTTATTTTTCATGTCTAGAGCTTTGTTAATGTCTGGCTTTACCAAGTGAAACGCTCTTCTTAACTGCCGTTTAAACATCAGCTCCAATTGATGACTTGGAAGTTATCCTATAGATGAATAAAAATCTGTTCACCTTGGTTTCAAGTGTAGCCTTGTGTTCTGTTTGCACCCTTTAAAACACTTCCTTGAATGTGCGCACACTGTGTTCTGCTTGTCTATTTGAGGACGGGTGGTAAGAAGCTGTGAAAATGTGCTGAATTCCATTGGCATTCATGAATGCTTTGAAATTTTGACTTGTAAAGCAGGGACTTTGTCACTCATGACCAATACCGGTAGTCCAAGTGTTGCAAAGATCCGTCTCATTTTCTTAATTGTGGCTGTTGCAGAAGATGTTTTCATTATACATATCTCTGTCCACTTTGAAGGAGCATTCAGTACTATCAAAAACATGTGTCCCAAAAATGAACCTGCATTGTATATGCGGATTCTTTCATATGGTGAACTTGGATATTCCCAGCAATAAATGGGAACCTTGCTGGTGTTACTTTGATTGAGCATGCAAGTTCCACAAGCTTTTCTAGCATTGTCAGCATCTAGATTTGGCCACCACACATAGCTGCAAGCAAGGGCCTTCATCCGTATAATCGCTGTGTGTGCCTGATGCAGTTGCTGCAAAACTTTCACTCAAAGTCTGGCCGGAATTACTAGCCTACTTCCCCATAATACCGCACCATCTTCTCATGTCAACTCTGTTCGCTGGTTGAAATAGGGTTTCATTGCTGGATATGTGATCCACTTGCTCCAGACATTCATGATGTATTCATACACATGACTCAAAATCAGTTCTTTTCTCATCTCCATTCTTACCACTGCCACAGCTACTGGAGCGTCAATCAAATTCATCATGTTTTTATTCTGTTAATGTTTGGTGTGGCATCTTGTTCTTGTGCATTGATTGGAAAACGACTCAGGCAATCTGCATTTCCATTGAAGGACCCGGCATGATACTCCGAGTTATAATTTTGGGCTGCTAGAAAGAGGGCCCAGCGTTGAACCTGGGCTGCAGCAAGAGAAGGAATCGGTTTGTGTTCAGCAAATAGCCTCAATAACAGCTTGTGGTCTGTGAACAAAGTAAAATTATTCCCATACATATATTGGTGTAACTTTTAACCTGCAAAAACCAGGGCCAGCGCCTCCTCCGGGGCACCTTTCCTCATTAAGCTGTGAAACGGTCCTAGTATTGTGGACAAATTCGGTGAATGACTGTGATAATAGTTAATTGCCCTGAGATAGGCTTTTAATTCTGTAATGCTTTGTGGTGAAGGTACCCCTGTCATAGCAGCTACCTTGTCTGGAAGAAGTGCTGTACCTTCCTTAGTATTCTAAAACCCAAACATGTTACTTCAGGGAGGAGAAACTTCTCTTTAATTTGAATCCACCTGATCCAGAGCCGCCAATACGTAGATTCTTTAGATGACTACTGCCATCATGACCTGAAACTAAAATGTCATCCACACGCACCTAGCAAAAGGGGATGTTCTTCAACCTTTTGTCCATTTCCCTTTGAAAAATCACCATAGCACTGTGCACCCCAAATTGTAGTCTGGTGGGCTGGTATAATCCCTGGTGGGTGTTTACTGTTAGCAATTCCTGGGTTTCTTCATCCAATTCCAATTGCTGATAGGCATGGCTCAAGTCAAGCTTGCTAAATTTCTGACCCCTCTCAAAGTAGCAAGTATATCTTCTGTCTGAGGTATGGGGTAGTTGTCATATGGTGATGCTCGGTTTACATTTGCTTGTAGTCTCTGCAGATCCGTAGGTCACCATTATAATTTTTGGCAACCAGTAAAATTGGTGGGGGAAGTCCATCTAGAGTACTCCACTCTTTTGTAAATTCCCTGGGTTTCTAGGCGATCTAACTCTTTATTCCCATCCACTTTTATGGCATAAGGCACAGATCTTACCCAACAAAATTTGGGACTCACTGTCTTATCAATGGGCATTTTCACCTTAAATCCTTTAAGCACCCCATTTCTTTACTAAACACTGAATTGAACTCTGTAAGAAGCTTTTCCAACCTTGAAGGAGAATCTTCCTGATATAAAGTAAACATGGCTCTCCAATCTAGCTTTACCTTATTTAACCAGTTGTGGCCAACTAATGTTGGTCCATTTCCTTTTACCACTAGCAAAGGTAGTCGATGTTTTAACCCTTCGTGCATTACTTCTACGTCTGTGGTCCCATGTGGTATCATTAACTTGCCAGTGTATGTTCTTAACTTTACATGACTTTCTTTTAGATCCTGAATTTGGCCAATTTTCTTGAACTTTTCTAAACTCATTACTGAGCATGAGTCCTCTGTGTCCAATTCCATGACCACCTTCTCTTGGTTAATTAGTAGTTCCACTAGCACTGGCAGTGTCCGAAGTGTAGCGACTGTGTGCAGATCTATTTTTTTTTTTTCATATTTATTTCCATTTATTCTGTGCAACAATCCTCCTCCACATTGTTCACCATCCTTCTTTCCTTCCCATGTGTTGTTGAATCAGACAGCCTGCTCTCATCTTGTCTACATTTCCGACGAGTATGTCTGATCCGCCCACATTTAAAACATTCCTTGTTTTTAAACTGGCACTTGTCTGCCCAATGGGCAGTGCTTCCACAACGATAGCATTCTCTCTTCAATGGTAATCTGTGGACAGACGTTTCACTTCCACTTCTCAATGCTCCCAGCATTAACTTGGAATATTTCCTTGCAGATTCCATGGATAAAAAAAATTTCTATGGACTCATCCAACATTAGCACCTTTTCGCCAAGCAAGCACGCCTGTAATTGTTTGTCCTTAACTCCCACCACCAAACGATCACAATGTGTCCATTTACTTTTTTTTCGAAGTTGCAATGCTCTCACATTTTTTGCCGTGAGAGCACATATTCACTAATGGACTCACCTTCTTGTTTTCCTCGTTGGGGGCCGGCCTGAAGTGTCCCTCCATCAATGTACACAGATCTTCAAACGTTTTCTGCTCAGGCTTGTTTTCAGCTAGACCCCTGAGGATAGCATAATGTTTGGCACCAACAATCGATAAAAAAAAATAGCAGGCTTCTTATCTTCACTCAATACATCATTGGCGGCAAAAAAGAACTACACTTTTTCAATATAGTGTGAGAATTCCTCTTCTGCACTGTCCCATTCTTTAATTGTGCCTAACAATGCTATTTTCTACATTCTTCACTGATGCGGCAATTTTCTGGGATTCGTTGGGGTGTCTCGTTGTAAACGGCCATAATTAGTCACATTAGGATTAGTCGGGTAAGGGAAGTAACTCTGCCCAATATATTACAGAAAGAACACATGACAAAAACTTTTTAATGTGCTCATTAATTATGGTTATCATAGGAGATAAATAACTTTCTAGCTAATTAAATATATAAGGTCATGAATTTTTAGGATGAGGATTGATTATTCGCATTATTTAGATTTTTCGGATTACTGCTCTCATTTAGAATGTAATTTGCACAATGTTTCGGTCGATATAATCTCCGACCTTTTTCAGGTGTATTTTGTCGAACACAGGAATATTTTTGTCGAACTCGAGAATTTCGAATGGAATCCTTTATTTGATCCACAGAGGTAGTATGCTCTTGTTCCATCAGCCACGACTGGGTAAGAGTAATTTACAATTTATTTTGGAGTCACCCGCACTGATAAGTGAACCTTAAATTTCTGGGATTTAAATAAAGGGTTCCGTTCGAAATTCCATGAAGATTCCATATAAAGATTCTCGAGTCCACAGAAAAATTTCCTGAAGAAAATCGGAGGTTACATCGACTGAAACGTTGTGCAGATAACACCCAAGATAAGAACAGTAATCCAAATAATCCAAATAATAAGAATAATCAATCCTTATTTAAAATATTCAGAACCTTGTATGTTTACTCTGAGCTAAAAAGATATACAGATAAGTCATAAAAGGTATTAGAGGGAGTAGATGACCGCTCTCTTCCTCTCTAACTCACTCTCTCTTTGCCTCCTTCTCTGTTTTCTGTACGTCTCTTTGCCTCCTTCTCTGTTTCTCTGTATGTCTCTCTCTCCCTCTCTCTCTCTCTCTCTCTCTCTCTCTCTCTCTCTCTCTCTCTCTCTCTATCTATCTCTCTTTCCCTCTGTATTTCTTTCTCTCTGTTTCAGGAAGGGAGATTTGTTAAAAACAACAAAAACAATAAAAAAGAAAACTTCACGTCGCACCTATTCTACCCAAAATAGATTTTCTTTTTTGTTCTTTATGAAACACATGTTCTTAGTATCGAGAGTCTGAAACAAAAATGCTAAAAAATGTTTTTTAAAAGAGTTTTATTTAATAATTTTTTTATCAACATTCCTCAAATAAATGAATTAAAAAAAACTTTAAAACACTACAACACATGTCCACTGATTTTATATTAAATAAATTAAATAGGTTACGGCATTAGTCATGAGCAAATTATATATATATATATATATATATATATATATATATATATATATATATATATATATATATATATATATATATATATATATATATATATATATATATATATATATACATCATGTCAGGAGGCGATGAAAATATCTAATAAAGTGCTCGATCATGAATGGGAGAGCTGAAGATACAATATTTACTTAAATACTATATATACATATTTCCAGTGATTTCATTGTGTTGAATCAACCATAAGCATATTCTTGGTAGCGTTATCATATTAGTTGGTAACAATATGATTTTATTTGACGCAGTATTATATTATTCTTGGTATCATATTAGTTGATAACAATATAATTTTATTTGATGCAGTATTATATTATTCTTGTTATCATATTAGTTGGTAACAATATAATTTTATTTGGTGCAGTATTATATTATTCTTGATATCATATTAGTTGGTAACAATATGATTTTATTTGATGCAGTATTATATTATTCTTGGTATCATATTAGTTGGTAACAATATAATTTTATTTGGTGCAGTATTATATTATTCTTGGTATCATATTAGTTAGTAACAATATAATTTTATTTGGTGCAGTATTATATTATTCTTGTTATCATATTAGTTGGTAACAATATAATTTTATTTGACGCAGTATTATATTATTCTTGGTATCATATTAGTTAGTAACATTATGATTTTATTTGACGCAGTATTTTATTATTCTTGTTATCATATTAGTTGGTAACAATATAATTTTATTTGATGCAGTATTATATTATTCTTGTTATCATATTAGTTGGTAACAATATAATTTTATTTGATGCAGTATTATATTATTCTTGTTATCATATTAGTTGGTAACAATATAATTTTATTTGACGCAGTATTATATTATTCTTGGTATCATATTAGTTAGTAACGATATGATTTTATTTGATGCAGTATTATATTATTCTTGGTATCATATTAGTTAGTAACAATATGATTTTATTTGATGCAGTATTATATTATTCTTGGTATCATATTAGTTGGTAACAATATGATTTTATTTGATGCAGTATTATATTATTCTTGGTATCCTATTAGTTTGTAACAATATAATTTTATTTGGTGCAGTATTATATTATTCTTGGTATCATATTAGTTGGTAACAATATGATTTTATTTGATGCAGTATTATATTATTCTTGGTATCATATTAGTTGGTAACAATATGATTTTATTTGATGCAGTATTATATTATTCTTGGTATCCTATTAGTTTGTAACAATATAATTTTATTTGGTGCAGTATTATATTATTCTTGGTATCATATTAGTTGGTAACAGTATAATTTTATTTGATGCAGTATTATAGTATTCTTGGTATCATATTAGTTGGTAACAATATGATTTTATTTGATGCAGTATTATATTATTCTTGGTATCATATTAGTTGGTAACAATATGATTTTATTTGATGCAGTATTATATTATTCTTGGTATCATATTAGTTGGTAACAATATGATTTTATTTGATGCAGTATTATATTATTCTTGGTATCATATTAGTTGGTAACAATATGATTTTATTTGATGCAGTATTATATTATTCTTGGTATCATATTAGTTGGTAACAATATGATTTTATTTGATGCAGTATTATATTATTCTTGGTATCATATTAGTTAGTAACAATATGATTTTATTTGATGCAGTATTATATTATTCTTGTTATCATATTAGTTAGTAACAATATGATTTTATTTGATGCAGTATTATATTATTCTTGGTATCATATTAGTTAGTAACAATATGATTTTATTTGATGCAGTATTATATTATTCTTGGTATCATATTAGTTGGTAACAATATGATTTTATTTGATGCAGTATTATATTATTCTTGGTATCATATTAGTTGGTAACAATATGATTTTATTTGGTGCAGTATTATATTATTCTTGGTATCATATTAGTTGGTAACAATATGATTTTATTTGATGCAGTATTATATTATTCTTGTTATCATATTAGTTAGTAACAATATGATTTTATTTGATGCAGTATTATATTATTCTTGGTATCATATTAGTTGGTAACAATATGATTTTATTTGATGCAGTATTATATTATTCTTGGTATCATATTAGTTGGTAACAATATGATTTTATTTGATGCAGTATTATATTATTCTTGGTATCATATTAGTTGGTAACAATATGATTTTATTTGATGCAGTATTATATTATTCTTGGTATCATATTAGTTGGTAACAATATGATTTTATTTGATGCAGTATTATATTATTCTTGGTATCATATTAGTTGGTAACAATATGATTTTATTTGGTGCAGTATTATATTATTCTTGTTATCATATTAGTTGGTAACAATATGATTTTATTTGATGCAGTATTATATTATTCTTGGTATCATATTAGTTGGTAACAATATAATTTTATTTGGTGCAGTATTATATTATTCTTGTTATCATATTAGTTGGTAACAATATGATTTTATTTGATGCAGTATTATATTATTCTTGGTATCATATTAGTTGGTAACAATATGATTTTATTTGGTGCAGTATTATATTATTCTTGTTATCATATTAGTTGGTAACAATATGATTTTATTTGATGCAGTATTATATTATTCTTGGTATCATATTAGTTGGTAACAATATGATTTTATTTGATGCAGTATTATATTATTCTTGGTATCATATAAGTTGGTAACAATATGATTTTATTTGATGCAGTATTATATTATTCTTGGTATCATATTAGTTGGTAACAATATAATTTTATTTGATGCAGTATTATATTATTCTTGGTATCATATTAGTTGGTAACAATATAATTTTATTTGGTGCAGTATTATATTATTCTTGGTATCATATTAGTTGGTAACAATATAATTTTATTTGGTGCAGTATTATATTATTCTTGGTATCATATTAGTTAGTAACAATATAATTTTATTTGGTGCAGTATTATATTATTCTTGGTATCATATAAGTTGGTAACAATATGATTTTATTTGATGCAGTATTATATTATTCTTGGTATCATATTAGTTGGTAACAATATAATTTTATTTGGTGCAGTATTATATTATTCTTGGTATCATATTAGTTGGTAACAATATAATTTTATTTGGTGCAGTATTATATTATTCTTGGTATCATATTAGTTAGTAACAATATAATTTTATTTGGTGCAGTATTATATTATTCTTGGTATCATATAAGTTGGTAACAATATGATTTTATTTGATGCAGTATTATATTATTCTTGGTATCATATTAGTTGGTAACAATATAATTTTATTTGGTGCAGTATTATATTATTCTTGGTATCATATTAGTTGGTAACAATATAATTTTATTTGGTGCAGTATTATATTATTCTTGGTATCATATTAGTTGGTAACAATATAATTTTATTTGGTGCAGTATTATATTATTCTTGGTATCATATTAGTTAGTAACAATATAATTTTATTTGGTGCAGTATTATATTATTCTTGGTATCATATAAGTTGGTAACAATATGATTTTATTTGATGCAGTATTATATTATTCTTGGTATCATATTAGTTGGTAACAATATAATTTTATTTGGTGCAGTATTATATTATTCTTGGTATCATATTAGTTGGTAACAATATAATTTTATTTGGTGCAGTATTATATTATTCTTGGTATCATATTAGTTAGTAACAATATAATTTTATTTGGTGCAGTATTATATTATTCTTGGTATCATATAAGTTGGTAACAATATGATTTTATTTGATGCAGTATTATATTATTCTTGGTATCATATTAGTTGGTAACAATATAATTTTATTTGGTGCAGTATTATATTATTCTTGGTATCATATTAGTTGGTAACAATATAATTTTATTTGGTGCAGTATTATATTATTCTTGGTATCATATTAGTTGGTAACAATATAATTTTATTTGGTGCAGTATTATATTATTCTTGGTATCATATTAGTTGGTAACAATATAATTTTATTTGGTGCAGTATTATATTATTCTTGGTATCATATTAGTTGGTAACAATATAATTTTATTTGGTGCAGCATTATATTATTCTTGGTATCATATTAGTTGGTAACAATATAATTTTATTTGGTGCAGTATTATATTATTCTTGGTATCATATTAGTTAGTAACAATATAATTTTATTTGGTGCAGTATTATATTATTCTTGGTATCATATAAGTTGGTAACAATATGATTTTATTTGATGCAGTATTATATTATTCTTGGTATCATATTAGTTGGTAACAATATAATTTTATTTGGTGCAGTATTATATTATTCTTGGTATCATATTAGTTGGTAACAATATAATTTTATTTGGTGCAGTATTATATTATTCTTGGTATCATATTAGTTAGTAACAATATAATTTTATTTGGTGCAGTATTATATTATTCTTGGTATCATATAAGTTGGTAACAATATGATTTTATTTGATGCAGTATTATATTATTCTTGGTATCATATTAGTTGGTAACAATATAATTTTATTTGGTGCAGTATTATATTATTCTTGGTATCATATTAGTTGGTAACAATATAATTTTATTTGGTGCAGTATTATATTATTCTTGGTATCATATTAGTTGGTAACAATATAATTTTATTTGGTGCAGTATTATATTATTCTTGGTATCATATTAGTTAGTAACAATATAATTTTATTTGGTGCAGTATTATATTATTCTTGGTATCATATAAGTTGGTAACAATATGATTTTATTTGATGCAGTATTATATTATTCTTGCTATCATATTAGTTGGTAACAATATAATTTTATTTGGTGCAGTATTATATTATTCTTGGTATCATATTAGTTGGTAACAATATAATTTTATTTGGTGCAGTATTATATTATTCTTGGTATCATATTAGTTAGTAACAATATAATTTTATTTGGTGCAGTATTATATTATTCTTGGTATCATATAAGTTGGTAACAATATGATTTTATTTGATGCAGTATTATATTATTCTTGGTATCATATTAGTTGGTAACAATATAATTTTATTTGATGCAGTATTATATTATTCTTGGTATCATATTAGTTGGTAACAATATAATTTTATTTGGTGCAGTATTATATTATTCTTGGTATCATATTAGTTAGTAACAATATAATTTTATTTGGTGCAGTATTATATTATTCTTGTTATCATATTAGTTGGTAACAATATAATTTTATTTGACGCAGTATTATATTATTCTTGTTATCATATTAGTTGGTAACAATATAATTTTATTTGGTGCAGTATTATATTATTCTTGGTATCATATTAGTTGGTAACAATATAATTTTATTTGATGCAGTATTATATTATTCTTGTTATCATATTAGTTGGTAACAATATAATTTTATTTGATGCAGTATTATATTATTCTTGGTATCATATTAGTTGGTAACAATATGATTTTATTTGATGCAGTATTATATTATTCTTGGTATCATATTAGTTGGTAACAATATGATTTTATTTGATGCAGTATTATATTATTCTTGGTATCATATTAGTTGGTAACAATATGATTTTATTTGACGCAGTATTCTATAATTCTTGTTATCATATTAGTTGGTAACAATATAATTTTATTTGGTGCAGTATTATATTATTCTTGGTATCATATTAGTTGGTAACAATATAATTTTATTTCGTGCAGTATTATATTATTCTTGGTATCATATAAGTTGGTAACAATATGATTTTATTTCGTGCAGTATTATATTATTCTTGTTATCATATTAGTTGGTAACAATATAATTTTATTTGGTGCAGTATTATATTATTCTTGTTATCATATTAGTTGGTAACAATAAGATTTTATTTCGAGCAGTATTACATTATTCTTGTTATCATATTAGTTGGTAACAATATAATTTTATTTGGTGCAGTATTATATTATTCTTGTTATCATATTAGTTGGTAACAATATGATTTTATTTCGTGCAGTATTACATTATTCTTGTAATCATATTAGTTGGTAACAATATAATTTTATTTGGTGCAGTATTATATTATTCTTGGTATCATATTAGTTGGTAACAATATAATTTTATTTGGTGCAGTATTATATTATTCTTGGTATCATATTAGTTGGTAACAATATAATTTTATTTGACGCAGTATTATATCCTTCTTGGTATCATATTAGTTGGTAACAATATGATTTTATTTGGTGCAGTATTATATTATTCTTGTTATCATATTAGTTGGTAACAATATAATTTTATTTGGTGCAGTATTATATTATTCTTGGTATCATATTAGTTGGTAACAATATAATTTTATTTGGTGCAGTATTATATTATTCTTGTTATCATATTAGTTGGTAACAATATAATTTTATTTGGTGCAGTATTATATTATGCTTGGTATCATATTAGTTGGTAACAATATAATTTTATTTGGTGCAGTATTATATTATTCTTGTTATCATATTAGTTGGTAACAATATAATTTTATTTGGTGCAGTATTATATTATGCTTGGTATCATATTAGTTGGTAACAATATGATTTTATTTGACGCAGTATTATATCCTTCTTGGTATCATATTAGTTGGTAACAATATGATTTTATTTGACGCAGTATTATATTATTCTTGGTATCATATTAGTTGGTAACAATATAATTTTATTTGGTGCAGTATTATATTATTCTTGGTATCATATTAGTTGGTAACAATATGATTTTATTTGGTGCAGTATTATATTATTCTTGGTATCATATTAGTTGGTAACAATATAATTTTATTTGATGCAGTATTATATTATTCTTGGTATCATATTAGTTGGTAACAATATAATTTTATTTGGTGCAGTATTATATTATTCTTGGTATCATATTAGTTAGTAACAATATAATTTTATTTGGTGCAGTATTATATTATTCTTGTTATCATATAAGTTGGTAACAATATAATTTTATTTGACGCAGTATTATATTATTCTTGTTATCATATTAGTTGGTAACAATATAATTTTATTTGATGCAGTATTATATTATTCTTGGTATCATATTAGTTGGTAACAATATGATTTTATTTGATGCAGTATTATATTATTCTTGGTATCCTATTAGTTTGTAACAATATAATTTTATTTGGTGCAGTATTATATTATTCTTGGTATCATATTAGTTGGTAACAATATGATTTTATTTGATGCAGTATTATATTATTCTTGGTATCATATTAGTTGGTAACAATATGATTTTATTTGATGCAGTATTATATTATTCTTGGTATCATATTAGTTGGTAACAATATGATTTTATTTGGTGCAGTATTATATTATTCTTGGTATCATATTAGTTGGTAACAATATAATTTTATTTGATGCAGTATTATATTATTCTTGGTATCATATTAGTTGGTAACAATATAATTTTATTTGGTGCAGTATTATATTATTCTTGGTATCATATTAGTTAGTAACAATATAATTTTATTTGGTGCAGTATTATATTATTCTTGTTATCATATTAGTTGGTAACAATATAATTTTATTTGACGCAGTATTATATTATTCTTGTTATCATATTAGTTGGTAACAATATAATTTTATTTGATGCAGTATTATATTATTCTTGGTATCATATTAGTTGGTAACAATATGATTTTATTTGATGCAGTATTATATTATTCTTGGTATCCTATTAGTTTGTAACAATATAATTTTATTTGGTGCAGTATTATATTATTCTTGGTATCATATTAGTTGGTAACAATATGATTTTATATGATGCAGTATTATATTATTCTTGGTATCATATTAGTTGGTAACAATATGATTTTATTTGATGCAGTATTATATTATTCTTGGTATCATATTAGTTGGTAACAATATGATTTTATTTGGTGCAGTATTATATTATTCTTGGTATCATATTAGTTGGTAACAATATAATTTTATTTGATGCAGTATTATATTATTCTTGTTATCATATTAGTTGGTAACAATATGATTTTATTTGATGCAGTATTATATTATTCTTGGTATCATATTAGTTGGTAACAATATGATTTTATTTGATGCAGTATTATATTATTCTTGGTATCATATTAGTTGGTAACAATATGATTTTATTTGGTGCAGTATTATATTATTCTTGGTATCATATTAGTTGGTAACAATATAATTTTATTTGATGCAGTATTATATTATACTTGGTATCATATTAGTTGGTAACAATATAATTTTATTTGGTGCAGTATTATATTATTCTTGGTATCATATTAGTTAGTAACAATATAATTTTATTTGGTGCAGTATTATATTATTCTTGTTATCATATAAGTTGGTAACAATATAATTTTATTTGACGCAGTATTATATTATTCTTGTTATCATATTAGTTGGTAACAATATAATTTTATTTGATGCAGTATTATATTATTCTTGGTATCATATTAGTTGGTAACAATATGATTTTATTTGATGCAGTATTATATTATTCTTGGTATCCTATTAGTTTGTAACAATATAATTTTATTTGGTGCAGTATTATATTATTCTTGGTATCATATTAGTTGGTAACAATATGATTTTATATGATGCAGTATTATATTATTCTTGGTATCATATTAGTTGGTAACAATATGATTTTATTTGATGCAGTATTATATTATTCTTGGTATCATATTAGTTGGTAACAATATGATTTTATTTGGTGCAGTATTATATTATTCTTGGTATCATATTAGTTGGTAACAATATAATTTTATTTGATGCAGTATTATATTATTCTTGGTATCATATTAGTTGGTAACAATATAATTTTATTTGGTGCAGTATTATATTATTCTTGGTATCATATTAGTTAGTAACAATATAATTTTATTTGGTGCAGTATTATATTATTCTTGTTATCATATTAGTTGGTAACAATATAATTTTATTTGACGCAGTATTATATTATTCTTGTTATCATATTAGTTGGTAACAATATAATTTTATTTGATGCAGTATTATATTATTCTTGGTATCATATTAGTTGGTAACAATATAATTTTATTTGATGTAGTATTATATTATTCTTGGTATCATATTAGTTAGTAACAATATAATTTTATTTGGTGCAGTATTATATTATTCTTGTTATCATATTAGTTGGTAACAATATAATTTTATTTGATGCAGTATTATATTATTCTTGGTATCATATTAGTTGGTAACAATATGATTTTATTTGATGCAGTATTATATTATTCTTGGTATCATATTAGTTGGTAACAATATAATTTTATTTGGTGCAGTATTATATTATTCTTGGTATCATATTAGTTGGTAACAATATGATTTTATTTGATGCAGTATTATATAATTCTTGGTATCATATTAGTTGGTAGCAATATGATTTTATTTGATGCAGTATTATATTATTCTTGGTATCATATTAGTTGGTAACAATATGATTTTATTTGATGCAGTATTATATTATTCTTGGTATCATATTAGTTAGTAACAATATGATTTTATTTGATGCAGTATTATATTATTCTTGGTATCATATTAGTTGGTAACAATATAATTTTATTTGATGCAGTATTATATTATTCTTGGTATCATATTAGTTGGTAACAATATAATTTTATTTGGTGCAGTATTATATTATTCTTGGTATCATATTAGTTAGTAACAATATAATTTTATTTGGTGCAGTATTATATTATTCTTGTTATCATATTAGTTGGTAACAATATAATTTTATTTGACGCAGTATTATATTATTCTTGTTATCATATTAGTTGGAAACAATATAATTTTATTTGATGCAGTATTATATTATTCTTGGTATCATATTAGTTGGTAACAATATGATTTTATTTGATGCAGTATTCTATTATTCTTGGTATCATATTAGTTGGGAACAATATGATTTTATTTGATGCAGTATTATATTATTCTTGGAATCATATTAGTTGGTAACAATATGATTTTATTTGACGCAGTATTCTATAATTCTTGTTATCATATTAGTTGGTAACAATATAATTTTATTTGGTGCAGTATTATATTATTCTTGGTATCATATTAGTTGGTAACAATATAATTTTATTTCGTGCAGTATTATATTATTCTTGGTATCATATAAGTTGGTAACAATATGATTTTATTTCGTGCAGTATTATATTATTCTTGTTATCATATTAGTTGGTAACAATATAATTTTATTTGGTGCAGTATTATATTATTCTTGTTATAATATTAGTTGGTAACAATAAGATTTTATTTCGAGCAGTATTACATTATTCTTGTTATCATATTAGTTGGTAACAATATAATTTTATTTGGTGCAGTATTATATTATTCTTGTTATCATATTAGTTGGTAACAATATGATTTTATTTCGTGCAGTATTACATTATTCTTGTTATCATATTAGTTGGTAACAATATAATTTTATTTGGTGCAGTATTATATTATTCTTGGTATCATATTAGTTGGTAACAATATAATTTTATTTGGTGCAGTATTATATTATTCTTGGTATTATATTAGTTGGTAACAATATAATTTTATTTGACGCAGTATTATATCCTTCTTGGTATCATATTAGTTGGTAACAATATGATTTTATTTGGTGCAGTATTATATTATTCTTGTTATCATATTAGTTGGTAACAATATAATTTTATTTGGTGCAGTATTATATTATTCTTGGTATCATATTAGTTGGTAACAATATAATTTTATTTGGTGCAGTATTATATTATTCTTGTTATCATATTAGTTGGTAACAATATAATTTTATTTGGTGCAGTATTATATTATGCTTGGTATCATATTAGTTGGTAACAATATAATTTTATTTGGTGCAGTATTATATTATTCTTGTTATCATATTAGTTGGTAACAATATAATTTTATTTGGTGCAGTATTATATTATGCTGGGTATCATATAAGTTGGTAACAATATGATTTTATTTGACGCAGTATTATATCCTTCTTGGTATCATATTAGTTGGTAACAATATGATTTTATTTGACGCAGTATTATATTATTCTTGGTATCATATTAGTTGGTAACAATATAATTTTATTTGGTGCAGTATTATATTATTCTTGGTATCATATTAGTTGGTAACAATATGATTTTATTTGGTGCAGTATTATATTATTCTTGGTATCATATTAGTTGGTAACAATATAATTTTATTTGACGCAGTATTATATTATTCTTGGTATCATATAAGTTGGTAACAATATGATTTTATTTGGTGCAGTATTATATTATTCTTGGTATCATATTAGTTAGTAACAATATGATTTTATTTGACGCAGTATTATATCCTTCTTGGTATCATATTAGTTGGTAACAATATAATTTTATTTGATGCAGTATTATATTATTCTTGGTATCATATTAGTTGGTAACAATATAATTTTATTTGGTGCAGTATTCTATTATTCTTGGTATCATATTAGTTGGTAACAATATAATTTTATTTGACACAGTATTACATTATTCTCGGTATCATATTAGTTGGTAACAATATAATTTTATTTGATGCAGTATTACATTATTCTTGGTATCATATTAGTTGGTAACAATATGATTTTATTTGATGCAGTATTATATTATTCTTGGTATCATATTAGTTAGTAACAATATGATTTTATTTGACGCAGTATTATATCCTTCTTGGTATCATATTAGTTGGTAACAATATGATTTTATTTGATGCAGTATTATATTATTCTTGTTATCATATTAGTTTGTAACAATATGATTTTATTTGACGCAGTATTATATTATTCTTGTTATCATATTAGGTGGTAACAATATGATTTTATTTGGTGCAGTATTATATTATTCTTGGTATCATATTAGTAACAATATGATTTTATTTGACGCAGTATTATATCCTTCTTGGTATCATATTAGTTGGTAACAATATAATTTTATTTGATGCAGTATTATATTATTCTTGGTATCATATTATTTGGTAACAATATGATTTTATTTGGTGCAGTATTCTATTATTCTTGGTATCATATTAGTTGGTAACAATATAATTTTATTTGACGCAGTATTACATTATTCTTGGTATCATATTAGTTGGTAACTATATAATTTTATTTGATGCAGTATTACATTATTCTTGGTATCATATTAGTTGGTAACAATATAATTTTATTTGATGCAGTATTATATAATTCTTGGTATCATATTAGTTGGTAACAATATAATTTTATTTGACGCAGTATTACATTATTCTTGGTATCATATTAGTTGGTAACAATATAATTTTTTTTATGCAGTATTACATTATTCTTGGTATCATATTAGTTGGTAACAATATGATTTTATTTGATGCCGTATTATATTATTCTTGGTATCATATTAGTTGGTAACAATATAATTTTATTTGATGAAGTATTACATTATTCTTGGTATCATATTAGTTGGTAACAATATAATTTTATTTGATGCAGTATTACATTATTCTTGTTATAATATTAGTTGGTAACAATATGATTTAATTTGACGCAGTATTATATTATTCTTGGTATCATATTAGTTAGTAACAATATGATTTTATTTGACGCAGTATTATATCCTTCTTGGTATCATATTAGTTGGTAACAATATAATTTTATTTGATGCAGTATTATATTATTCTTGGTATCATATTAGTTGGTAACAATATGATTTTATTTGATGCAGTATTATATTATTCTTGTTATCATATTAGTTGGTAACAATATAATTTTATTTTATGCAGTATTATATTTTTCTTGGTATCCTATTAGTAAGTAACGATATAATTTTATTTGATGCAGTATTATATTATTCTTGGTAACATATTAGTTGGTAACAATATAATTTTATTTGATGCAGTATTATATTATTCTTGGTATCATATTAGTTAGTAACGATATGATTTTATTTGATGCAGTATTATATTATTCTTGGTATCATATTAGTTGGTTACAATATAATTTTATTTGCTGCGGTATTATATTATTCTTGGTATCATATTAGTTGGTAACAATTTGATTTTATTTGATGCAGTATTATATTATTCTTGGTATCATATTAGTTGGTAACAATATGATTTTATTTGATGCAGTATTATATTATTCTTGGTATCATATTAGTTGGTAACAATATGATTTTATTTGATGCAGTATTATAGTATTCTTGGTATCATATTAGTTGGTAACAATATAATTTTATTTGATGCAGTATTATATTATTCTTGGTATCATATTAGTTGGTAACAATAAAATTTTATTTGATGCAGTATTATATTATTCTTGGTATCATATTAGTTGGTAACAATAAAATTTTATTTGATGCAGTATTATATTATTCTTGGTATCATATTAGTTGGTAACAATATGATTTTATTTGATGCAGTATTATATTATTCTTGGTATCATATTAGTTGGTAACAATATAATTTTATTTGATGCAGTATTATATTATTCTTGTTATCATATTAGTTGGTAACAATATGATTTTATTTGATGCAGTATTATATAATTCTTGGTATCATATTAGTTGGTAACAATATGATTTTATTTGATGCAGTATTATATTATTCTTGGTATCATATTAGTTGGTAACAATATGATTTTATTTGATGCAGTATTATATAATTCTTGGTATCATATTAGTTGGTAACAATATGATTTTATTTGATGCAGTATTATATTATTCTTGGTATCATATTAGTTGGTAACAATATGATTTTATTTGATGCAGTATTATATAATTCTTGGTATCATATTAGTTGGTAACAATTTGATTTTATTTGATGCAGTATTATATTATTCTTGGTATCATATTAGTTGGTAACAATATGATTTTATTTGATGCAGTATTATATTATTCTTGGTATCATATTAGTTGGTAACAATATAATTTTATTTGGTGCAGTATTATATTATTCTTGGTATCATATTAGTTGGTAACAATATGATTTTATTTGATGCAGTATTATATTATTCTTGTTATCATATTAGTTGGTAACAATATAATTTTATTTGATGCAGTATTATATTATTCTTGGTATCATATTAGTTGGTAACAATATGATTTTATTTGATGCAGTATTATATTATTCTTGGTATCATATTAGTTGGTAACAATATAATTTTATTTGATGCAGTATTATATTATTCTTGTTATCATATTAGTTGGTAACAATATAATTTTATTTGATGCAGTATTATATTATTCTTGGTATCATATTAGTTGGTAACAATATAATTTTATTTGATGCAGTATTATATTATTCTTGGTATCATATTAGTTGGTAACAATATAATTTTATTTGATGCAGTATTATATTATTCTTGGTATCATATTAGTTGGTAACAATATGATTTTATTTGATGCAGTATTATATTATTCTTGTTATCATATTAGTTGGTAACAATATAATTTTATTTGATGCAGTATTATATTATTCTTGGTATCATATTAGTTGGTAACAATATGATTTTATTTGATGCAGTATTATATTATTCTTGGTATCATATTAGTTGGTAACAATATAATTTTATTTGATGCAGTATTATATTATTCTTGTTATCATATTAGTTGGTAACAATATGATTTTATTTGATGCAGTATTATATAATTCTTGGTATCATATTAGTTGGTAACAATATGATTTTATTTGATGCAGTATTATAGTATTCTTGGTATCATATTAGTTGGTAACAATATAATTTTATTTGATGCAGTATTATATTATTCTTGGTATCATATTAGTTGGTAACAATATGATTTTATTTGATGCAGTATTATATTATTCTTGTTATCATATTAGTTGGTAACAATATAATTTTATTTAATGCAGTATTATATTATTCTTGGTATCATATTAGTTGGTAACAATATGATTTTATTTGATGCAGTATTATATTATTCTTGGTATCATATTAGTTGGTAACAATATAATTTTATTTGATGCAGTATTATATTATTCTTGTTATCATATTAGTTGGTAACAATATGATTTTATTTGATGCAGTATTATATAATTCTTGGTATCATATTAGTTGGTAACAATATGATTTTATTTGATGCAGTATTATAGTATTCTTGGTATCATATTAGTTGGTAACAATATAATTTTATTTGATGCAGTATTATAGTATTCTTGGTATCATATTAGTTAGTAACAATATAATTTTATTTGGTGCAGTATTATATTATTCTTGGTATCCTATAAGTTAGTAACAATATAATTTTATTTGATGCAGTATTATATTATTCTTGGTATCATATTAGTTGGTAACAATATGATTATATTTGATGCAGTATTATATTATTCTTGTTATCATATTAGTTGTTAACAATATGATTTTATTTGATGCAGTATTATATTATTCTTGGTATCATATTAGTTGGTAACAATATGATTTTATTTGATGCAGTATTATAGTATTCTTGGTATCATATTAGTTGGTAACAATATGATTTTATTTGGTGCAGTATTATATTATTCTTGGTATCCTATAAGTTGGTAACAATATAATTTTATTTGATGCAGTATTATATTATTCTTGGTATCATATTAGTTGGTAACAATATGATTTTATTTGATGCAGTATTATATTATTCTTGGTATCATATTAGTTGGTAACAATATGAGTTTATCTGATGTAGTATTATATTATTCTTGTTATCATATTAGTTGGTAACAATATGATTTTATTTGATGCAGTATTATATTATTCTTGGTATCATATTAGTTAGTAACAATATAATTTTATTTGACGCAGTATTATAGTATTCTTGGTATCATATTAGTTGGTAACAATATGATTTTATTTGGTGCAGTATTATATTATTCTTGGTATCCTATAAGTTGGTAACAATATAATTTTATTTGATGCAGTATTATATCCTTCTTGGTATCATATTAGTTGGTAACAATATAATTTTATTTGGTGCAGTATTATAGTATTCTTGGTATCATATTAGTTGGTAACAATATGATTTTATTTGGTGCAGTATTATAGTATTCTTGGTATCATATTAGTTGGTAACAATATGATTTTATTTGGTGCAGGTTTATATTATTCTTGGTATCCTATAAGTTGGTAACAATATAATTTTATTTGATGCAGTATTATATTATTCTTGGTATCATATTAGTTGGTAACAATATAATTTTATTTGGTGCAGTATTATATTATTCTTGGTATCAGATTAGTTGGTAGCAATATGATTTTATTTGGTGCAGTATTATATTATTCTTGGTATCATATTAGTTGGTAACAATATAATTTGATATGATGCGGTATTATATTATTCTTGGTATCATATTAGTTGGTAACAATATGATTATATTTGGTGCAGTATTATATTATTCTTGGTATCCTATTAGTTGGTAACAATATAATTTTATTTGATGCAGTATTATATTATTCTTGGTATCATATGAGTTGGTAACAATATGATTTTATTTGATGCAGTATTATATTATTCTTGGTATCATATTAGTTGGTAACAATATAATTTTATTTGGTGCAGTATGATATTATTCTTGGTATCATATTAGTTGGTAACAATATGATTATATTTGGTGCAGTATTATATTATTCTTGGTATCCTATTAGTTTGTAACAATATAATGTTATTTGATGCAGTATTATATTATTCTTGGTATCATATTAGTTGGTAACAATATGATTTTATTTGGTGCAGTATTATATTATTCTTGTTATCATATTAGTTGGTAACAATATGATTTTATTTGATGCAGTATTATATTATTCTTGGTATCATATTAGTTGGTAACAATATAATTTTTTTTGGTGCAGTATTATATTATTCTTGGTATCATATTAGTTGGTAACAATATGATTTTATTTGATGCAATATTATATAATTCTTGGTATCATATTAGTTGGTAGCAATATGATTTTATTTGATGCAGTATTATATTATTCTTGTTATCATATTAGTTGGTAACAATATAATTTTATTTGATGCAGTATTATATTATTCTTGGTATCATATTAGTTGGTAACAATATAATTTTATTTGATGCAGTATTATATTATTCTTGTTATCATATTAGTTGGTAACAATATAATTTTATTTGATGCAGTATTATATTATTCTTGGTATCATATTAGTTGGTAACAATATGATTTTATTTGGTGCAGTATTATATTATTCTTGGTATCCTATTAGTTACTTACCATAAAATTTTATTTGATGCAGTATTATATTATTCTTGGTATCGTATTAGTTGGTAACAATATAATTTTATTTGATGCAGTATTATATTATTCTTGTTGTCATATTAGTTGGTAACAATATAATTGTATTTGATGCAGTATTATATTATTCTTGTTATCATATTAGTTGGTAACAGTATGATTTTATTTGATGCAGTATTATATTATTCTTGGTATCATATTAGTTGGTAACAATATAATTTTATTTGATGCAGTATTATATTATTCTTGGTATCATATGAGTTGGTAACAATATGATTTTATTTGATGCAGTATTATATTATTATTGGTATCATATTAGTTGGTAACAATATAATTTTATTTGGTGCAGTATGATATTATTCTTGGTATCATATTAGTTGGTAACAATATGATTATATTTGATGCAGTATTATATTATTCTTGGTATCAGATTAGTTGGTAGCAATATGATTTTATTTGGTGCAGTATTATATTATTCTTGTTGTCATATTAGTTGGTAACAATATAATTGTATTTGATGCAGTATTATATTATTCTTGTTATCATATTAGTTGGTAACAGTATGATTTTATTTGATGCAGTATTATATTATTCTTGGTATCATATTAGTTGGTAACAATATAATTTTATTTGGTGCAGTATTATATTATTCTTGGTATCATATGAGTTGGTAACAATATGATTTTATTTGATGCAGTATTATATTATTCTTGGTATCATATTAGTTGGTAACAATATGATTTTATTTGATGCAGTATGATATTATTCTTGGTATCATATTAGTTGGTAACAATATGATTATATTTGATGCAGTATTATATTATTCTTGGTATCATATTAGTTGGTAACAATATGATTTTATTTGGTGCAGTATTATATTATTCTTGGTATCATATTAGTTGGTAACAGTATGATTTTATTTGATGCAGTATGATATTATTCTTGGTATCATATTAGTTGGTAACAATATAATTTTATTTGGTGCAGTATTATATTATTCTTGGTATCATATGAGTTGGTAACAATATAATTTTATTTGATGCAGTATTATATTATTCTTGGTATCATATGAGTTGGTAACAATATGATTTTATTTGATGCAGTATGATATTATTCTTGGTATCATATTAGTTGGTAACAATATGATTATATTTGGTGCAGTATTATATTATTCTTGGTATCATATTAGTTGGTAACAATATAATTTTATTTGGTGCAGTATTATATTATTCTTGGTATCCTATTAGTTTGTAACAATATAATGTTATTTGATGCAGTATTATATTATTCTTGGTATCATATTAGTTGGTAACAATATGATTTTATTTGGTGCAGTATTATATTATTCTTGTTATCATATTAGTTGGTAACAATATGATTTTATTTGATGCAGTATTATATTATTCTTGGTATCATATTAGTTGGTAACAATATAATTTTATTTGGTGCAGTATGATATTATTCTTGGTATAATATTAGTTGGTAACAATATGATTATATTTGGTGCAGTATTATATTATTCTTGGTATCCTATTAGTTTGTAACAATATAATGTTATTTGATGCAGTATTATATTATTCTTGGTATCATATTAGTTGGTAACAATATGATTTTATTTGGTGCAGTATTATATTATTCTTGTTATCATATTAGTTGGTAACAATATGATTTTATTTGATGCAGTATTATATTATTCTTGGTATCATATTAGTTGGTAACAATATAATTTTATTTGGTGCAGTATTATATTATTCTTGGTATCATATTAGTTGGTAACAATATGATTTTATTTGGTGCAGTATTATATTATTCTTGGTATCCTATTAGTTAGTAACAATAAAATTTTATTTGATGCAGTATTATATTACTCTTGGTATCATATTAGTTGGTAACAATATAATTTTATTTGATGCAGTATTATATTATTCTTGGTATCATATTAGTTGGTAACAATATAATTTTATTTGATGCAGTATTATATCATTCTTGGTATCATATTAGTTGGTAACAATATGATTTTATTTTGTGCAGTATTATATTATTCTTGGTATCCTATTAGTTACTTACCATAAAATTTTATTTGATGCAGTATTATATTATTCTTGGTATCATATTAGTTGGTAACAATATAATTTTATTTGATGCAGTATTATATTATTCTTGTTGTCATATTAGTTGGTAACAATATAATTGTATTTGATGCAGTATTATATTATTCTTGTTATCATATTAGTTGGTAACAGTATGATTTTATTTGATGCAGTATTATATTATTCTTGGTATCATATTAGTTGGTAACAATATAATTTTATTTGATGCAGTATTATATTATTCTTGGTATCATATGAGTTGGTAACAATATGATTTTATTTGATGCAGTATTATATTATTCTTGGTATCATATTAGTTGGTAACAATATAATTTTATTTGGTGCAGTATGATATTATTCTTGGTATCATATTAGTTGGTAACAATATGATTATATTTGGTTCAGTATTATATTATTCTTGGTATCCTATTAGTTTGTAACAATATAATGTTATTTGATGCAGTATTATATTATTCTTGGTATCATATTAGTTGGTAACAATATGATTTTATTTGGTGCAGTATTATATTATTCTTGTTATCATATTAGTTGGTAACAATATGATTTTATTTGATGCAGTATTATATTATTCTTGGTATCATATTAGTTGGTAACAATATAATTTTATTTGGTGCAGTATTATATTATTCTTGGTATCATATTAGTTGGTAACAATATGATTTTATTTGATGCAGTATTATATAATTCTTGGTATCATATTAGTTGGTAGCAATATGATTTTATTTGATGCAGTATTATATTATTCTTGTTATCATATTAGTTGGTAACAATATGATTTTATTTGATGCAGTATTATATTATTCTTGGTATCATATTAGTTAGTAACAATATGATTTTATTTGATGCAGTATTATATTATTCTTGGTATCATATTAGTTGGTAACAATATAATTTTATTTGATGCAGTATTATATTATTCTTGGTATCATATTAGTTGGTAACAATATAATTTTATTTGGTGCAGTATTATATTATTCTTGGTAACAATATAATTTTATTTGATGCAGTATTACATTATTCTTGTTATAATATTAGTTGGTAACAATATGATTTTATTTGACGCAGTATTATATTATTCTTGGTATCATATTAGTTAGTAACAATATGATTTTATTTGACGCAGTATTATATCCTTCTTGGTATCATATTAGTTGGTAACAATATAATTTTATTTGATGCAGTATTATATTATTCTTGGTATCATATTAGTTGGTAACAATATGATTTTATTTGATGCAGTATTATATTATTCTTGTTATCATATTAGTTGGTAACAATATAATTTTATTTTATGCAGTATTATATTTTTCTTGGTATCCTATTAGTAAGTAACGATATAATTTTATTTGATGCAGTATTATATTATTCTTGGTATCATATTAGTTGGTAACAATATAATTTTATTTGATGCAGTATTATATTATTCTTGTTATCATATTAGTTGGTAACAATATAATTTTATTTGATGCAGTATTATATTATTCTTGGTATCATATTAGTTAGTAACGATATGATTTTATTTGATGCAGTATTATATTATTCTTGGTATCATATTAGTTGGTTACAATATAATTTGATTTGCTGCGGTATTATATTATTCTTGGTATCATATTAGTTGGTAACAATTTGATTTTATTTGATGCAGTATTATATTATTCTTGGTATCATATTAGTTGGTAACAATAAAATTTTATTTGATGCAGTATTATATTATTCTTGGTATCATATTAGTTGGTAACAATATGATTTTATTTGATGCAGTATTATATTATTCTTGTTATCATATTAGTTGGTAACAATATAATTTTATTTGATGCAGTATTATATTATTCTTGTTATCATATTAGTTGGTAACAATATAATTTTATTTGGTGCAGTATTATATTATTCTTGGTATCATATTAGTTGGTAACAATATGATTTTATTTGATGCAGTATTATATTATTCTTGGTATCATATTAGTTGGTAACAATATGATTTTATTTGATGCAGTATTATATTATTCTTGTTATCATATTAGTTGGTAACAATATAATTTTATTTGATGCAGTATTATATTATTCTTGGTATCATATTAGTTGGTAACAATATAATTTTATTTGATGCAGTATTATATTATTCTTGTTATCATATTAGTTGGTAACAATATGATTTTATTTGATGCAGTATTATATAATTCTTGGTATCATATTAGTTGGTAACGATATGATTTTATTTGATGCAGTATTATAGTATTCTTGGTATCATATTAGTTGGTAACAATATAATTTTATTTGATGCAGTATTATATTATTCTTGTTATCATATTAGTTGGTAACAATATGATTTTATTTGATGCAGTATTATATTATTCTTGGTATCATATTAGTTGGTAACAATATAATTTTATTTGATGCAGTATTATATTATTCTTGTTATCATATTAGTTGGTAACAATATGATTTTATTTGATGCAGTATTATATTATTCTTGGTATCATATTAGTTGGTAACAATATAATTTTATTTGTATGCAGTATTATATTATTCTTGGTATCATATTAGTTGGTAACAATATAATTTTATTTGATGCAGTATTATAGTATTCTTGGTATCATATTAGTTAGTAACAATATAATTTTATTTGGTGCAGTATTATATTATTCTTGGTATCCTATAAGTTGGTAACAATATAATTTTATTTGATGCAGTATTATATTATTCTTGGTATCATATTAGTTGGTAACAATATAATTTTATTTGATGCAGTATTATATTATTCTTGTTATCATATTAGTTGTTAACAATATGATTTTATTTGATGCAGTATTATATTATTCTTGGTATCATATTAGTTGGTAACAATATGATTTTATTTGATGCAGTATTATAGTATTCTTGGTATCATATTAGTTGGTAACAATATGATTTTATTTGGTGCAGTATTATATTATTCTTGGTATCCTATAAGTTGGTAACAATATAATTTTATTTGATGCAGTATTATATTATTCTTGGTATCATATTAGTTGGTAACAATATGAGTTTATTTGATGTAGTATTATATTATTCTTGTTATCATATTAGTTGGTAACAATATGATTTTATTTGATGCAGTATTATATTATTCTTGGTATCATATTAGTTAGTAACAATATAATTTTATTTGACGCAGTATTATAGTATTCTTGGTATCATATTAGTTGGTAACAATATGATTTTATTTGGTGCAGTATTATATTATTCTTGGTATCCTATAAGTTGGTAACAATATAATTTTATTTGATGCAGTATTATATCCTTCTTGGTATCATATTAGTTGGTAACAATATAATTTTATTTGGTGCAGTATTATAGTATTCTTGGTATCATATTAGTTGGTAACAATATGATTTTATTTGGTGCAGTATTATAGTATTCTTGGTATCATATTAGTTGGTAACAATATGATTTTATTTGGTGCAGGTTTATATTATTCTTGGTATCCTATAAGTTGGTAACAATATAATTTTATTTGATGCAGTATTATATTATTCTTGGTATCATATTAGTTGGTAACAATATAATTTTATTTGGTGCAGTATTATATTATTCTTGGTATCAGATTAGTTGGTAGCAATATGATTTTATTTGGTGCAGTATTATATTATTCTTGGTATCATATTAGTTGGTAACAATATAATTTGATATGATGCGGTATTATATTATTCTTGGTATCATATTAGTTGGTAACAATATGATTATATTTGGTGCAGTATTATATTATTCTTGGTATCCTATTAGTTAGTAACAATATAATTTTATTTGATGCAGTATTATATTATTCTTGTTATCATATTAGTTGGTAACAATATAATTTTATTTGATGCAGTATTATATTATTCTTGGTATCATATTAGTTGGTAACAATATAATTTTATTTGATGCAGTATTATATTATTCTTGTTATCATATTAGTTGGTAACAATATAATTTTATTTGATGCAGTATTATATTATTCTTGGTATCATATTAGTTGGTAACAATATGATTTTATTTGGTGCAGTATTATATTATTCTTGGTATCCTATTAGTTAGTAACAATAAAATTTTATTTGATGCAGTATTATATTACTCTTGGTATCATATTAGTTGGTAACAATATAATTTTATTTGATGCAGTATTATATTATTCTTGGTATCATATTAGTTGGTAACAATATAATTTTATTTGATGCAGTATTATATCATTCTTGGTATCATATTAGTTGGTAACAATATGATTTTATTTGGTGCAGTATTATATTATTCTTGGTATCCTATTAGTTACTTACCATAAAATTTTATTTGATGCAGTATTATATTATTCTTGGTATCATATTAGTTGGTAACAATATAATTTTATTTGATGCAGTATTATATTATTCTTGTTGTCATATTAGTTTGTAACAATATAATTGTATTTGATGCAGTATTATATTATTCTTGTTATCATATTAGTTGGTAACAGTATGATTTTATTTGATGCAGTATTATATTATTCTTGGTATCATATTAGTTGGTAACAATATAATTTTATTTGGTGCAGTATTATATTATTCTTGGTATCATATGAGTTGGTAACAATATGATTTTATTTGATGCAGTATTATATTATTCTTGGTATCATATTAGTTGGTAACAATATAATTTTATTTGGTGCAGTATGATATTATTCTTGGTATCATATTAGTTGGTAACAATATAATTTTATTTGATGCAGTATTACATTATTCTTGGTATCATATTAGTTGGTAACAATATGATTTTATTTGATGCAGTATTATATTATTCTTGGTATCATATTAGTTGGTAACAATATAATTTTATTTGATGCAGTATTATATTATTCTTGGTATCATATTAGTTGGTAACAATATAATTTTATTTGATGCAGTATTATATTATTCTTGGTATCATATTAGTTGGTAACAATATGATTTTATTTGGTGCAGTATTATATTATTCTTGGTATCCTATTAGTTAGTAACAATAAAATTTTATTTGATGCAGTATTATATTATTCTTGGTATCATATTAGTTGGTAACAATATAATTTTATTTGATGCAGTATTATAGTATTCTTGGTATCATATTAGTTGGTAACAATATGATTTTATTTGGTGCAGTATTATAGTATTCTTGGTATCATATTAGTTGGTAACAATATGATTTTATTTGGTGCAGTATTATATTATTCTTGGTATCCTATAAGTTGGTAACAATATAATTTTATTTGATGCAGTATTATATTATTCTTGGTATCATATTAGTTGGTAACAATATAATTTTATTTGGTGCAGTATTATATTATTCTTGGTATCATATTAGTTGGTAACAATATGATTTTATTTGGTGCAGTATTATATTATTCTTGGTATCATATTAGTTGGTAACAATATAATTTGATATGATGCGGTATTATATTATTCTTGGTATCATGTTAGTTGGTAACAATATGATTATATTTGGTGCAGTATTATATTATTCTTGGTATCCTATTAGTTAGTAACAATATAATTTTATTTGATGCAGTATTATATTATTCTTGGTATCATATTAGTTGGTAACAATATGATTATATTTGGTGCAGTATTATATTATTCTTGGTATCCTATTAGTTTGTAACAATATAATGTTATTTGATGCAGTATTATATTATTCTTGGTATCATATTAGTTGGTAACAATATGATTTTATTTGGTGCAGTATTATATTATTCTTGTTATCATATTAGTTGGTAACAATATGAGTTTATTTGATGCAGTATTATATTATTCTTGGTATTCTATTAGTTAGTAACAATATGATTTTATTTGATGCAGTATTATATTATTCTTGGTATCATATTAGTTAGTAACAATATGAGTTTATTTGATGCAGTATTATATTATTCTTGGTATCATATTAGTTGGTAACAATATAATTTTATTTGGTGCAGTATTATATTATTCTTGGTATCATATTAGTTGGTAACAATATGATTTTATTTGGTGCAGTATTATATTATTCTTGGTATTCTATTAGTTAGTAACAATATGAGTTTATTTGATGCAGTATTATATTATTCTTGGTATCATATTAGTTGGTAACAATATGAGTTTATTTGATGCAGTATTATATTATTCTTGGTATCATATTAGTTGGTAACAATATAATTTTATTTGGTGCAGTATTATATTATTCTTGGTATCATATTAGTTGGTAACAATATGATTTTATTTGGTGCAGTATTATATTATTCTTGGTATTCTATTAGTTAGTAACAATATGAGTTTATTTGATGCAGTATTATATTATTCTTGGTATCATATTAGTTAGTAACAATATGAGTTTATTTGATGCAGTATTATATTATTCTTGGTATCATATTAGTTGGTAACAATATAATTTTATTTGACGCAGTATTATATTATTCTTGGTATCATATTAGTTAGTAACGATATGATTTTATTTGATGCAGTATTATATTATTCTTGGTATCATATTAGTTGGTAACAATATAATTTTATTTGATGCAGTATTATAGTATTCTTGGTATCATATTAGTTGGTAACAATATGATTTTATTTGGTGCAGTATTATATTATTCTTGGTATCCTATTAGTTAGTAACAATAAAGTTTTATTTGATGCAGTATTATATTATTCTTGTTATCATATTAGTTGGTAACAATATAATATTATTTGATGCAGTATTATATTATTCTTGTTATCATATTAGTTGGTAACAATATAATTTTATTTGATGCAGTATTATATTATTCTTGTTATCATATTAGTTGGTAACAATATAATTTTATTTGATGCAGTATTATATTATTCTTGGTATCATATTAGTTGGTAACAATATGATTTTATTTGGTGCAGTATTATATTATTCTTGGTATCCTATTAGTTAGTAACAATAAAATTTTTTTTGATGCAGTATTATATTACTCTTGGTATCATATTAGTAGGTAACAATATAATTTTATTTGATGCAGTATTATATTATTCTTGGTATCATATTAGTTGGTAACAATATGATTTTATTTGATGCAGTATTATATTATTCTTGGTATCCTATAAGTTGGTAACAATATAATTTTATTTGATGCAGTATTATATCCTTCTTGGTATCATATTAGTTGGTAACAATATAATTTTATTTGGTGCAGTATTATAGTATTCTTGGTATCATATTAGTTGGTAACAATATGATTTTATTTGGTGCAGTATTATATTATTCTTGGTATCCTATAAGTTGGTAACAATATAATTTTATTTGATGCAGTATTATATCCTTCTTGGTATCATATTAGTTGGTAACAATATAATTTTATTTGGTGCAGTATTATAGTATTCTTGGTATCATATTAGTTGGTAACAATATGATTTTATTTGGTGCAGTATTATAGTATTCTTGGTATCATATTAGTTGGTAACAATATGATTTTATTTGGTGCAGGTTTATATTATTCTTGGTATCCTATAAGTTGGTAACAATATAATTTTATTTGATGCAATATTATATTATTCTTGGTATCATATTAGTTGGTAACAATATAATTTTATTTGGTGCAGTATTATATTATTCTTGGTATCAGATTAGTTGGTAGCAATATGATTTTATTTGGTGCAGTATTATATTATTCTTGGTATCATATTAGTTGGTAACAATATAATTTGATATGATGCGGTATTATATTATTCTTGGTATCATATTAGTTGGTAACAATATGATTATATTTGGTGCAGTATTATATTATTCTTGGTATCATATTAGTTAGTAACAATATAATTTTATTTGATGCAGTATTATATTATTCTTGTTATCATATTAGTTGGTAACAATATAATTTTATTTGATGCAGTATTATATTATTCTTGGTATCATATTAGTTGGTAACAATATAATTTTATTTGATGCAGTATTATATTATTTTGTTATCATATTAGTTGGTAACAATATAATTTTATTTGATGCAGTATTATATTATTCTTGGTATCATATTAGTTGGTAACAATATGATTTTATTTGGTGCAGTATTATATTATTCTTGGTATCCTATTAGTTAGTAACAATAAAATTTTATTTGATGCAGTATTATATTACTCTTGGTATCATATTAGTTGGTAACAATATAATTTTATTTGATGCAGTATTATATTATTCTTGGTATCATATTAGTTGGTAACAATATAATTTTATTTGATGCAGTATTATATCATTCTTGGTATCATATTAGTTGGTAACAATATGATTTTATTTGGTGCAGTATTATATTATTCTTGGTATCCTATTAGTTACTTACCATAAAATTTTATTTGATGCAGTATTATATTATTCTTGGTATCATATTAGTTGGTAACAATATAATTTTATTTGATGCAGTATTATATTATTCTTGTTGTCATATTAGTTTGTAACAATATAATTGTATTTGATGCAGTATTATATTATTCTTGTTATCATATTAGTTGGTAACAGTATGATTTTATTTGATGCAGTATTATATTATTCTTGGTATCATATTAGTTGGTAACAATATAATTTTATTTGATGCAGTATTATATTATTCTTGGTATCATATTAGTTGGTAACAATATAATTTTATTTGATGCAGTATTATATTATTCTTGGTATCATATTAGTTGGTAACAATATAATTTTATTTGATGCAGTATTATATTATTCTTGGTATCATATTAGTTGGTAACAATATGATTTTATTTGGTGCAGTATTATATTATTCTTGGTATCCTATTAGTTAGTAACAATAAAATTTTATTTGATGCAGTATTATATTATTCTTGGTATCATATTAGTTGGTAACAATATAATTTTATTTGATGCAGTATTATAGTATTCTTGGTATCATATTAGTTGGTAACAATATGATTTTATTTGGTGCAGTATTATAGTATTCTTGGTATCATATTAGTTGGTAACAATATGATTTTATTTGGTGCAGTATTATATTATTCTTGGTATCCTATAAGTTGGTAACAATATAATTTTATTTGATGCAGTATTATATTATTCTTGGTATCATATTAGTTGGTAACAATATAATTTTATTTGGTGCAGTATTATATTATTCTTGGTATCATATTAGTTGGTAACAATATGATTTTATTTGGTGCAGTATTATATTATTCTTGGTATCATATTAGTTGGTAACAATATAATTTGATATGATGCGGTATTATATTATTCTTGGTATCATGTTAGTTGGTAACAATATGATTATATTTGGTGCAGTATTATATTATTCTTGGTATCCTATTAGTTAGTAACAATATAATTTTATTTGATGCAGTATTATATTATTCTTGGTATCATATTAGTTGGTAACAATATGATTATATTTGGTGCAGTATTATATTATTCTTGGTATCCTATTAGTTTGTAACAATATAATGTTATTTGATGCAGTATTATATTATTCTTGGTATCATATTAGTTGGTAACAATATGATTTTATTTGGTGCAGTATTATATTATTCTTGTTATCATATTAGTTGGTAACAATATGAGTTTATTTGATGCAGTATTATATTATTCTTGGTATTCTATTAGTTAGTAACAATATGATTTTATTTGATGCAGTATTATATTATTCTTGGTATCATATTAGTTAGTAACAATATGAGTTTATTTGATGCAGTATTATATTATTCTTGGTATCATATTAGTTGGTAACAATATAATTTTATTTGGTGCAGTATTATATTATTCTTGGTATCATATTAGTTGGTAACAATATGATTTTATTTGGTGCAGTATTATATTATTCTTGGTATTCTATTAGTTAGTAACAATATGAGTTTATTTGATGCAGTATTATATTATTCTTGGTATCATATTAGTTGGTAACAATATGAGTTTATTTGATGCAGTATTATATTATTCTTGGTATCATATTAGTTGGTAACAATATAATTTTATTTGGTGCAGTATTATATTATTCTTGGTATCATATTAGTTGGTAACAATATGATTTTATTTGGTGCAGTATTATATTATTCTTGGTATTCTATTAGTTAGTAACAATATGAGTTTATTTGATGCAGTATTATATTATTCTTGGTATCATATTAGTTAGTAACAATATGAGTTTATTTGATGCAGTATTATATTATTCTTGGTATCATATTAGTTGGTAACAATATAATTTTATTTGATGCAGTATTATATCATTCTTGGTATCATATTAGTTGGTAACAATATGATTTTATTTGGTGCAGTATTATATTATTCTTGGTATTCTATTAGTTAGTAACAATATGAGTTTATTTGATGCAGTATTATATTATTCTTGGTATCATATTAGTTGGTAACAATATGATTTTATTTGGTGCAGTATTATATTATTCTTGGTATCCTATTAGTTAGTAACAATAAAGTTTTATTTGATGCAGTATTATATTATTCTTGTTATCATATTAGTTGGTAACAATATAATATTATTTGATGCAGTATTATATTATTCTTGTTATCATATTAGTTGGTAACAATATAATTTTATTTGATGCAGTATTATATTATTCTTGTTATCATATTAGTTGGTAACAATATAATTTTATTTGATGCAGTATTATATTATTCTTGGTATCATATTAGTTGGTAACAATATGATTTTATTTGGTGCAGTATTATATTATTCTTGGTATCCTATTAGTTAGTAACAATAAAATTTTTTTTGATGCAGTATTATATTACTCTTGGTATCATATTAGTAGGTAACAATATAATTTTATTTGATGCAGTATTATATCATTCTTGGTATCATATTAGTTGGTAACAATATGATTTTATTTGGTGCAGTATTATATTATTCTTGGTATCCTATTAGTTAGTAACCATAAAATTTTATTTGATGCAGTATTATATTATTCTTGGTATCATATTAGTAGGTAACAATATAATTTTATTTGATGCAGTATTATATTATTCTTATTATAATATTAGTTGGTAACAATATAATTTTATTGGGTGCAGTATTATATAATTCTTGTTATCATATTAGTTGGTAACAATATGATTTTATTTGGTGCAGTATTATATTATTCTTGGTATCCTATTAGTTAGTAACCATAAAATTTTATTTGATGCAGTATTATATTATTCTTGGTATCTTATTAGTTGGTAACAATATAATTTTATTTGATGCAGTATTATATTATTCTTATTATAATATTAGTTGGTAACAATATAATTTTATTTGATGCAGTATTATATTATTCTTGTTATCATATTAGTTGGTAACAGTATGATTTTATTTGATGCAGTATTATATTATTCTTGGTATCATATTAGTTGGTAACAATATAATTTTATTTGATGCAGTATTATATTATTCTTGGTATCTTATTAGTTGGTAACAATATAATTTTATTTGATGCAGTATTATATTATTCTTATTATAATATTAGTTGGTAACAATATAATTTTATTTGATGCAGTATTATATTATTCTTGTTATCATATTAGTTGGTAACAGTATGATTTTATTTGATGCAGTATTATATTATTCTTGGTATCATATTAGTTGGTAACAATATAATTTTATTTGATGCAGTATTATATTATTCTTGGTATCATATTAGTTGGTAACAATATGATTTTATTTGATGCAGTATTATATTATTCTTGCTATCATATTAGTTGGTAACAATATAATTTTATTTGGTGCAGTATGATATTATTCTTGGTATCATATTAGTTGGTAACAATATAATTTTATTTGATGCAGTATTACATTATTCTTGGTATCATATTAGTTGGTAACAATATGATTTTATTTGATGCAGTATTATATTATTCTTGGTATCATATTAGTTAGTAACAATATAATTTTATTTGATGCAGTATTATATTATTCTTGGTATCATATTAGTTGGTAACAATATAATTTTATTTGATGCAGTATTATATTATTCTTGGTATCATATTAGTTGGTAACAATATGATTTTATTTGGTGCAGTATTATATTATTCTTGGTATCCTATTAGTTTGTAACAATAAAATTTTATTTGATGCAGTATTATATTATTCTTGGTATCATATTAGTTGGTAACAATATAATTTTATTTGATGCAGTATTATATTATTCTTGTTATCATATTAGTTGGTAACAATATAATTTTATTTGATGAAGTATTATATTATTCTTGTTATCATATTAGTTGGTAACAGTATGATTTTATTTGATGCAGTATTATATTATTCTTGTTATCATATTAGTTGGTAACAATATAATTTTATTTGATGCAGTATTATATTATTCTTTGTATCATATTAGTTGGTAACAATATAATTTTATTTGATGCAGTATTATATTATTCTTGGTATCATATTAGTTGGTAACAATATGATTTTATTTGATGCAGTATTATATTATTCTTGGAATCATATTAGTTGGTAACAATATAATTTTATTTGGTGCAGTATTATATTATTCTTGGTATCATATTAGTTTGTAACAATATAATTTTATTTGATGCAGTATTATATTATTCTTGGTATCATATTAGTTGGTAACAATATGATTTTATTTGATGCAGTATTATATTATTCTTGTTATCATATTAGTTGGTTACAATATAATTTTATTTGGTGCAGTATTATATTATCCTTGTTATCATATTAGTTGGTAACAATATAATTTTATTTGACGCAGTATTTTATTATTCTTGGTATCATATTAGTTGGTAACTATATGATTTTATTTGATGCAGTATTATATTATTCTTGGTATAATATTAGTTGGTAACAATATAATTTTATTTGACGCAGTATTATATTATTCTTGTTATCATATTAGTTGGTAACAATATGATTTTATTTGATGCAGTATTACATTATTCTTGGTATCATATTAGTTGGTAACAATATAATTTTATTTGGTTCAGTATTATATTATTCTTGTTATCATATTAGTTGGTAACAATAAGATTTTATTTGACGCAGTATTATATTATTCTTGGTATCATATTTGTTGGTAACAATATAAGTTTATTTGATGCAGTATTATATTATTCTTGTTATCATATTAGTTGGTAACAATATAATTTTGTTTGGTGCAGTATTATATTATTATTGTTATCATATTAGTTGGTAACAATATAATTTTTTTTGACGCAGTATTATATTATTCTTGTTATCATATTAGTTGGTAACAATATAATTTTATTTGGTGCAGTATTATATTATTCTTGGTATCATATTAGTTGGTAACAATATAATTTTATTTGACGCAGTATTCTATAATTCTTGGTATCATATTAGTTGGTAACAATATAATTTGATTTGACGCAGTATTATATTACTCTTGTTATCATATTAGTTGGTAACAACATAATTTTATTTGGTGCAGTATTATATTATTCTTGGTATCATATTAGTTGGTAACAATATAATTTTATTTGACGCAGTATTCTATAATTCTTGGTATCATATTAGTTGGTAACAATATAATTTGATTTGACGCAGTATTATATTATTCTTGTTATCATATTAGTTGGTAACAATATAATTTTATTTGGTGCAGTATTATATTATTCTTGGTATCATATTAGTTGGTAACAATATAATTTTATTTGACGCAGTATTCTATAATTCTTGGTATCATATTAGTTGGTAACAATATAATTTTATTTGACGCAGTATTATATTATTCTTGGTATCATATTACTTGGTAACAATATAATTTTATTTGATGCAGTATTACATTATTCTTGGTATCATATTAGTTGGTAACAATATGATTTTATTTGGTGCAGTATTATATTATTCTTGGTATCATATTAGTTGGTAACAATATAATTTTATTTGGTGCAGTATTATATTATCCTTGTTATCATATTAGTTGGTAACAATATAATTTTATATGACGCAGTATTTTATTATTCTTGGTATCATATTAGTTGGTAACTATATGATTTTATTTGATGCAGTATTATATTATTCTTGGTATAATATTAGTTGGTAACAATATAATTTTATTTGACGCAGTATTATATTATTCTTGTTATCATATTAGTTGGTAACAATATGATTTTATTTGATGCAGTATTACATTATTCTTGGTATCATATTAGTTGGTAACAATATAATTTTATTTGGTTCAGTATTATATTATTCTTGTTATCATATTAGTTGGTAACAATAAAATTTTATTTGACGCAGTATTATATTATTCTTGGTATCATATTTGTTGGTAACAATATAAGTTTATTTGATGCAGTATTATATTATTCTTGTTATCATATTAGTTGGTAACAATATAATTTTGTTTGGTGCAGTATTATATTATTATTGTTATCATATTAGTTGGTAACAATATAATTTTTTTTGACGCAGTATTATATTATTCTTGTTATCATATTAGTTGGTAACAATATAATTTTATTTGGTGCAGTATTATATTATTCTTGGTATCATATTAGTTGGTAACAATATAATTTTATTTGACGCAGTATTCTATAATTCTTGGTATCATATTAGTTGGTAACAATATAATTTGATTTGACGCAGTATTATATTATTCTTGTTATCATATTAGTTGGTAACAATATAATTTTATTTGGTGCAGTATTATATTATTCTTGGTATCATATTAGTTGGTAACAATATAATTTTATTTGACGCAGTATTCTATAATTCTTGGTATCATATTAGTTGGTAACAATATAATTTGATTTGACGCAGTATTATATTATTCTTGTTATCATATTAGTTGGTAACAATATAATTTTATTTGGTGCAGTATTATATTATTCTTGGTATCATATTAGTTGGTAACAATATAATTTTATTTGACGCAGTATTCTATAATTCTTGGTATCATATTAGTTGGTAACAATATAATTTTATTTGACGCAGTATTATATTATTCTTGGTATCATATTACTTGGTAACAATATAATTTTATTTGATGCAGTATTACATTATTCTTGGTATCATATTAGTTGGTAACAATATGATTTTATTTGGTGCAGTATTATATTATTCTTGGTATCATATTAGTTGGTAACAATATAATTTTATTTGATGCAGTATTATATTATTCTTGGTATCATATTAGTTGGTAACAATATAATTTTATTTGATGCAGTATTATATTATTCTTGTTATCATATTAGTTGGTAACAATATAATTTTATTTGACGCAGTATTATATTATTCTTGGTATCATATTAGTTGGTAACAATATGATTTTATTTGATGCAGTATTATATTATTCTTGGTATCATATTAGTTGGTAACAATATAATTTTATTTGACGCAGTATTATATTATTCTTGGTATCATATTAGTTGGTAACAATATGATTTTATTTGATGCAGTATTATATTATTCTTGGTATCATATTAGTTGGTAACAATATAATTTTATTTGACGCAGTATTATATTATTCTTGGTATCATATTAGTTGGTAACAATATGATTTTATTTGATGCAGTATTACATTATTCTTGGTATCATATTAGTTGGTAACAATATAATTTTATTTGGTGCAGTATTATATTTATCTTGTTATCATATTAGTTGGTAACAATATAATTTTATTTGACGCAGTATTATATTATTCTTGGTATCATATTAGTTGGTAACAATATAATTTTATTTGACGCAGTATTATATTATTCTTGGTATCATATTTGTTGGTAACAATATAATTTTATTTGACTCAGTATTATATTATTCTTGGTATCATATTAGTTGGTAACAATATGATTTTATTTGGTGCAGTATTATATTATTCTTGTTATCATATTAGTTGGTAACAATATAATTTTATTTGATGCAGTATTATATTATTCTTGGTATCATATTAGTTGGTAACAATATAATTTTATTTGATGCAGTATTATATTATTCTTGGTATCATATTAGTTGGTAACAATATAATTTTATTTGATGCAGTATTATATTATTCTTGGTATCATATTAGTTGGTAACAATATAATTTTATTTGATGCAGTATTATATTATTCTTGGTATCATATTAGTTGGTAACAATATAATTTTATTTGATGCAGTATTATATTATTCTTGGTATCATATTAGTTGGTAACAATATGATTTTATTTGATGCAGTATTATATTATTCTTGTTATCATATTAGTTGGTAACAATATAATTTTATTTGATGCAGTATTATATTATTCTTGGTATCATATTAGTTGGTAACAATATAATTTTATTTGGTGCAGTATTATATTATTCTTGGTATCATATTAGTTGGTAACAATATAATTTTATTTGGTGCAGTATTATATTATTCTTGGTATCATATTAGTTGGTAACAATATAATTTTTTTTGATGCAGTATTATATTATTCTTGTTATCATATTAGTTGGTAACAATATAATTTTATTTGACGCAGTATTATATTATTCTTGGTATCATATATGTTGGTAACAATATAATTTTATTTGACTCAGTATTATATTATTCTTGGTATCATATTAGTTAGTAACAATATGATTTTATTTGATGCAGTATTATATTATTCTTGTTATCATATTAGTTGGTAATAATATAATTTTATTTGATGCAGTATTATATTATTCTTGGTATCATATTAGTTGGTAACAATATAATTTTATTTGGTGCAGTATTATATTTTTCTTGGTATCATATTAGTTAGTAACAATATGATTTTATTTGATGCAGTATTATATTATTCTTGTTATCATATTAGTTGGTAATAATATAATTTTATTTGATGCAGTATTATATTTTTCTTGGTATCATATTAGTTGGTAACAATATAATTTTATTTGATGCAGTATTATATTATTCTTGGTATCATATTAGTTGGTAATATTAAGATTTTATTTGGTGCAGTATTATATTATTCTTGGTATCATATTAGTTAGTAACAATATAATTTTATTTCATGCAGTATTATATTATTCTTGTTATCATATTAGTTGGTAACAATATAATTTTATTTGATGCAGTATTATATTATTCTTGGTATCATATTAGTTGGTAACAATATAATTTTATTTGATGCAGTATTATATTATTCTTGGTATCATATTACTTGGTACCAATATAATTTTATTTGATGCAGTATTACATTATTATTGGTATCATATTAGTTGGTAACAATATGATTTTATTTGGTGCAGTATTATATTATTCTTGGTATCATATTAGTTGGTAACAATATAATTTTATTTGATGCAGTATTATATTATTCTTGGTATCATATTAGTTGGTAACAATATAATTTGATTTGATGCAGTATTATATTATTCTTGGTATCATATTAGTTGGTAACAATATAATTTTATTTGATGCAGTATTATATTATTCTTGTTATCATATTAGTTGGTAACAATATGATTTTGTTTGGTGCAGTATTATATTATTCTTGGAATCATATTAGTTGGTAACAATATAATTTTATTTGATGCAGTATTACATTATTCTTGGTATCATATTAGTTGGTAACAATATAATTTTATTTGGTGCAGTATGATATTATTCTTGGTATCATATTAGTTGGTAACAATATGATTTTATTTGATGCAGTATTATATTATTCTTGTTATCATATTAGTTGGTAACAATATGATTTTATTTGGTGCAGTATTATATTATTCTTGTTATCATATTAGTTGGTAACAATATAATTTTATTTGATACAGTATTATATTATTCTTGTTATCATATTAGTTGGTAACAATATGATTTTATTTGGTGCAGTATGATATTATTCTTGGTATCATATTAGTTGGTAACAATATAATTTTATTTAGTGCAGTATTATATTATTCTTGGTATCATATATGAGTTAGTAACAATATAATTTTATTTGATGCAGTATTATATTATTCTTGGTATCATATTAGTTGGTAACAATATAATGTTATTTGATGCAGTATTATATTATTCTTGGTATCATATTAGTTGGTAACAATATAATTTTATTTGATGCAGTATTACATTATTCTTGGTATCATATTAGTTGGTAACAATATAATTTTATTTGATGCAGTATTACATTATTCTTGGTATCATATTAGTTGGTAACAATATGATTTTATTTTGTGCAGTATTATATTATTCTTGGTATCATATTAGTTAGTAACAATATAATTTTATTTGATGCAGTATTATATTATTCTTGGTATCATATTAGTTGGTAACAATATAATTTTATTTGATGCAGTATTATATTATTCTTGGTATCATATTAGTTGGTAACAATATAATTTTATTTGGTGCAGTATTATATTATTCTTGGTATCATATTAGTTGGTAACAATATGATTTTATTTGGTGCAGTATTATATTATTCTTGGTATGATATAAGTTGGTAACAATACAATTTTATTTGGTGCAGTATTATATTATTCTTGGTATCATATTAGTTGGTAACAATATAATTTTATTTGACGCAGTATTCTATAATTCTAGGTATCATATTAGTTAGTAACAATATAATTTTATTTGACGCAGTATTATATAATTCTTGTTATCATATTAGTTGGTAACAATATAATATTATTTGATGCAGTATTATATTATTCTTGTTATCATATTAGTTGGTAACAATATAACTTTATTTGACGCAGGATTATATTATTCTTTGTATCATATTAGTTGGTAACAATATAATTTTATTTGATGCAGTATTATATTATTCTTGGTATCATATTAGTTGGTAACAATATGATTTTATTTGGTGCAGTATTATATTATTCTTGGTATCCTATTAGTTAGTAACAATAAAATTTTATTTGATGCAGTATTATATTACTCTTGGTATCATATTAGTAGGTAACAATATAATTTTATTTGATGCAGTATTATATTATTCTTATTATAATATTAGTTGGTAACAATATAATTTTATTTGATGCAGTATTATATTATTCTTGTTATCATATTAGTTGGTAACAATATGATTTTATTTGATGCAGTATTATATTATTCTTGGTATCATATTAGTTGGTAACAATATGATTTTATTTGATGCAGTATTATATTATTCTTGCTATCATATTAGTTGGTAACAATATAATTTTATTTGGTGCAGTATGATATTATTCTTGGTATCATATTAGTTGGTAACAATATAATTTTATTTGATGCAGTATTACATTATTCTTGGTATCATATTAGTTGGTAACAATATGATTTTATTTGATGCAGTATTATATTATTCTTGCTATCATATTAGTTGGTAACAATATAATTTTATTTGATGCAGTATTATATTATTCTTGGTATCATATTAGTTGGTAACAATATGATTTTATTTGATGCAGTATTATATTATTCTTGCTATCATATTAGTTGGTAACAATATAATTTTATTTGGTGCAGTATGATATTATTCTTGGTATCATATTAGTTGGTAACAATATAATTTTATTTGATGCAGTATTACATTATTCTTGGTATCATATTAGTTGGTAACAGTATGATTTTATTTGATGCAGTATTATATTATTCTTGTTATCATATTAGTTGGTAACAATATAATTTTATTTGATGCAGTATTATATTATTCTTTGTATCATATTAGTTGGTAACAATATAATTTTATTTGATGCAGTATTATATTATTCTTGGTATCATATTAGTTGGTAACAATATGATTTTATTTGATGCAGTATTATATTATTCTTGGAATCATATTAGTTGGTAACAATATAATTTTATTTGGTGCAGTATTATATTATTCTTGGTATCATATTAGTTTGTAACAATATAATTTTATTTGATGCAGTATTATATTATTCTTGGTATCATATTAGTTGGTAACAATATGATTTTATTTGATGCAGTATTATATTATTCTTGTTATCATATTAGTTGGTTACAATATAATTTTATTTGGTGCAGTATTATATTATCCTTGTTATCATATTAGTTGGTAACAATATAATTTTATTTGACGCAGTATTTTATTATTCTTGGTATCATATTAGTTGGTAACTATATGATTTTATTTGATGCAGTATTATATTATTCTTGGTATAATATTAGTTGGTAACAATATAATTTTATTTGACGCAGTATTATATTATTCTTGTTATCATATTAGTTGGTAACAATATGATTTTATTTGATGCAGTATTACATTATTCTTGGTATCATATTAGTTGGTAACAATATAATTTTATTTGGTTCAGTATTATATTATTCTTGTTATCATATTAGTTGGTAACAATAAGATTTTATTTGACGCAGTATTATATTATTCTTGGTATCATATTTGTTGGTAACAATATAAGTTTATTTGATGCAGTATTATATTATTCTTGTTATCATATTAGTTGGTAACAATATAATTTTGTTTGGTGCAGTATTATATTATTATTGTTATCATATTAGTTGGTAACAATATAATTTTTTTTGACGCAGTATTATATTATTCTTGTTATCATATTAGTTGGTAACAATATAATTTTATTTGGTGCAGTATTATATTATTCTTGGTATCATATTAGTTGGTAACAATATAATTTTATTTGACGCAGTATTCTATAATTCTTGGTATCATATTAGTTGGTAACAATATAATTTGATTTGACGCAGTATTATATTATTCTTGTTATCATATTAGTTGGTAACAACATAATTTTATTTGGTGCAGTATTATATTATTCTTGGTATCATATTAGTTGGTAACAATATAATTTTATTTGACGCAGTATTCTATAATTCTTGGTATCATATTAGTTGGTAACAATATAATTTGATTTGACGCAGTATTATATTATTCTTGTTATCATATTAGTTGGTAACAATATAATTTTATTTGGTGCAGTATTATATTATTCTTGGTATCATATTAGTTGGTAACAATATAATTTTATTTGACGCAGTATTCTATAATTCTTGGTATCATATTAGTTGGTAACAATATAATTTTATTTGACGCAGTATTATATTATTCTTGGTATCATATTACTTGGTAACAATATAATTTTATTTGATGCAGTATTACATTATTCTTGGTATCATATTAGTTGGTAACAATATGATTTTATTTGGTGCAGTATTATATTATTCTTGGTATCATATTAGTTGGTAACAATATAATTTTATTTGGTGCAGTATTATATTATCCTTGTTATCATATTAGTTGGTAACAATATAATTTTATATGACGCAGTATTTTATTATTCTTGGTATCATATTAGTTGGTAACTATATGATTTTATTTGATGCAGTATTATATTATTCTTGGTATAATATTAGTTGGTAACAATATAATTTTATTTGACGCAGTATTATATTATTCTTGTTATCATATTAGTTGGTAACAATATGATTTTATTTGATGCAGTATTACATTATTCTTGGTATCATATTAGTTGGTAACAATATAATTTGATTTGGTTCAGTATTATATTATTCTTGTTATCATATTAGTTGGTAACAATAAAATTTTATTTGACGCAGTATTATATTATTCTTGGTATCATATTTGTTGGTAACAATATAAGTTTATTTGATGCAGTATTATATTATTCTTGTTATCATATTAGTTGGTAACAATATAATTTTGTTTGGTGCAGTATTATATTATTATTGTTATCATATTAGTTGGTAACAATATAATTTTTTTTGACGCAGTATTATATTATTCTTGTTATCATATTAGTTGGTAACAATATAATTTTATTTGGTGCAGTATTATATTATTCTTGGTATCATATTAGTTGGTAACAATATAATTTTATTTGACGCAGTATTCTATAATTCTTGGTATCATATTAGTTGGTAACAATATAATTTGATTTGACGCAGTATTATATTATTCTTGTTATCATATTAGTTGGTAACAATATAATTTTATTTGGTGCAGTATTATATTATTCTTGGTATCATATTAGTTGGTAACAATATAATTTTATTTGACGCAGTATTCTATAATTCTTGGTATCATATTAGTTGGTAACAATATAATTTGATTTGACGCAGTATTATATTATTCTTGTTATCATATTAGTTGGTAACAATATAATTTTATTTGGTGCAGTATTATATTTTTCTTGGTATCATATTAGTTGGTAACAATATAATTTTATTTGACGCAGTATTCTATAATTCTTGGTATCATATTAGTTGGTAACAATATAATTTTATTTGACGCAGTATTATATTATTCTTGGTATCATATTACTTGGTAACAATATAATTTTATTTGATGCAGTATTACATTATTCTTGGTATCATATTAGTTGGTAACAATATGATTTTATTTGGTGCAGTATTATATTATTCTTGGTATCATATTAGTTGGTAACAATATAATTTTATTTGATGCAGTATTATATTATTCTTGGTATCATATTAGTTGGTAACAATATAATTTTATTTGATGCAGTATTATATTATTCTTGTTATCATATTAGTTGGTAACAATATAATTTTATTTGACGCAGTATTATATTATTCTTGGTATCATATTAGTTGGTAACAATATGATTTTATTTGATGCAGTATTATATTATTCTTGGTATCATATTAGTTGGTAACAATATAATTTTATTTGACGCAGTATTATATTATTCTTGGTATCATATTAGTTGGTAACAATATGATTTTATTTGATGCAGTATTATATTATTCTTGGTATCATATTAGTTGGTAACAATATAATTTTATTTGACGCAGTATTATATTATTCTTGGTATCATATTAGTTGGTAACAATATGATTTTATTTGATGCAGTATTACATTATTCTTGGTATCATATTAGTTGGTAACAATATAATTTTATTTGGTGCAGTATTATATTTATCTTGTTATCATATTAGTTGGTAACAATATAATTTTATTTGACGCAGTATTATATTATTCTTGGTATCATATTAGTTGGTAACAATATAATTTTATTTGACGCAGTATTATATTATTCTTGGTATCATATTTGTTGGTAACAATATAATTTTATTTGACTCAGTATTATATTATTCTTGGTATCATATTAGTTGGTAACAATATGATTTTATTTGGTGCAGTATTATATTATTCTTGTTATCATATTAGTTGGTAACAATATAATTTTATTTGATGCAGTATTATATTATTCTTGGTATCATATTAGTTGGTAACAATATAATTTTATTTGATGCAGTATTATATTATTCTTGGTATCATATTAGTTGGTAACAATATAATTTTATTTGATGCAGTATTATATTATTCTTGGTATCATATTAGTTGGTAACAATATAATTTTATTTGATGCAGTATTATATTATTCTTGGTATCATATTAGTTGGTAACAATATAATTTTATTTGATGCAGTATTATATTATTCTTGGTATCATATTAGTTGGTAACAATATGATTTTATTTGATGCAGTATTATATTATTCTTGTTATCATATTAGTTGGTAACAATATAATTTTATTTGATGCAGTATTATATTATTCTTGGTATCATATTAGTTGGTAACAATATAATTTTATTTGGTGCAGTATTATATTATTCTTGGTATCATATTAGTTGGTAACAATATAATTTTATTTGGTGCAGTATTATATTATTCTTGGTATCATATTAGTTGGTAACAATATAATTTTTTTTGATGCAGTATTATATTTTTCTTGTTATCATATTAGTTGGTAACAATATAATTTTATTTGACGCAGTATTATATTATTCTTGGTATCATATTTGTTGGTAACAATATAATTTTATTTGACTCAGTATTATATTATTCTTGGTATCATATTAGTTAGTAACAATATGATTTTATTTGATGCAGTATTATATTATTCTTGTTATCATATTAGTTGGTAATAATATAATTTTATTTGATGCAGTATTATATTATTCTTGGTATCATATTAGTTGGTAACAATATAATTTTATTTGGTGCAGTATTATATTTTTCTTGGTATCATATTAGTTAGTAACAATATGATTTTATTTGATGCAGTATTATATTATTCTTGTTATCATATTAGTTGGTAATAATATAATTTTATTTGATGCAGTATTATATTTTTCTTGGTATCATATTAGTTGGTAACAATATAATTTTATTTGATGCAGTATTATATTATTCTTGGTATCATATTAGTTGGTAACATTAAGATTTTATTTGGTGCAGTATTATATTATTCTTGGTATCATATTAGTTAGTAACAATATAATTTTATTTCATGCAGTATTATATTATTCTTGTTATCATATTAGTTGGTAACAATATAATTTTATTTGATGCAGTATTATATTATTCTTGGTATCATATTAGTTGGTAACAATATAATTTTATTTGGTGCAGTATTATATTATTCTTGGTATCATATTACTTGGTACCAATATAATTTTATTTGATGCAGTATTACATTATTATTGGTATCATATTAGTTGGTAACAATATGATTTTATTTGGTGCAGTATTATATTATTCTTGGTATCATATTAGTTGGTAACAATATAATTTTATTTGATGCAGTATTATATTATTCTTGGTATCATATTAGTTGGTAACAATATAATTTGATTTGATGCAGTATTATATTATTCTTGGTATCATATTAGTTGGTAACAATATAATTTTATTTGATGCAGTATTATATTATTCTTGTTATCATATTAGTTGGTAACAATATGATTTTGTTTGGTGCAGTATTACATTATTCTTGGTATCATATTAGTTGGTAACAATATAATTTTATTTGGTGCAGTATGATATTATTCTTGGTATCATATTAGTTGGTAACAATATGATTTTATTTGGTGCAGTATTATATTATTCTTGTTATCATATTAGTTGGTAACAATATAATTTTATTTGGTGCAGTATTATATTATTCTTGGTATCATATTAGTTGGTAACAATATGATTTTATTTGATGCAGTATTATATTATTCTTGTTATCATATTAGTTGGTAACAATATGATTTTATTTGGTGCAGTATTATATTATTCTTGTTATCATATTAGTTGGTAACAATATAATTTTATTTGATACAGTATTATATTATTCTTGTTATCATATTAGTTGGTAACAATATGATTTTATTTGGTGCAGTATGATATTATTCTTGGTATCATATTAGTTGGTAACAATATAATTTTATTTAGTGCAGTATTATATTATTCTTGGTATCATATATGAGTTAGTAACAATATAATTTTATTTGATGCAGTATTATATTATTCTTGGTATCATATTAGTTGGTAACAATATAATGTTATTTGATGCAGTATTATATTATTCTTGGTATCATATTAGTTGGTAACAATATAATTTTATTTGATGCAGTATTACATTATTCTTGGTATCATATTAGTTGGTAACAATATAATTTTATTTGATGCAGTATTACATTATTCTTGGTATCATATTAGTTGGTAACAATATGATTTTATTTTGTGCAGTATTATATTATTCTTGGTATCATATTAGTTAGTAACAATATAATTTTATTTGATGCAGTATTATATTATTCTTGGTATCATATTAGTTGGTAACAATATAATTTTATTTGATGCAGTATTATATTATTCTTGGTATAATATTAGTTTGTAACAATATAATTTTATTTGGTGCAGTATTATATTATTCTTGGTATCATATTAGTTGGTAACAATATGATTTTATTTGGTGCAGTATTATATTATTCTTGGTATGATATAAGTTGGTAACAATACAATTTTATTTGGTGCAGTATTATATTATTCTTGGTATCATATTAGTTGGTAACAATATAATTTTATTTGACGCAGTATTCTATAATTCTTGGTATCATATTAGTTGGTAACAATATAATTTTATTTGACGCAGTATTATATTATTCTTGGTATCATATTACTTGGTAACAATATAATTTTATTTGATGCAGTATTACATTATTCTTGGTATCATATTAGTTGGTAACAATATGATTTTATTTGGTGCAGTATTATATTATTCTTGGTATCATATTAGTTGGTAACAATATAATATTATTTGATGCAGTATTATATTATTCTTGTTATCATATTAGTTGGTAACAATATAACTTTATTTGACGCAGGATTATATTATTCTTTGTATCATATTAGTTGGTAACAATATAATTTTATTTGATGCAGTATTATATTATTCTTGGTATCATATTAGTTGGTAACAATATGATTTTATTTGGTGCAGTATTATATTATTCTTGGTATCCTATTAGTTAGTAACAATAAAATTTTATTTGATGCAGTATTATATTACTCTTGGTATCATATTAGTAGGTAACAATATAATTTTATTTGATGCAGTATTATATTATTCTTGGTATCATATTAGTTGGTAACAATATGATTTTATTTGGTGCAGTATTATATTATTCTTGGTATCATATTAGTTGGTAACAGTATGATTTTATTTGATGCAGTATTATATTATTCTTGTTATCATATTAGTTGGTAACAATATAATTTTATTTGATGCAGTATTATATTATTCTTGGTATCATATTAGTTGGTAACAATATAATTTTATTTGATGCAGTATTATATTATTCTTGTTATCATATTAGTTGGTAACAATATAATTTTATTTGATGCAGTATTATATTATTCTTGGTATCATATTAGTTGGTAACAATATGATTTTATTTGATGCAGTATTATATTATTCTTGGTATCATATTAGTTGGTAACAATATAATTTTATTTGATGCAGTATTATATTATTCTTGGTATCATATTAGTTGGTAACAATATGATTTTATTTGATGCAGTATTATATTATTCTTGTTATCATATTAGTTGGTAACAATATAATTTTATTTGATGCAGTATTATATTATTCTTGGTATCATATTAGTTGGTAACAATATAATTTTATTTGATGCAGTATTATATTATTCTTGGTATCATATTAGTTGGTAACAATATGATTTTATTTGATGCAGTATTATATTATTCTTGGTATCATATTAGTTGGTAACAATATAATTTTATTTGATGCAGTATTATATTATTCTTGGTATCATATTAGTTGGTAACAATATAATTTTATTTGATGCAGTATGATATTATTCTTGGTATCATATTAGTTGGTAACAATATGATTTTATTTGGTGCAGTATTATATTATTCTTGGTATCATATTAGTTGGTAACAGTATGATTTTATTTGATGCAGTATTATATTATTCTTGTTATCATATTAGTTGGTAACAATATAATTTTATTTGATGCAGTATTATATTATTCTTGGTATCATATTAGTTGGTAACAATATAATTTTATTTGATGCAGTATTATATTATTCTTGTTATCATATTAGTTGGTAACAATATAATTTTATTTGATGCAGTATTATATTATTCTTGGTATCATATTAGTTGGTAACAATATGATTTTATTTGATGCAGTATTATATTATTCTTGGTATCATATTAGTTGGTAACAATATAATTTTATTTGATGCAGTATTATATTATTCTTGGTATCATATTAGTTGGTAACAATATGATTTTATTTGGTGCAGTATTATATTATTCTTGGTATCATATTAGTTGGTAACAGTATGATTTTATTTGATGCAGTATTATATTATTCTTGTTATCATATTAGTTGGTAACAATATAATTTTATTTGATGCAGTATTATATTATTCTTGGTATCATATTAGTTGGTAACAATATAATTTTATTTGATGCAGTATTATATTATTCTTGTTATCATATTAGTTGGTAACAATATAATTTTATTTGATGCAGTATTATATTATTCTTGTTATCATATTAGTTGGTAACAGTATGATTTTATTTGATGCAGTATTATATTATTCTTGTTATCATATTAGTTGGTAACAATATAATTTTATTTGATGCAGTATTATATTATTCTTTGTATCATATTAGTTGGTAACAATATAATTTTATTTGATGCAGTATTATATTATTCTTGGTATCATATTAGTTGGTAACAATATAATTTTATTTGATGCAGTATTATATTATTCTTGGTATCATATTAGTTGGTAACAATATGATTTTATTTGGTGCAGTATTATATTATTCTTGGTATCCTATTAGTTTGTAACAATAAAATTTTATTTGATGCAGTATTATATTATTCTTGGTATCATATTAGTTGGTAACAATATAATTTTATTTGATGCAGTATTATATTATTCTTGTTATCATATTAGTTGGTAACAATATAATTTTATTTGATGCAGTATTATATTATTCTTGTTATCATATTAGTTGGTAACAGTATGATTTTATTTGATGCAGTATTATATTATTCTTGTTATCATATTAGTTGGTAACAATATAATTTTATTTGATGCAGTATTATATTATTCTTTGTATCATATTAGTTGGTAACAATATAATTTTATTTGATGCAGTATTATATTATTCTTGGTATCATATTAGTTGGTAACAATATGATTTTATTTGATGCAGTATTATATTATTCTTGGAATCATATTAGTTGGTAACAATATGATTTTATTTTATGCAGTATTATATTATTCTTGGTATCATATTAGTTGGTAACAATATGATTTTATTTGTGCAGTATTATATTATTCTTGTTATCTTATTAGTTGGTAACAATATGATTTTATTTGGTGCAGTATTATATTATTCTTGGTATCATATTAGTTGGTAACAATATAATTTTATTTGATGCAGTATTATATTATTCTTGGTATCATATTAGTTGGTAACAATATGATTTTATTTGATGCAGTATTATATTATCCTTGTTATCATATTAGTTGGTAACAATATGATTTTATTTTATGCAGTATTATATTATTCTTGGTATCATATTAGTTGGTAACAATATGATTTTATTTGTGCAGTATTATATTATTCTTGTTATCATATTACTTGGTAACAATATAATTTTATTTGATGCAGTATTTTATTATTCTTGGTATCATATTAGTTGGTAACAATATGATTTTATTTGATGCAGAATTATATTATTCTTGGTATCCTATTAGTTGGTTACAATATGATTTTATTTGATGCAGTATTATATTATTCTTGGTATCATATTAGTTGGTAACAATATAATTTTATTTGATGCAGTATTATATTATTCTTGGTATCATATTAGTTGGATACAATATGATTTTATTTGATGCAGTATTATATTATTCTTGGTATCATATTAGTTGGTAACAATATAATTTTATTTGACGCAGTATTATATTATTCTTGTTATCATATTAGTTGGTAACAATATAATTTTATTTGGTGCAGTATTATATTATTCTTGGTATGATATAAGTTGGTAACAATACAATTTTATTTGGTGCAGTATTATATTATTCTTGGTATCATATTAGTTGGTAACAATATAATTTTATTTGACGCAGTATTCTATAATTCTAGGTATCATATTAGTTAGTAACAATATAATTTTATTTGACGCAGTATTATATAATTCTTGTTATCATATTAGTTGGTAACAATATAATATTATTTGATGCAGTATTATATTATTCTTGTTATCATATTAGTTGGTAACAATATAATTTTATTTGACGCAGGATTATATTATTCTTTGTATCATATTAGTTGGTAACAATATAATTTTATTTGATGCAGTATTATATTATTCTTGGTATCATATTAGTTGGTAACAATATGATTTTATTTGGTGCAGTATTATATTATTCTTGGTATCCCATTAGTTAGTAACAATAAAATTTTATTTGATGCAGTATTATATTACTCTTGGTATCATATTAGTAGGTAACAATATAATTTTATTTGATGCAGTATTATATTATTCTTGGTATCATATTAGTTGGTAACAATATAATTTTATTTGATGCAGTATTATATCATTCTTGGTATCATATTAGTTGGTAACAATATGATTTTATTTGGTGCAGTATTATATTATTCTTGGTATCCTATTAGTTAGTAACCATAAAATTTTATTTGATGCAGTATTATATTATTCTTGTTATCATATTAGTTGGTAACAATATAATTTTATTTGATGCAGTATTATATTATTCTTATTATCATATTAGTTGGTAACAATATGATTTTATTTGATGCAGTATTATATTATTCTTGTTATCATATTAGTTGGTAACAATATAATTTTATTTGATGTAGTATTATATTATTCTTGTTATCATATTAGTTGGTAACAGTATGATTTTATTTGATGCAGTATTATATTATTCTTGGTATCATATTAGTTGGTAACAATATAATTTTATTTGATGCAGTATTATATTATTCTTGGTATCATATTAGTTGGTAACAATATGATTTTATTTGATGCAGTATTATATTATTCTTGCTATCATATTAGTTGGTAACAATATAATTTTATTTGGTGCAGTATGATATTATTCTTGGTATCATATTAGTTGGTAACAATATAATTTTATTTGATGCAGTATTACATTATTCTTGGTATCATATTAGTTGGTAACAATATGATTTTGTTTGATGCAGTATTATATTATTCTTGGTATCATATTAGTTGGTAACAATATAATTTTATTTGATGCAGTATTATATTATTCTTGGTATCATATTAGTTGGTAACAATATAATTTTATTTGATGCAGTATTATATTATTCTTGGTATCATATTAGTTGGTAACAATATGATTTTATTTTGTGCAGTATTATATTATTCTTGGTATCCTATTAGTTTGTAACAATAAAATTTTATTTGATGCAGTATTATATTATTCTTGGTATCATATTAGTTGGTAACAATATAATTTTATTTGATGCAGTATTATATTATTCTTGTTATCATATTAGTTGGTAACAATATAATTTTATTTGATGCAGTATTATATTATTCTTGTTATCATATTAGTTGGTAACAGTATGATTTTATTTGATGCAGTATTATATTATTCTTGTTATCATATTAGTTGGTAACAATATAATTTTATTTGATGCAGTATTATATTATTCTTTGTATCATATGAGTTGGTAACAATATGATTTTATTTGATGCAGTATTATATTATTCTTGGAATCATATTAGTTGGTAACAATATAATTTTATTTGGTGCAGTATTATATTATTCTTGGTATCATATTAGTTGGTAACAATATAATTTTATTTGATGCAGTATTATATTATTCTTGGTATCATATTAGTTGGTAACAATATGATTTTATTTGATGCAGTATTATATTATCCTTGTTATCATATTAGTTGGTAACAATATAATTTTATTTGGTGCAGTATTATATTATCCTTGTTATCATATTAGTTGGTAACAATATGATTTTATTTGATGCAGTATTATATTATCCTTGTTATCATATTAGTTGGTAACAATATAATTTTATTTGGTGCAGTATTATATTATCCTTGTTATCATATTAGTTGGTAACAATATAATTTTATTTGGTGCAGTATTATATTATCCTTGTTATCATATTAGTTGGTAACAATATGATTTTATTTGATGCAGTATTATATTATCCTTGTTATCATATTAGTTGGTAACAATATGATTTTATTTTATGCAGTATTATATTATTCTTGGTATCATATTAGTTGGTAACAATATGATTTTATTTGTGCAGTATTATATTATTCTTGTTATCATATTACTTGGTAACAATATAATTTTATTTGATGCAGTATTTTATTATTCTTGGTATCATATTAGTTGGTAACAATATGATTTTATTTGATGCAGAATTATATTATTCTTGGTATCCTATTAGTTGGTTACAATATGATTTTATTTGATGCAGTATTATATTATTCTTGGTATCATATTAGTTGGTAACAATATAATTTTATTTGATGCAGTATTATATTATTCTTGGTATCATATTAGTTGGATACAATATGATTTTATTTGATGCAGTATTATATTATTCTTGGTATCATATTAGTTGGTAACAATATAATTTTATTTGACGCAGTATTATATTATTCTTGTTATCATATTAGTTGGTAACAATATAATTTTATTTGGTGCAGTATTATATTATTCTTGGTATGATATAAGTTGGTAACAATACAATTTTATTTGGTGCAGTATTATATTATTCTTGGTATCATATTAGTTGGTAACAATATAATTTTATTTGACGCAGTATTCTATAATTCTAGGTATCATATTAGTTGGTAACAATATAATTTTATTTGACGCAGTATTATATAATTCTTGTTATCATATTAGTTGGTAACAATATAATTTTATTTGATGCAGTATTATATTATTCTTGTAATCATATTAGTTGGTAACAATATAATTTTATTTGACGCAGGATTATATTATTCTTTGTATCATATTAGTTGGTAACAATATAATTTTATTTTGTGCAGTATTATATTATTCTTGTTATCATATTAGTTGGTAACAATATAATTTTATTTGATGCAGTATTATATTATTCTTGGTATCATATCAGTTGGTAACAATATGATTTTATTTGATGCAGTATTATATTATTTTTGTTATCATATTAGTTCGTAACAATATAATTTTTTTTGACGCAGTATTATATTAATCTTGGTATCATATTAGTTGGTAACAATATGATTTTGTTTGATGCAGTATTATATTATTCTTGGTATCATATTAGTTGGTAACAATATGATTTTATTTGACGCAGTATTATATTATTCTTGGTATCATATTAGTTGGTAACAATATAATTTTATTTGGTGCAGTCTTATATTATTCTTGGTATCATATTAGTTAGTAACAATATGATTTTATTTGACGCAGTATTATATCCTTCTTGGTATCATATCAGTTGGTAACAATATGATTTTATTTGATGCAGTATTATATTATTTTTGTTATCATATTAGTTGGTAACAATATAATTTTTTTTGACGCAGTATTATATTAATCTTGGTATCATATAAGTTGGTAACAATATGATTTTGTTTGATGCAGTATTATATTATTCTTGGTATCATATTAGTTGCTAACAATATGATTTTTTTTGACGCAGTATTATATTATTCTTGGTATCATATTTGTTAGTAACAATATACTTTTATTTGGTGCAGTATTATATTATTCTTGTTATCATATTAGTTGGTAACAATATAATTTTGGTTGATGAAGTATTATATTATTCTTGTTATCATATTAGTTGGTAACAATATGATTTTATTTGATGCAGTATTATATTATTCTTGGTATCATATTAGTTGGTAACAATATGATTTTATTTGGTGCAGTATTATATTGTTCTTGGTATCATATTAGTTAGTAACAATATGATGTTATTTGACGCAGTATTATATCCTTCTTGGTATCATATTACTTGGTAACAATATAATTTGATTTGTATGCAGTATTATATTAATCTTTGTATCATATTAGTTGGTAACAATATTATTTTATTTGGTGCAGTATTATATTATTCTTGTTATCATATTAGTTGGTAACAATATTATTTTATTTGGTGCAGTATTATATTATTCTTGTTATCATATTAGTTAGTAACAATATGATTTTATTTGGTGCAGTATTATATTATTCGTGTTATAATATTAGTTGGTAACAATATAATTTTATTTGATGCAGTATTATATTATTCTTGGTATCATATTAGTTGGTAACAATATGATTTTATTTGCTGCAGTATTATATTATTCTTGGTATCATATTAGTTGGTAACAATATGATTTTATTTGACGCAGTATTATATTATTCTTGTTATCATATAAGTTGGTAACAATAGTATTTTATTTGGTGCAGTATTATATTATTCTTGGTATCATATTAGTTAGTCACAATATGATTTTATTTGACGCAGTAGTATATCCTTCTTGGTATCATATTAGTTGGTAACAATATAATTTTATTTGATGCAGTATTATATTATTCTTGGTATCATATTAGTTGGTAACAATATAATTTTATTTGGTGCAGTATTATATTATTCTTGTTATCATTTTAGTTGGTAACAGTATGATTTAATTTGATGCAGTATTATATTGTTCTTGGTATCATATTAGTTGGTAACAATATAATTTTATTTGGTGCAGTATTATATTATTCTTGGTATCATATTAGTTGGTAACAATATGATTTTATTTGATGCAGTATTATATTATTCTTGTTATCATATTAGTTGGTTACAATATAATTTTATTTGGTGCAGTATTATATTATCCTTGTTATCATATTAGTTGGTAACAATATAATTTTATTTGACGCAGTATTTTATTATTCTTGGTATCATATTAGTTGGTAACTATATGATTTTATTTGATGCAGTATTATATTATTCTTGGTATAATATTAGTTGGTAACAATATAATTTTACTTGACGCAGTATTATATTATTCTTGTTATCATATTAGTTGGTAACAATATGATTTTATTTGATGCAGTATTACATTATTCTTGGTATCATATTAGTTGGTAACAATATAATTTTATTTGGTTCAGTATTATAATATTCTTGTTATCATATTAGTTGGTAACAATAAAATTTTATTTGACGCAGTATTATATTATTCTTGGTATCATATTTGTTGGTAACAATATAAGTTTATTTGATGCAGTATTATATTATTCTTGTTATCATATTAGTTGGTAACAATATAATTTTGTTTGGTGCAGTATTATATTATTATTGTTATCATATTAGTTGGTAACAATATAATTTTTTTTGACGCAGTATTATATTATTCTTGTTATCATATTAGTTGGTAACAATATAATTTTATTTGGTGCAGTATTATATTATTCTTGTTATCATTTTAGTTGGTAACAATATGATTTAATTTCATGCAGTATTATATTGTTCTTGGTATCATATTAGTTGGTAACAATATAATTTTATTTGGTGCAGTATTATATTATTCTCTGTATCATATTAGTTGGTAACAATATGATTTTATTTGATGCAGTATTATATTATTCTTGTTATCATATTAGTTGGTTACAATATAATTTTATTTGGTGCAGTATTATATTATCCTTGTTATCATATTAGTTGGTAACAATATAATTTTATTTGACGCAGTATTTTATTATTCTTGGTATCATATTAGTTGGTAACTATATGATTTTATTTGATGCAGTATTATATTATTCTTGGTATAATATTAGTTGGTAACAATATAATTTTATTTGACGCAGTATTATATTATTCTTGTTATCATATTAGTTGGTAACAATATGATTTTATTTGATGCAGTATTACATTATTCTTGGTATCATATTAGTTGGTAACAATATAATTTTATTTGGTTCAGTATTATATTATTCTTGTTATCATATTAGTTGGTAACAATAAAATTTTATTTGACGCAGTATTATATTATTCTTGGTATCATATTTGTTGGTAACAATATAAGTTTATTTGATGCAGTATTATATTATTCTTGTTATCATATTAGTTGGTAACAATATAATTTTGTTTGGTGCAGTATTATATTATTATTGTTATCATATTAGTTGGTAACAATATAATTTTTTTTGACGCAGTATTATATTATTCTTGTTATCATATTAGTTGGTAACAATATAATTTTATTTGGTGCAGTATTATATTATTCTTGGTATCATATTAGTTGGTAACAATATAATTTTATTTGACGCAGTATTCTATAATTCTTGGTATCATATTAGTTGGTAACAATATAATTTGATTTGACGCAGTATTATATTATTCTTGTTATCATATTAGTTGGTAACAATATAATTTTATTTGGTGCAGTATTATATTATTCTTGGTATCATATTAGTTGGTAACAATATAATTTTATTTGACGCAGTATTCTATAATTCTTGGTATCATATTAATTGGTAACAATATAATTTGATTTGACGCAGTATTATATTATTCTTGTTATCATATTAGTTGGTAACAATATAATTTTATTTGGTGCAGTATTATATTATTCTTGGTATCATATTAGTTGGTAACAATATAATTTTATTTGACGCAGTATTCTATAATTCTTGGTATCATCTTAGTTGGTAACAATATAATTTTATTTGACGCAGTATTATATTATTCTTGGTATCATATTACTTGGTAACAATATAATTTTATTTGATGCAGTATTACATTATTCTTGGTATCATATTAGTTGGTAACAATATGATTTTATTTGGTGCAGTATTATATTATTCTTGGTATCATATTAGTTGGTAACAATATAATTTTATTTGGTGCAGTATTATATTATCCTTGTTATCATATTAGTTGGTAACAATATAATTTTATATGACGCAGTATTTTATTATTCTTGGTATCATATTAGTTGGTAACTATATGATTTTATTTGATGCAGTATTATATTATTCTTGGTATAATATTAGTTGGTAACAATATAATTTTATTTGACGCAGTATTATATTATTCTTGTTATCATATTAGTTGGTAACAATATGATTTTATTTGATGCAGTATTACATTATTCTTGGTATCATATTAGTTGGTAACAATATAATTTTATTTGGTTCAGTATTATATTATTCTTGTTATCATATTAGTTGGTAACAATAAAATTTTTTTTGACGCAGTATTATATTATTCTTGGTATCATATTTGTTGGTAACAATATAAGTTTATTTGATGCAGTATTATATTATTCTTGTTATCATATTAGTTGGTAACAATATAATTTTGTTTGGTGCAGTATTATATTATTATTGTTATCATATTAGTTGGTAACAATATAATTTTTTTTGACGCAGTATTATATTATTCTTGTTATCATATTCGTTGGTAACAATATAATTTTATTTGGTGCAGTATTATATTATTCTTGGTATCATATTAGTTGGTAACAATATAATTTTATTTGACGCAGTATTCTATAATTCTTGGTATCGTATTAGTTGGTAACAATATAATTTGATTTGACGCAGTATTATATTATTCTTGTTATCATATTAGTTGGTAACAATATAATTTTATTTGGTGCAGTATTATATTATTCTTGGTATCATATTAGTTGGTAACAATATAATTTTATTTGACGCAGTATTCTATAATTCTTGGTATCATATTAGTTGGTAACAATATAATTTTATTTGACGCAGTATTATATTATTCTTGGTATCATATTACTTGGTAACAATATAATTTTATTTGATGCAGTATTACATTATTCTTGGTATCATATTAGTTGGTAACAATATGATTTTATTTGGTGCAGTATTATATTATTCTTGGTATCATATTAGTTGGTAACAATATAATTTTATTTGATGCAGTATTATATTATTCTTGGTATCATATTAGTTGGTAACAATATAATTTTATTTGATGCAGTATTATATTATTCTTGTTATCATATTAGTTGGTAACAATATAATTTTATTTGACGCAGTATTATATTATTCTTGGTATCATATTAGTTGGTAACAATATGATTTTATTTGATGCAGTATTATATTATTCTTGGTATCATATTAGTTGGTAACAATATAATTTTATTTGACGCAGTATTATATTATTCTTGGTATCATATTAGTTGGTAACAATATGATTTTATTTGATGCAGTATTATATTATTCTTGGTATCATATTAGTTGGTAACAATATAATTTTATTTGACGCAGTATTATATTATTCTTGGTATCATATTAGTTGGTAACAATATGATTTTATTTGATGCAGTATTACATTATTCTTGGTATCATATTAGTTGGTAACAATATAATTTTATTTGGTGCAGTATTATATTTATCTTGTTATCATATTAGTTGGTAACAATATAATTTTATTTGACGCAGTATTATATTATTCTTGGTATCATATTAGTTGGTAACAATATAATTTTATTTGACGCAGTATTATATTATTCTTGGTATCATATTTGTTGGTAACAATATAATTTTATTTGACTCAGTATTATATTATTCTTGGTATCATATTAGTTGGTAACAATATGATTTTATTTGGTGCAGTATTATATTATTCTTGTTATCATATTAGTTGGTAACAATATAATTTTATTTGATGCAGTATTATATTATTCTTGGTATCATATTAGTTGGTAACAATATAATTTTATTTGATGCAGTATTATATTATTCTTGGTATCATATTAGTTGGTAACAATATAATTTTATTTGATGCAGTATTATATTATTCTTGGTATCATATTAGTTGGTAACAATATAATTTTATTTGATGCAGTATTATATTATTCTTGGTATCATATTAGTTGGTAACAATATAATTTTATTTGATGCAGTATTATATTATTCTTGGTATCATATTAGTTGGTAACAATATGATTTTATTTGATGCAGTATTATATTATTCTTGTTATCATATTAGTTGGTAACAATATAATTTTATTTGATGCAGTATTATATTATTCTTGGTATCATATTAGTTGGTAACAATATAATTTTATATGGTGCAGTATTATATTATTCTTGGTATCATATTAGTTGGTAACAATATAATTTTATTTGGTGCAGTATTATATTATTCTTGGTATCATATTAGTTGGTAACAATATAATTTTTTTTGATGCAGTATTATATTTTTCTTGTTATCATATTAGTTGGTAACAATATAATTTTATTTGACGCAGTATTATATTATTCTTGGTATCATATTTGTTGGTAACAATATAATTTTATTTGACTCAGTATTATATTATTCTTGGTATCATATTAGTTAGTAACAATATGATTTTATTTGATGCAGTATTATATTATTCTTGTTATCATATTAGTTGGTAATAATATAATTTTATTTGATGCAGTATTATATTATTCTTGGTATCATATTAGTTGGTAACAATATAATTTTATTTGGTGCAGTATTATATTTTTCTTGGTATCATATTAGTTAGTAACAATATGATTTTATTTGATGCAGTATTATATTATTCTTGTTATCATATTAGTTGGTAATAATATAATTTTATTTGATGCAGTATTATATTTTTCTTGGTATCATATTAGTTGGTAACAATATAATTTTATTTGATGCAGTATTATATTATTCTTGGTATCATATTAGTTGGTAACATTAAGATTTTATTTGGTGCAGTATTATATTATTCTTGGTATCATATTAGTTAGTAACAATATAATTTTATTTCATGCAGTATTATATTATTCTTGTTATCATATTAGTTGGTAACAATATAATTTTATATGACGCAGTATTTTATTATTCTTGGTATCATATTAGTTGGTAACAATATAATTTTATTTCATGCAGTATTATATTATTCTTGTTATCATATTAGTTGGTAACAATATAATTTTATTTGGTGCAGTATTATATTATTCTTGTTATCATATTAGTTGGTAACAATATGATTTTATTTGGTGCAGTATTATATTATTCTTGGTATCATATTAGTTGGTAACAATATAATTTTATTTGATGCAGTATTATATTATTCTTGGTATCATATTAGTTGGTAACAATATAATTTTATTTGGTGCAGTATTATATTATTCTTGGTATCATATTACTTGGTACCAATATAATTTTATTTGATGCAGTATTACATTATTATTGGTATCATATTAGTTGGTAACAATATGATTTTATTTGGTGCAGTATTATATTATTCTTGGTATCATATTAGTTGGTAACAATATAATTTTATTTGATGCAGTATTATATTATTCTTGGTATCATATTAGTTGGTAACAATATAATTTGATTTGATGCAGTATTATATTATTCTTGGTATCATATTAGTTGGTAAGAATATAATTTTATTTGATGCAGTATTATATTATTCTTGTTATCATATTAGTTGGTAACAATATGATTTTGTTTGGTGCAGTATTATATTATTCTTGGAATCATATTAGTTGGTAACAATATAATTTTATTTGATGCAGTATTACATTATTCTTGGTATCATATTAGTTGGTAACAATATAATTTTATTTGGTGCAGTATGATATTATTCTTGGTATCATATTAGTTGGTAACAATATGATTTTATTTGATGCAGTATTATATTATTCTTGTTATCATATTAGTTGGTAACAATATGATTTTATTTGGTGCAGTATTATATTATTCTTGTTATCATATTAGTTGGTAACAATATAATTTTATTTGATACAGTATTATATTATTCTTGTTATCATATTAGTTGGTAACAATATGATTTTATTTGGTGCAGTATGATATTATTCTTGGTATCATATTAGTTGGTAACAATATAATTTTATTTAGTGCAGTATTATATTATTCTTGGTATCATATATGAGTTAGTAACAATATAATTTTATTTGATGCAGTATTATATTATTCTTGGTATCATATTAGTTGGTAACAATATAATGTTATTTGATGCAGTATTATATTATTCTTGGTATCATATTAGTTGGTAACAATATAATTTTATTTGATGCAGTATTACATTATTCTTGGTATCATATTAGTTGGTAACAATATAATTTTATTTGATGCAGTATTACATTATTCTTGGTATCATATTAGTTGGTAACAATATGATTTTATTTTGTGCAGTATTATATTATTTTTGGTATCATATTAGTTAGTAACAATATAATTTGATTTGATGCAGTATTGTATTATTCTTGGTATCATATTAGTTGGTAACAATATAATTTTATTTGATGCAGTATTATATTATTCTTGGTATCATATTAGTTGGTAACAATATAATTTTTTTTGGTGCAGTATTATATTATTCTTGGTATCATATTAGTTGGTAACAATATGATTTTATTTGGTGCAGTATTATATTATTCTTGGTATCATATTAGTTAGTAACAATATAATTTTATTTGGTGAAGTATTATATTATTGTTGTTATCATATTAGTTGGTAACAATATGATTTTATTTGATGCAGTATTATACTATTCTTGTAATCATATTAGTTGGTAACAATATAATTTTATTTGATGCAGTATTATATTATTCTTGTACTCATATTAGTTGGAAACAATATGATTTTATTTGGTGCAGTATTACATTATTCTTGGTATCATCTTAGTTGGTAACAATATAATTTTATTTGATGCAGTATTACATTATTCTTGGTATCATATTAGTTGGTAACAATATAATTTTATTTTATGCACTATTACATTATTCTTGGTACCATATTAGTTGGTAACAATATAATTGTATTTGATGCAGTATTATATTATGCTTGGTATCATATTAGTTGGTAACAATATAATTTTATTTGATGCAGTATTACATTATTCTTGGTATCATATTAGTTGGTTACAATATAATTTTATTTGATGCAGTATTACATTATTCTTGGTATCATATTAGTTGGTAACAATATGATTTTATTTGACGCAGTATTATATTATTCTTGGTATCATATTAGTTAGTAACAATATAATTTTATTTGATGCAGTATTATAATATTCTTGGTATCATATTAGTTGGTAACAATATGATTTTATTTGGTGCAGTATTATATTATTCTTGGTATCATATTAGGTGGTAACAATATGATTTTATTTGGTGCAGTATTATATTATTCTTGGTATCATATTAGTTAGTAACAATATAATTTTATTTGGTGCAAGATTATATTATTCTTGTTATCATATTAGTTGGTTACAATATATATTTTTTTTGATGCAGTATTACATTATTCTTGGTATCATATTAGTTGGTAACAATATAATTTTATTTGATGCAGTATTATATTATTCTTGGTATCATATTAGTTGGTAACAATATAATTTTATTTGGTGCAGTATGATATTATTCTTGGTATCATATTAGTTGGTAACAATATGATTTTATTTGATGCAGTATTATATTATTCTTGTTATCATATTAGTTGGTAACAATATAATTTTATTTGATGCAGTATTATATTATTCTTGTCATCATATTAGTTGGTAACAATATTATTTTATTTGGTGCAGTATGATATTATTCTTGGTATCATATTAGTTGGTAACAATATAATTTTATTTAGTGCAGTATTATATTATTCTTGGTATCATATTAGTTAGTAACAATATAATTTTATTTGATGCAGTATTATATTATTCTTAGTATCATATTAGTTGGTAACAATATAATTTTATTTGACGCAGTATTATATTATTCTTGTTATCATATTAGTTGTTAACAATATGATTTTATTTGATGCAGTATTATATTATTCTTGGTATCATATTAGTTGGTAACAATATAATGTTATTTGATGCAGTATTATATTATTCTTGGTATCATATTAGTTGGTAACAATATAATTTTATTTGATGCAGTATTACATTATTCTTGGTATCATATTAGTTGGTAACAATATAATTTTATTTTATGCAGTATTACATTATTCTTGGTATCATATTAGTTGGTAACAATATGATTTTATTTTGTGCAGTATTATATTATTCTTGGTATCATATTAGTTAGTAACAATATAATTTTATTTGATGCAGTATTATATTATTCTTGGTATCATATTAGTTGGTAACAATATAATTTTATTTGATGCAGTATTATATTATTCTTGGTATCATATTAGTTGGTAACAATATAATTTTATTTGGTGCAGTATTATATTATTCTTGGTATCATATTAGTTGGTAACAATATGATTTTATTTGGTGCAGTATTATATTATTCTTGGTATCATATTAGTTGGTAACAATATGATTTTATTTGGTGCAGTATTATATTATTCTTGGTATCATATTAGTTAGTAACAATATAATTTTATTTGGTGCAGTATTATATTATTCTTGTTATCATATTAGTTGGTAACAATTAGATTTTATTTGACTCAGTATTATATTATTCTTGTTATCATATTAGTTGGTAACAATATGATTTTATTTGGTGCAGTATTATATTATTCTTGGTATCATATTAGTTGGTAACAATATAATTTTATTTGGTGCAGTATTATATTATTCTTGGTATCATATTAGTTGGTAACAATATAATTTTATTTGGTGCAGTATTATATTATTCTTGGTATCATATTAGTTGGTAACAATATGATTTTATTTGGTGCAGTATTATAATATTCTTGGTATCATATTAGTTAGTAACAATATAATTTTATTAGGTGAAGTATTATATTATTGTTGTTATCATATTAGTTGGTAACAATATGATTTTATTTGATGCAGTATTATACTATTCTTGTAATCATATTAGTTGGTAACAATATAATTTTATTTGATGCAGTATTATATTATTCTTGTACTCATATTAGTTGGTAACAATATGATTTTATTTGGTGCAGTATTTTATTATTCTAGTATCATCTTAGTTGGTAACAATATAATTTTATTTGATGCAGTATTACATTATTCTTGGTATCATATTAGTTGGTAACAATATAATTTTATTTTATGCACTATTACATTATTCTTGGTATCATATTAGTTGGTAACAATATAATTGTATTTGATGCAGTATTATATTATGCTTGGTATCATATTAGTTGGTAACAATATAATTTTATTTGATGCAGTATTACATTATTCTTGGTATCATATTAGTTGGTTACAATATAATTTTATTTGATGCAGTATTACATTATTCTTGGTATCATATTAGTTGGTAACAATATGATTTTATTTGGTGAAGTATTATATTATTCTTGGTATCATATTAGTTAGTAACAATATAATTTTATTTGATGCAGTATTATAATATTCTTGGTATCATATTAGTTGGTAACAATATGATTTTATTTGGTGCAGTATTATATTATTCTTGGTATCATATTAGGTGGTAACAATATGATTTTATTTGGTGCAGTATTATATTATTCTTGGTATCATATTAGTTAGTAACAATATAATTTTATTTGGTGCAAGATTATATTATTCTTGTTATCATATTAGTTGGTAACAATATAATTTTTTTTGATGCAGTATTACATTATTCTTGGTATCATATTAGTTGGTAACAATATAATTTTATTTGATGCAGTATTATATTATTCTTGGTATCATATTAGTTGGTAACAATATAAGTTTATTTGGTGCAGTATTATATTATTCTTGGTATCATATTAGTTAGTAACAATATAATTTTATTTGATGCAGTATTATATTATTCTTGGTATCATATTAGTTGGTAACAATATGATTTTATTTGATGCAGTATTATATTATTCTTGGTATCATATTAGTTGGTAACAATATAATTTTATTTGACGCAGTATTATATTATTCTTGGTATCATATTAGTTGGTAATAATATGATTTTGTTTGGTGCAGTATTATATTATTCTTGGTATCATATTAGTTAGTAACAATATAATTTTATTTGATGCAGTATTGTATTATTCTTGGTATCATATTAGTTAGTAACAATATAATTTTATTTGATGCAGTATTATATTATTCTTGGTATCATATTAGTTGGTAACAATATAATTTTATTTGATGCAGTATTATATTATTCTTGTTACTATATTAGTTTGTAACAATATGATTTTATTTGGTGCAGTATTATATTATTCTTGGTATCATATTAGTTGGTAACAATATAATTTTATTTGATGCAGTATTACATTATTCTTGGTATCATATTAGTTAGTAACAATATAATTTTATTTGATGCAGTATTATATTATTCTTGGTATCATATTAGTTGGTAACAATATAATTTTATTTGGTGCAGTATTATATTATTCTTGGTATCATATTAGTTGGTAACAATATAATTTTATTTGATGCAGTATTATATTATTCTTGTTACTATATTAGTTTGTAACAATATGATTTTATTTGGTGCAGTATTATATTATTCTTGGTATCATATTAGTTGGTAACAATATAATTTTATTTGATGCAGTATTATATTATTCTTGTTACTATATTAGTTTGTAACAATATGATTTTATTTGGTGCAGTATTATATTATTCTTGGTATCATATTAGTTGGTAACAATATAATTTTATTTGATGCAGTATTATATTATTCTTGTTACTATATTAGTTTGTAACAATATGATTTTATTTGGTGCAGTATTATATTATTCTTGGTATCATATTAGTTGGTAACAATATAATTTTATTTGATGCAGTATTACATTATTCTTGGTATCATATTAGTTAGTAACAATATAATTTTATTTGATGCAGTATTATATTATTCTTGGTATCATATTAGTTGGTAACAATATAATTTTATTTGGTGCAGTATTATATTATTCTTGGTATCATATTAGTTGGTAACAATATAATTTTATTTGACGCAGTATTATATTATTCTTGGTATCATATTAGTTGGTAACAATATAATTTTATTTGATGCAGTATTACATTATTCTTGGTATCATATTAGTTGGTAACAATATAATTTTATTTGATGCAGTATTATATTATTCTTGGTATCATATTAGTTGGTAACAATAAAATTTTATTTGATGCAGTATTACATTATTCTTGGTATCATATTAGTTGGTTACAATATAATTTTATTTGATGCAGTATTATATTTTTCTTGGTATTATATTAGTTGGTAACAATATAATTTTATTTGCTGCAGTATTATATTATTCTTGGTATCATATTAGTTGGTAACAATTTGATTTTATTTGATGCAGTATTACATTATTCCTGGTATCATATTAGTTGGTAACAATATGATTTTATTTGATGCAGTATTATATTATTCTTGGTATCATATTAGTTAGTAACAATATGATTTTATTTGGTGCAGTATTATATTATTCTTGGTATCATATTAGTTGGTAACAATATAATTTTATTTGGTGCAGTATTATATTATTCTTGTTATCATATTAGTTGGTAACAATATGATTTTATTTGATGCAGTATTATATTATTCTTGGTATCATATTAGTTGGTAACAATATAATTTTATTTGGTGCAGTATTATATTATTCTTGTTATCATATTAGTTGGTAACAATATGATTTTATTTGGTGCAGTATTATATTATTCTTGTTATCATATTAGTTGGTAACAATATGATTTTTTTTGGTGCAGTATTATATTACTCTTGGTATCATATTAGTTGGTAACAATATAATTTTATTTGGTGCAGTATTATATTTTTCTTGGTATCATATTAGTTGGTAACAATATGATTTTATTTGGTGCAGTATTATATTATTCTTGTTATCATATTAGTTGGTAACAATATGATTTTATTTGACTCAGTATTATATTATTCTTGTTATCATATTAGTTGGTAACAATATAATTTTATTTGGTGCAGTATTATATTATTCTTGTAATCATATTAGTTGGTAACAATATGATTTTATTTGGTGCAGTATTATATTATTCTTGGTATCATATTAGTTGGTAACAATATAATTTTATTTGATGCCGTATTCTATTATTCTTGGTATCATATTAGTTAGTAACAATATGATTTTATTTGACGCAGTATTATATCCTTCTTGGTATCATATTAGTTGGTAACAATATAATTTTATTTGGTGCAGTATTATATTATTCTTGTTATCATATTAGTTGGTAACAATTAGATTTTATTTGACTCAGTATTATATTATTCTTGTTATCATATTAGTTGGTAACAATATGATTTTATTTGGTGCAGTATTATATTATTCTTGGTATCCTATTAGTTGGTAACAATATGATTTTATTTGATGCAGTATTACATTATTCTTTGTATCATATTAGTTGGTAACAATATGATTTCATTTGATGCAGTATTATATTATTCTTGGTATCATATTAGTTGGTAACAATATGATTTTATTTGATGCCGTATTCTATTATTCTTGGTATCATATTAGTTAGTAACAATATGATTTTATTTGACGCAGTATTATATCCTTCTTGGTATCATATTAGTTGGTAACAATATAATTTTATTTGGTGCAGTATTATATTATTCTTGGTATCATATTAGTTAGTAACAATATGATTTTATTTGACGCAGTATTATATTATGCTTGGTATCATATTAGTTGGTAACAATATGATTTTATTTGACGCAGTATTATATTATGCTTGGTATCATATTAGTTAGTAACAATATGATTTTATTTGACGCAGTATTATATTATGCTTGGTATCATATTAGTTAGTAACAATATGATTTTATTTGACGCAGTATTATATTATGCTTGGTATCATATTAGTTAGTAACAATATGATTTTATTTGATGCAGTATTATATCCTTCTTTTTATCATATTAGTTGGTAACAATATGATATTATTTGGTGCAGTATTATATTATTCTTGGTATCATATTTGTTGGTAACAATATAATTTTATTTGATGCAGTATTATATTATTCAAGAAAATAGGATATAATGTGATAGTAGTATTATATTTGATAACAATATTACATTATTTAATAACAATATCATCTTTCATAGTATTAGCATAACAATAGCAAATCATTTCATAACAGTATCATATTCTTTGATAGCCATATCATACTGTAAAATTTTTGAAAACAATATCATCCCATTTTTACCAATATCATATTATTTAATTATGTGATAACAACTTAATATTACCTAATAACAATAACACATCATAATATATTGTTTTTATAATATATTATTTGATGACAACATCATATTTGTTGTTAGCAATATAATATTGCTTTATAACAATATTACATTGTTTTATAGTAATATCATATTACTTGATCACAGTATCAGATTATTTGATAACAATTTCGTATCATCTGATAGCAATACATTAATTCATAACAATATCATATAATTTAATAACAATATCATATAATTTAATAACAATATCATATAATTTAATAACACATTTAATAACATTTACCTGATTATTACCAGATTATTACATTACTTGATAAAATATATCATTTAATTACAATATCATATTATTTCTGGCAAAAAAAAAACAAAAAATAATGCAGTAATGTAGCGGTAATTCTCTTCACTTACTGATATTTACAGAGAAAATGTGTTGTTTTTTATTAGTTTTTGTCCAACAATATCTTTTTCAAAAAATAGATTTTTCAAAATTTTCAGCACCCTCAACCCGATATGAATGAGACATATTGGTGAATCAATATCGAAAAATTATTGGATAAATTGTAGGAGAGGGAGAGACAGCTGATAAGCAAAAAACAAAGCAATGGGTTAATATATCTATGACATTAAAGCCTGTCTTTCAGTTTAGTCTGTATGACAATAGAAAACAAAGTTCTGGTCTTTCTCAAATAAAATGTTATAAATTGGAGACGACATTCGCGCCGGACATATAATAATAAGTAGCAAAGGCGACGTTTTGCCTCATTTTAGAAAGTAAAATAAAAAATTATAATATGTGATTCGGAGCAGAAGGGAATCAAATTCCTGATTTATTCTCGGTCATAGCTAGACGTGCCTGCTCGTCTGTCAATAAATATATGCCCAATAATACAACCTTCTCGGTTGAATCTTGCTGGATTCAAACATATTAACTAAAAGTTATGTAGTTGTTTCAACATAGGGAAAAGTAGAAGGTAAGAAATTCGCTGATAGAGATAGAAAAAATAAATAAATAAAAACTTCGAGTGCATAGCAATCTTCAACTAGATAACCAGATTATCTTGGCTTAATCCTTTAATTAGGCAGGGGTTAATTTCGGAGAAAGACTGAGATTAACCCAAAGTCAAGTGGACGTCTCCCAGAGAAATATGAGTGGATCGCGTCTGAGTCAAAAAGAGTATAAGCACGGCCACCGAGATATAGAAGGCCTGTTAACTGAAAAATTCCTATATGACGGCAAAAAGAGCATTAAAACATGTTAAAAAGAAAAGAAAGTAACCTAATTCGATTAATAATGAAACTGAACTTTATTCAATATCAAATACAAATATTATCTATGTAAAATTAATTAATTTTAAAGCAATAGAAATCTAATACTGATAAAACTGAATTATGAATTTGAGGAACGAACAATTAAAGAAACATAAAACACAAACAATTCTTGGCCTTTGGGACAAGATCACAGTGTAGTAGTATCTATTCTGATGCTACAATTCAACTTTTCTGTCCTCGACCGGTGGAGGAGAAATCTTTCATGACTAGGACAATTTTTACTTTTGTTCCAATCCAGCGTGCCCCCTATTGGGAAGCTGGATTTTCCTCACAAGATTATATGTTGAAATATTTAAATAACTATTACTTTTACTACAGAAATTACATTTAAAGTTTTGGTTTTCTGTTCTTCTATGTTCAATTTCCCCCATGTTGTTCATCAAAATGTGTAGCGTATTTTCATGGTTAGGAATCCTATACTCCGCTATCGTCTTCATTTTCATATCAGTGCAGAATACATGAATACGGAAATGAAATTCACATAACTACTAAAAGACAATCATACTATAATATGAACATTGGTTAAAAACTAAGAAAATATAGTAAACATCTACGATATTAAATTAGGGTGGTGGTGAATTTGGGAGGGGATATTATTATTATTATTTCACTCACTAGAAGTTGTCTCACATCATCAGTGATCGCTCACTGGCAGTAATCTGTGGTATTCACTGGAGACCGAGTGACAACAAATCTCCCCAGATTTCCAATGTTCTCCACCTCTTGATCACTTGTGCAGATGATTGCACATAATCGCAACAGCCGTTTGCCATTGATTTCTCGTTGGCATCGGCCATTGGTGTTTCCTGTGATTTGGGTGATAAAATGCTCCCCCCCCCCAAGGTACCAGATTTTAACTGCACACTTCCAGTGGAGGTCTGGTTAGTACTCTCCTACCTCGGATTTTCCATCCTCTCTGACCCTTCACAACTAATTGGTGTGGCGCCAATCAATGCCATCTACAGTTTTTTTTTTGGGGGGGGGCACTTCATGGGGAATGTGGACCCTGCATAAACGGGTTTTAATTTAATGGCTGCTCCCTGAGGTTTTCTTTTACTTTCTTCGTATATATCTCATACATTTTATTTTGTAATCGAGCATGTATTTTTTTTTTTATTTCTTTAATTAAATTTGATTCATACTTTTATTTCGTGCTTGTTTTTATTTTATTTTCATTTTGTTTCAATTTATTTTCATTTTGTTTCAATTTATTTTTATTATTACATTATATTTTCCACACTAATATTTTTATTTTTTGTTAAATTTATTTTTTCATACATATTCAAATAATGCTTTTGGCCTTTTTATGCCTCAAATAGTACTTTCAATAAAGTCTACGTGATTAAATAAGCCAATGAAAACCTTTTGCATATGCGCTTTTTAGGGAGCAACCATTAAATTAAAAACCCATTTACGCAGGGTCCACATTCCTCGTGAAGTACCTTTTACTTTATTATTGTTGTTGCTATAATAATAATAATAATAATAATAATAATAATAATAATAATAATAATAATAATGCTTATGCTATATTTTAGATAGAATTTTCAAGTTAAATTAAATATTTATGGTATTTTTTTTTTCATTAAATTGTTAGATGAAAGTGCAGAATAGTTAGAAAGCCCCCCTCCTCCTGTTAAGAATGGATTTCTAAATAACGTTATTATTTCTGCATGGTGCATACAACATTTATTTATAAGAAAAACACAAGAAAATATGTTAACTAAAATTTAATGTACTCTTTATTTTTATTTCATATCAAAACTTTAATTAAAACTGATTAGTTAATGAATTTTTAACATGAATTTGTGTTCGTATGTTTCTGGTGAGAATAGAAAATTTCCTTTTTCATTTCCCATTTCAGTCATGTAAATTATTTACAGATAAAATGTTGTAAAACAAACAAAAACTTTTAAGTTTAAAATATATTTAAAAAAAATAAATTATGCCCGATGATAAAATATTGAATTCATCGATCGTTTTAGTTAAAAATAAATAAATAAATAAATGCAATTAAAAAAAAAATAAAACAAAAAAACTGTCAAATACTTCTAACTTTAAAATATTTGGAAATACTCAATGAAAAGTTTTATTTATAATTAAAAGAACGGACTGAAAAAATATTTTTTTTATTCTATTTAATTATATTCTCATATAAAAATTGTTTGTTTTGCAATTTTAAAAAAATAAATTAAATGAAATATTTGACTTTCTTCGATAGAAATAAAAGTTCTTTCGATAGAAATAAAACAAGTTCACATACAGTTATATTCTGTTAAATTAAAGTCATCCCAATGCACAATTATGATAATTGTAATAATAATCTAAATGGAGAATTGTTTTTTCTCTTTAGGAGAATAAATTGTTTTTTCTCTTTGGGAGAATAAAAAAAAGCATATAATTACAACAGCCAAATATAAGGCAACAAAAAATATTTTTTATGGCCACGTGGCTGAACACCAGAAAATTTAGGCACCTTCATGCCTTTACCTACATGTTGATGTGGTAATGACGTCACGCTGTCATGTTCATTGGCCTGCTCTCTCGGTAGCCGTGGTATGAGTCACTGAAGTTCTCTTTGAATTCAAACATATTTAAGGAAACACGTCTCTAAAACGATAAAATGTCATAATTCCTCACACACACACACACACACAAAATAATGTAATAAGAGTTAATAAAGTATTCGTAATTTTGTAATCAATCAATAAGTAGAAAACTGATCGTATAAAGAGATTCGGAAGTTAAAATATATATATATATATATATATATATATATATATATATATATATATATATATATATATATATATATATATATATATATATATATATATATATATACTTCTTTAAAATTGTTTTGGGTTTTTTTTTGTATTGGTAGTCATATTGAAACCCCTTTTTTTCTAATTAGGTATTTATTTGCTTCCCCACGAAAGCAAATGTAACACAAGATTGTTTTTAATGTAGAGGGAAAACCAGCTCCCTTAAACAAGGGCAAAAAGGGAGCACTAGCAGTATCCCAAAAATAGTGATTGTCTCAGTATGAAGGGTTTGTCCTACATCGATCAAGGACGGATTAATTTAAGTGAAGCAGCAGAACAGATACTACACTTTGAGTTATCAAATCTTTTATTTAAGCCAAAAATACATATATAAGTTCAACATGAACAAAAAATTAGGCACAAGGCCAATTCAAAAGGAGGAAAATGGGGTTCGTTGGTCATCATTGTCACTCCAGAACTAAACAAAAGTTTCTCTTAGCTAGTATCTTGTTCCACCATAATACCACATTCACCCTTTCGTACTGAGGGACGTCAACCCAATTTTGGCCTGAAGGCCAAGAAAGAAAAAAAGACAGGCCATTTTTTCTTTTTATTTAAAAAAAAATAATATAACTTGGTTATATATGAATCGTGGAATTGCATTCACCAACAAAAGATCTAGCTAATTTGCATATTCTTTTGAACATTCATTTTAATTAATTGCCTGTTAGTTTTTCGGTTTTCTTATGGGATGATCATCTTTAGGTAACTATTACATGTAATTATATTCATGCAGATATTCGACATGATTTAAACTTGTGTAATATTTGCATAAAAAGTTTATAGTAAACACAGACCTCTTTCTATATGTATTTATGTATGTGTATTCGTTTTAAAAATTTGCCTACCAAACTTTGGGGTTTAGCCGGGGAAAATCGGTGCAAAAGTGTGAAAATTTAAAAAATGGAATTTGCCAAGTGGAGGTCGAACGACAGCATTACGAATATGCATGCATAACGTAATAGCTATTAGTTCCTGTTTTAATTTTTAGCCTTGCAGAAAACGTGTCTTCATAACTACGGCATTAACGTCAAAAGTAAATCGTAAGCTAAACATTTTGGTTTCGATTCTCGGTGGTCGCACACGAGTCATTTTTTTGTACTTTTAAAACCATTACTATATATTAAGTCCAATATAATATAATAATAAATACGAAATTTGCATTAATCAAAATATCATATTTAAGCGTATTTTATGACCGGGTAATGCCGAGTGGCTTGCTAATATATATATATATATATATATATATATATATATATATATATATATATATATATATATATATATATGTGTGTGTGTGTGTGTGTGTGTGTGTGTGTGTAATCCCAACCGAATTAAAAAAAAAAGCTCAATACGCAATTGAGAGTAGAGCTTATTATATTATTTTTCTTTTTAAGCCGAGGATGAAGGTTCTCATTTTCGATTTCTCTCTTCTTACTATTAGATTCCATTTGACGAGAGACAGACTTCTTTTTGGACTACTGCACTGCCCGGAAAAAAAACAATTTGCATTATTTGAGCTGTTTTGTAAACTTTCCAATCGGATTTTTGAAAACTTTCAAATCAGATTATATGCATCATCACGCTGGACTTATTTTGGAATACATTCTATCTAAAGAACTATTTTGCATTTTGGATTAACTCTAGAGGAGTTTCATTCAAGCTGAAATATTATGCGTGGTTTGTTTTTATATTAGTTTTTTACATATCCAATATTTTTTCATTTTCTTATTTGGCAATTTATAACTACAATAAATTGCGGTTTCACTTAAAGCTTTTACTAGCAAATTCTAGCATTGCACAAATATAATTTGCTGATTTCTTTATGTCCTCTGATGAGAAGAATAATAAGAATAGTATTCTTTGAAACTCCACCGAATAAGGACTTTTTAAATTGTTTTTTGGAGTATTCAGTCGAACAATAAATTTTGATTGTAAAGTTCAACTTACAGTTTTAATTTTCTTTCTCATATATATATATATATATATATATATATATATATATATATATATATATATATATATATATATATACTTACTTACTTACTTACTTATTATATATTTATTTTTATATTATACGGGGTGTCCAAAAAGTCACTGAAGGGTTGAAAATCTTTGTCATTTTACCATTAATGATTTTTTTTCTGTTTCCGATATTTTACAAATAATATTTTGGAAATTAATTATGGATAATTATGACATTGAATAACATACACAAGTTTTGACATTGTTTTACCAAAACAAGGGGTCAATTATTTTAACTCAAAGAGCTTATCGGCGGAATTTTCATGTAAGAAACTGTGTGCGCCAATTTGAAGACCAATGAGCTGTGCTTGATCTTCCGCAAATTTAATCTTTGTAAATCTCCCAATGTCTTACTCAGATTGCGTTAAAATTACAGAAAGATATAATCAAAAATAAAGAATCTATTTAAGTACAAAATCTTTCGGTGACTTTTTGGACAACCTGTATATAGTAAGGATTTAAAAAGACAAAAAACATGACTCGTGCGCCACCACAGAGAATCGAAACCAAAATGTTTATCCTACGATTAACTTTTTCCTTTGGCGTTAATGCCTGAGCTATAAAGACATGTTTGCTGCAAGACTAAAAATTAAAACATGAACAAATAACTATTGTGTTGTGCATGCATATTCATAATGCTGTCGTTTGATCTTCACTTAGCAAATTCCATATTTTTTAAAATTTTCACACTTTTGCGTCGATTTTCCCCGGGTAAACCCCAAATATAAATTTTCGCATGGGTTCGAATACCCTATATATTAAGTTTCATATTTGTAGACCAAAAACTGACAAAGGGGTTTGGTAGGCAATTTTTTAAACAAATATATATATGCATACATAAATATATATAGAAATAGGTTTATGTTTACTATAAACTTTTTACGCAAATATTATGCAAGTATAAATCATGTAGAATATCTGCATGAATATAATTACACGTAATAGTTTATTAAAGATGATCATCCCATAAGAAAACCGAAAAAATTATTAGGTAATTAATTAAAATGAATATTTAAAAGAATATGGAATTAGCTGGATCTTTTGCTAGTGAATGCAATTCGACAACACATATATAAGAAAATTGTATTTTCTTTTTAAATAAATAGAAAAGAAACGGATTTTAATCTGAATATCAATACACACAAAAACCCAAATTTATGGAAGTATTGATAAGTAATTTTGCTGCTGAGTTCAAATCTTTCGATTGACAGTAATTATATTGTCCTACATTGAAGATTATGTGAGTATGAATATAAGAATATTTATCAATGATAAGTATTCATACAAAAATACTATATATCTATAACATAAAGCTGAACGTCTGTGTGTGTGTGTTTGTGGTGTGTGTGTGTGTGTGTGTGTATGTGTGTGGTCACGAATAGGCTCCTATATGGTTGACTATTTTAAAAACTGATTACATATAATAATAGAAGATGTATCGAGGATATGGGCATGTTTGGTCTGGCAAAACGGTGGTTCATAAAGATTGTGGGGTCTGCGTTCGCGCCTGACCCCCAATGTATGGAAATAAAAAATGAAAAAAAAACGTTTACAAGGGTTTTTGATATAGATGTACATAAGAATACTTTGATAAGTATGTTTCAACTTAAATAGGGATGGTATAATAAAATTGTGGGGTCTGCGTTTGCGCCTGTACTCCATGGAAATATAGCACAAACTTTGATAAAGACTTTTCATATCTACCTGCGTAAGTATACTTTGATAATTATGTTTCAGTTTGAAGAAATATGATATAATAAAATTATTGGGTATTCGTTCGCGCCTGACCTCCATAGAATGTAAATATGTCACAAAGTTTAACAAGGTTTTTCAAAAGGAGTAAGGGTCCACAATAACACCTTAACTTTAATCTTAATTCACGTTAGCTTTTATTTATTTTATTGAGTTGAATCATATTGTGTCGAATAAATTCACCTCATAAATTCACGTTCTTATTAAAGTGGAAGCAAAAAAAAAAGTCGGAACTTTAGACAATTTTCAACACAAATTCTGCATAACTGTTTTTTTTTCCTTCTCCACTTGTACGTGGCACTCTTTCGAACATAGATAAATAGATGAATAATAAAAAATAAGAACGTTACTTGTCATCGTGCCAAAAGAAGGAAAAATCTTGCTCACACATACATACAAATACATATACATACATACAAATACATATACATACATACAAATATATATAATATTTCTCGCATATTTATTGTTTGTTATTTAGAGTCACTCTCTACAAAGTGGACCGACTCGACAGTATAAAGAAAGAATTTGAAAGTTTATTCTTTGTTTAATTTTTTTTCCGCTGTGGATCAACTTGTCAAAATATAATCCTAACGTCTCTAAAATTTAAAATGGCGATAAATTATGTTAGGAATGGAATAGCGTTATTTCATATTTGATATTTCATGTCCTTTTTTTCTTTTATTTCTAACATTTAAGAAATCCTAATCTAACCTTAATCTTTGTGAGAAAATAATTCAGTTGTGGTGAAGAATGAACAAAAATTTGTAGGGGAATAATTATAACATTTAATCAAATAGAAAAAAACAATTTCAGAAGAAAGGAATAAAACACATCCAATAGTATCTGTAAAGCTAAAGCTATTTAATATATTTCATTTTTTCTTTCTTTTTTTTTAAGATTTTATATTTTGTGTTGAAGTTTAAAAAATCTTAAAGACGGAAAAACAAAAGAAAAATAAAATATTGGTTAAAAATACATTTTTTAGTTAATATTTCTAGCTCTCACCTTAACTCTTTTTTGTCTTCTTACTTTTTACTAGTTTTCCTTTTTCTTTTAAACGTGACAATTAAAAAACACGGAGAAGAATTTTTCTGCAACAGCGTGTAACTGAAATCTCAATCATTGAACCTTGCCAATCTAAACGACCATTAAATATACATTTTAGTTTACAACATTGGGACGCATAAAAATAAAGAAATCAAAATAATTTTATTCTATAAAATATTAAAGATTTTCAATTTTGATTGTCAGCTTTTACTGCTTTCTACAAATTCTTAATTTTTCATTACATGGTTTGCAAATTATAATATTTTCGCTATTTCTTCGGATACTGACCCTAATCACTTTCAAAAGTTTACATTATATATAATATATAAAAATTTGTATAAAATAATAAAAATTTATACATTATATATATATATATATCGATATATATATATATCGATATATATATATATATATATATATTTATATTTATATATTTATATATAGGTTATAAGTATCCAAGAGTGAAGAACTAATGAATTCAACGACGGTTATTAAGAGTGCTTAATAAAAGAAGAGCAAAATGTATTTTCATTAACATTCATAAACAAATTTACAAGGTCGCGACACTGGCATGCTAATATTTCGGACAGACGGTCGATTAAAACCGCAAGTCCTCGTCAAGTAACTTAAAAATGGTTTCTTTCCACAAAAGAAATCAGTCCTTAAAATAATCTCTCATATATATATATATATATATATATATATATATATATATATATATATATATATATATATATATATATATATATATAAATTCGTTTTTTGTGTGTATTGATATTCATATTAAAACCCCTCTTTTCTATTTATAAAGAAAATACAATTTTCTTACATATTGGTTGTGGAATTGTATTCACTAGCAAAAGATCTAACTACCTTGCATATTCTTTTAAACATTCATTTTAATTAATTTCCTCTTAGTTTATTCGGTTTTCTTATGAGCTGATCATCTTTAGTTAACTATTACGTGTAATTATATTCATGCAGATATTCTACATGATTTATACTTGCATAGTATTTGTGTAAAAAGTTTATAGTAAACACAAAACTGTTTCCATATATATTTATGTATACGTATATATTTTTGTTTAACAAATTTTGTCTACCAAACTCCTCCTAGAGTTTTTTGTCTACGGACAGGAAACCTCATATATAAGGTATTTAAATCCATGCGAAACTTTATATTTGGGTTTTATCCGGGAAAAATTGGTGTAAAAGTGTGAAAATTAAAAAAAATTAAAATTGCCAGTTCAATGTCGAACGACTGCATTACGAATGCATAATGTAGTAGTTATTGGTTCATGTTTTAATTTTTAGCCTTACATTATAAATGTCTTCATGGCCCAGTCATTGATGACAGAGGCAAAATAAATCGTGATCTAAACGTTTTGGTTTCGATTCTCGGTGATGGCGCATGAGTATTTTTTTTTTTACCTTTTAAATCATTATTATATATTGCTTATGACCTCACTCAGATTGTTAAAGAACCCACCCGTGTGCTCGATACTGATAGTCAGTATGCAAGTCTCCTTGACCTTTTCCTCACACCTTGCCCTGAGCTATGTTCATCTTCGTTCTATCACCACTTGGATCTTCTGACCACTCTGATGTATCAGTTAAGATAAAAACAAAATGTAATAAGTCCTCAAACTTACCACTCCATCTTACTGTATATCGATACGCTATGGCTGACTGGGATAACTTCCATACATTTATATCAGATCTACCTTTGCATTCCATGTTTTAAAATAACGTGTCTCTATAGTATCAGATCTAACGAAATGGTTAATTGTAGGTATAGATCGGCTTATATCATCCAAAATATTCCAGCAAAAATCTAACAGCCAGCCGTGGTTCTCCTTAAAAAGTGCTGTTGCCATTGCGCACAGAAATCACTTTTTCCATTGCTTTCAATGTAATGGATGTACTGAAACTAAGGCCGCTTTCAGCAACCACTAAAGGAGTAATAAAGAATGCAAGAGAGTTATATACTCAGTCCGTTAAGTCCAAAGTAGCTAAGCAGCGGCTTGGTTCCCACCAGTTTTGGCAAATAGCAAACAGGATCCTGAACAGAAGCGTGCGTTCTATCCCAACCATCATCAATGGACTTGAGGTCATCTCGTCAGTATCAGACAAAGCCAAACTATTTGCCAAGAACTTTGCAGCTGGTTCTACCCTTTTATGACCAACGCCATCAACTCCCCTTATTTCCTCCTATAACAGACAACACGCTATGCAACATACAAATATCTGTGCGTAATGTCACCAAGCTAATCAAGAACCTTGATTCCAGTAAACATCAATGATCTTCCAAATAACATTCTAAGATCATTCGTTGACATTTATGCTGATGACATTACCATCTATGGCAACACATCAAAAATCGTAAATGACCAAGTTCTCTCTAACTTTCCTCTGATCTTTAGCACATGGTACAATGGGGAAAGCGGTGGCTAGTTACTTTTAATGCATCAAAAACCAAGTTTCTATCTTTACATCATCAACGCTCTGATCCCCATCTGGCATCAATTGAAATGAATGGCTCTTGTCTTGGTAAGGCTCCTGATCTGAAATGGAACACATATATTAAATCCGTTGCCAAGGTCGCCTGACATTTACTGCTCCAGTAGATATCTCACTCCTGATGCAATTTTCTACCTGTATAAAAGCCAGATACAGCCAATGATGGAGTACTGTTGCCACATCTGGGCAGGAGCTGCTAGAAGCAGCTTATACTGCCTTGATAGAGTTCAAAATAGACTCCGTAACTTAGTGAGGGATCTCCTTTCTCTCCCCTGCAACCTTTCCCACAGAAGAGACGTTGCGAGCTTGTCTCTGCTTTATCGTTATTTTCATGGCAAGTGCTCATCTTAGCTTCAAACTATTGTTCCAAACAAGAAGAGAGCGTGTGTGCAGTGTACACATATAAGCATGCAAGTTCTTGAAATATTCGTTGTATGTTCGTTGTGTGTAAATGCGTGAGAACAGGTAGTTACTGAATACTTCATTGTGAATGCGTATGTACCGAGTGTTCAGATAAGTCCGTTAATGTTGTTGTAGATATATGTCGTAAGGTAACGCTTGTGGAGGCTAACGGAATGTACGTCTAATTACATCGGCGGTTCGGATGAAAGAGGGAGGGGATAGAAAAGAATGCAAAACAGGAAGTAGAAACGCCACCTGTCGGACGAATCAAAAACTAAGATAAGGGCAAATAATCGTTGAGTCATTGATCAATGTTGTGGCCATTTTTGTTTTTTTACAAAGGAGTCACCACTTATAAAGGTCAGAGGCCACACGAGGATAAGGGTCAATAAGTGTACAGTGGTCAATGGGACAATGTCGTAGTAATAGTAATGGAAAGTTGGTAAATTGGATTACTTGAGGGGAACGACTCATTAAGAACTTGTTTATGTTGGACTTGATGTCAACCGGAAAGCAGGAAAATAGAAGAAAGTTCCACGTGTGCAGTTCTAAGAAAGAAGCTTTGTTCATGGAATCTACGTTTAAGTTTAGGCACAGATAAAGAGTGTGGAAAATTATTGATGGTGTTTTCAGCTAGACGAGTGTTTCTTGTGTAAGTTTGGCGAGGGGTGACCATAGATTGGAGCTCAGACGAGCACTTTCCATGAAAATAACGATAAAGCAGAGACAGGCTCACAACGTCTCTTCTGTGAGAAAGAGGTTGCAGGGAAGAGAAAAGAGCATCCCCCACTAAACTACAAAGTCTATTTTGAACTCTGTCAAAGCAGGATAAACTGCTTCTAACAGCTCCTGCCCAGATGTAGGAAATGGTCATAAAGAAAGACGAGAGCAACAGGTTTATGTAGAAAGAATATATTGTACAAAGAAGTGAATACAAAGAAAGGTTGTCGATATTTACTGTTGAGTTAGACATCCTGTAATCTCGCGTTAGGTTGCGATATTTGTTCCTACGAAAGTAATAACTCTTGGGAATTTTATAATGATTAGAAAAGCGTATTATGAATTAATAGATTAGTTCTCATAACATCCTCCTTCCCTTTACTGCGCAAGCGATATTAAAGAATATTAAAGAATCTGTGAACTTCCTTTTCCTTTCCGATCGGCGGCGTTCTTAAGGTGGTTCGATGTCGACGTGTCATATATCGTCTCAATTACCTCTTCTTCGTGAAGTGCATGGCTTGGATCATCCAACCGACGCTTTTTTTATGTGAATAAAGATTCTTTTATGTGTGAACAAAGAACCTTCAATAATGTACATCATATTTCTGATTCTTTTGTGCATTGTGCCCAGTTCCCATAAAGACGTGTTGTTTTTGTAAGTTTTATATAAAACCTTTTCTCCTGGGCCATAGCGTTTCTTAGACACAATAGATATCCTTTTCAATTTTATTTGTTTAAGTAACAGTTTTTCAAACACCGGTCTTATTTTTCTCTCGAACATAGTCTTCATTGATGGTGTGATAGGATTAGATGCGATCTTATAGACATGAAGAAACAGTTGCAGTGCCGTTTCTGTAGATGTGCCCCATGCTTTCTTGAGAGCTCGTTCTAAAGCGTTCGGTCGCGGGTGGTACTGAGAAGTCATGATATGATTAATTTGGAATGATTAATCCCTAAATTCCGTATGTTGCACAATGATAAGCTCCCTTTTGAGGAGCTAGGGTTTCCGCATTAATAAACCTTTACCAGACTTGTCCTGTACTCATAGGGAGATACACAGAGACAGGTTGGCGCAGATATTTCAAAATGTCAACGCATATCAACGGGGCCTAGATTGACATACGAGGACTGCCGAGACAAATTGTTTATGTAACCGGGTGCATAGTGGCAAAGGTCAAACTTGCTTATTGTCATCAGATATTTGTATGTTGCATAGCATGTTGTCTGTTATATGAGGAATTAAGGGGAGTTGATGACTTTCGTCGCATAGGGTAGAATCAGCTGCAAAGTTCTTGGCAAATAGTTTGGCTTTGTCTGATGCTGACAAGATGACCTCAAGTTCATTGATAATGGTTGGAATAGAATGCACGCTTCTGTTCAGGATCCTGTTTGCTATTTGCCAAAACTGGTGGGAACCAAGCCGCTGCTCAGCTACTTTGGATTTAGCGGACAGCATATAGCTATCTTGCAAATTACAACTCTCCCTCTTAATTAAAGGTCAACTTCTTTTCTAGGTAGAAAAATTAGTTAAAATCAAATTCGTTTGGTCTCAACATTTCATAATCTCTTTTGGCAAAAACACAATGGAAAACACGAAAAACCGAGAACTTAGTTTTTAGTTTACTGATATATTTCCACTAGGTAACATCGGTACATGGGTTCTGCTAGTATCGAATAATTACTGAAATCATAAGTAGTTGATTGAAAAAGTAATTGATGATAAATTATCGATTACCGATTCTTGTTAAAGGTAAGTTGATTGATTCTTATTCATGCAATAACAACAAAAATCGTTTAGTCAATGGAGGGACTCTTCTGAAAGCGGCGCCTGTGAAGTGTCAAGCAACCTACTTGAGATTCGAGTTTTAGTCGTCAACGGAGTTAAGTGCTGAGCCCACACTTTCTCTTCTTAATTCGTTTACCTGGCCACAGGATAGGTCGTGACAGGAATGGGACAATCAGGTTTAGGTGGCTTGTGTAAATAGAAATGATACATTGTCCCAGGAGAGAAGGGATTTTCAATTTCTTACCGCAAAGAAAGGATAGAGACTTATAAATATGTAATTAAGTGGTTAGATACAGAAGTAGTTAAACATAAAAAAGTTCTAAATAAGTAAAAATAAAACATCTGGATTACATGTGTGTGTGTGTGTGTGTGTGTGTGTGTGTGTGTGTGTGTGTGTGTGTGTGTGTGTGTGTGTGTGTGTGTGCGTGCGTGCGTCTTATTTTGTTTTTGTTTTTTTTAGTTTTGGGGGTTTTTTTTTATATTTTGCTTAACTACTTCTATGACTTAATTACATATTTATAAGTCTCTACCCTTTTTTGCGGTAGGAAATTGGAAAATTCTTATATATATATATATATATATATATATATATATATATATATATATAAGCATTAATAATTATATTTACCTACAGACATTAGTGTTCCATACTTTCGCAATCATCGGTGTAGGAGCGATACTGGTCAGGAGATTCAAATCCAACTACAAAATTACCTTTGATCACATTTACTAGGACGTTACCTCCGAGTCGGCATTAAATGCTACGAGAATTAAGGGAAATTAAACACCTGCAAACGCCAAAAGTAAAGCAATCAAGTTGTATTGTATAATACTAGTTGATTGCTCTGTTGTTTTTTTTTTATTCGCGAGATAGAGCTCAACTTTAATAATCTTAAAGGGGCTTATAATAATAAGTATTAATAATTATATTTACACTTACAAACATTGGTGTTTTATGCTTTCGCAATCATCAGTGTAGGAAGTAACAATTATAACTATATATATATATATATATATATATATATATATATATATATATATATATATATTGGAATAGCTGTGACCCATTTGATCAACCGTTGGGTAAGGATTAGATTGTTTGAATTATGAAAAATTTGTTGGAAAGCAATATATCCCACGACCTAATGTAAGTCGCCACAACAACTATGACTACTCTAGAAAGATACAAAATAGCTGTGAATGGACGCACAATCATTCTTCATACGATCGATAATAACCCTCTTCTGAAAGAAAAGAAATGTCTGGGATAATGGTCTTTTAGGTTCATTATACCTAAGTCGATTATATACATTAGGCCCTAAGTTTCATCGCCATAATCAGTATCGGTCTCCATTTGACTGCTCCGAACTGAATCATTTGTTTTCCACTGTTGGACATTGTTGGGCACTGGCATCCACTGGCTGTCACTGGCTACCTGTGGCGGGCACTGATGGTCATTACTATTTTGAGGCAGTTACTTATTGATGGGCACCGGCTGTAACAAATGTAATATTTGATTCCTGGTGTTCACTGTCAGTCAGTAGCAGCCATGATCAGTATCAATCTCCATTGGACTGTTTCGAAATGAAATTGTTTGGTGTCAATTGTGATAACTGGTCGTGATTGGCGTTTTGATGCAGTAACTTGCGTTTACTGGCGGGCACTGGCTTCCTCTGCAACTATCCGTGACTATCGATCACTGTCGATTATGATCAATGTGTGTCTGCTTTGAAATGAAATTGCTGGTCTTCAATTATCGGGTACTGTTTTGCAGTAAGGTGCATTGCCACCCAGTAGTGTTGCACTGACGGACAGTGACAGTTATGACGGTGATTGACGGTAACTGTGATTAGTGCTCTTATAAAGTGGTTACTGCCACTCATGACAGGAGCAGGAACACTAGCGGGCACTGGCTGGCACTGACATTATTGGTAAACAAATCGCAGGACTTTAACTGTCGGGCACTGTCATCCATTATCGGGCACTGTTGTTCACTGGCGGTTATGACGGTGATTGGTGGTAACTGGTAATCAATAATCTTTTAAGCTGGTTGCTGCCACTTCATGGCAGAAGCAGACACAGGAGGGTACTGATGGTTACTGCTGTTTTGAGGCGATTACGCAAGAATATTGACGTTTACTCGCCATGTCTGGTGAGCACTGGCTGCCTTAACAACTATCAATCATTAGCGGTCAAAGGCGGCCATAACCAATGTCGTGTTTTGTTCTAAGCCCAAGTAAAGCAAGGAGCACTCTATTCTTCGTTTTACGCAATCCTAATTTGCTGCGTTGGTGTAAATGTTTTTGTACTTATGTAGAATACGAACCGGGATATTTTTAAATATGATGTTCAAGATTATTTTAGTTTATACGGTATTTTTAGTTTATTAAAATGGTAGGTGAAAGTACAGAATAGTTACATAAAGCTGATATCGACCATGTTAAGAAAAGCTTTATAAATAAAAACATTATTATTTGAGCACATTTCGAATTCTGTCGCATATTTTTAATATATATTTTAATGTTTGTGTAAAATTCATGATAGACGACGGTGGTGACAACAACGAAGACAGGGACGGCGATAATAACGATAAGAAAAAAATATGAATTAAAATTTTCATTTGGAAATATCAGTTATGATATTCAATTACTGTACTGAGAAGTAACGAACATACGAAAATAGATTTTATTTCAGTTTTTGTTATCTGATAGTTTGTTGTTTTGTTGGATGACGCTATGTTGTTTAGTTCTAGATAGTGTTTTGAGACCGTTCGAAATTCCCTAAATCAGATATTCGCTAAATCCGATAAACGTTTGTGAAAAGCTAATTTAATTGACCGGGATTTAATGATGAATTTTGAACTCGTGTTTCTGTAAAATAATCATTATGAGCGAAATATGGAATAAAAAAAAAGAAATAACGGACAGCGTGGTTGCGAAAAATATATCAAATGTATCTAAGTTCCCAGTGTCGTCTGGGAGAATTAGTAGAGAAATAATGATTAAGTAAGTATCCTGCTACCACCTGTAAATATAACTTGTTTGCGAAAGTGTCCGATAATGGATGACAGTGCCCGAGAGTTCTCCCGAAATATTATAGGAATTTACAGTATTGAATGAAATCGACTGATAATATTCGGAAAATCTGCATTAGATCTTACCATGTTGAATTTATATGTGTCGTATATGTTTGTATTGCTATAATGTTTTTTTCTGTACGTGAAAATCGTCTCTATTTTATTAATTAGAGAAATAACAAAATTATCAAATATGTGTGTTGATAAATGGAAAAACTTATCGATTGGGCGATAGAATTAAATCAACACTTATAGTGAGATTTAATATTTCGTCTTTATTAGCAAAAGACTTCGTGTGTGAAAGGGTGTTCTTTAATAAATTAAATATTCAAAACATTTTTAAGAATATTTCGTTTAATTTGAAAATTGAGAATTTTTGGTTTAATTTGTACACATTTTAATGCACCCCAGGCAGATTTATATTTACTTATTTATTTATAGACAAAACTATAAAAAATATTCTTTTAGGACAAAAAATACTCGTATTGTTGCGTTTCTGAATGTATATATAATTTTTTTAGCTTGAACTTTTCAAATTCTTCCGAAATTATATATACACCTGACAATTCTTTTGTCGTTGTTCTGAAAATCAACACAGACGAATTTTGTCGACATAAAAGTTTATTGACAATTAACTTTTGTCCAGCGATAAGAGAGAGGAACGAAACAAAACAACTGCGTTTAGTTGTAAATGTGTGTGTTTGTGTGCGGATGACGGCGTTTCTTTCTTCGGTTATTTATGTTAACTGTCATATAAAGACATCAACTACAAGAATGTGGATAAAAAAAATCTATCTGGGATGTACCTGTGTGCAAACCTCCGATTTTTTGTGTCGCCAAAAACTTTCAACTTGTAGTACGCGTACACGCACACACACACACACACACACACACAGATAGATAGATAGATACTAGTAGAATATCCATGTCCCGATGGTTATAAATAATAGATATAACATTAGTTTAAAATTTTAATATTCATTTTTTCTTTGTGGTGGTATGGTATGGTTACTTTGACACTTCTATATATGATGGTTACAAAAAGAATGTGCTTACCACGTTACATACTATATTGCATTAAATATCTGAATATCCATAATCCATAATGAAAAGTTCAATAGTTCCAGAATTTACCAAGCACATACATATAAGTGACGCTCACGATCTTTTTAAAAATAAGAAACTTGAAATTTGATATAGGGCAATTCTTTCCTCTATTCCAAAAGTGTTTTTTTTAATATGGGTATGAATCGTGAGTGGGAAAATACCCCCACCTAAATAATAAAGTTCACAAATAATATGTCCATATTACCTACGTGGATTCTGAGACTATATATTTAAAAATTCATAATGATAAATTTATAAAAATAAAATAAATAAAATTTAAAAACTTATATATATATATATACATATATATATATATATATATATATATATATATAGATAGATAGATAGATAGATAGAGAGAGAGAGAGAGAGAGAGAGAGACTTGCAAAAAAATAAACCAACAAAGAAAAAAGATTACATCATATTTGTATTTGTATTTTTTCGAATGTTAGAATTGTTTCGACATCAACTAGACAATTTTAAACTTTATGTTGTTCAAAAGTTTTCGAGGTTGGCATCTCCTCAGACTTATTGAAAGAAATACAAGGTTAATACGTATCTAAACATGTTTTTATTTTGTTATTAACGGTATCAAGCAGTGCGGAGGGAAATTGCTTGATTTCAGAAGTTGTATACAAATGTGAGGTTAAGGAAGTAACAGTAGGAAAGTATACTTGGCGGCTACGGGAAACCACATTGCATTATTTAAAACTAGATCTGAGAACGAACATAACAGTGATAGAAACAATAATGTAAATGAGAATAATTATTAAAAACAAAAAGAAAAACACAACCGCGTTAGGTGATTGGATCAGAGAATTAGGTAGAAATAATAAAGAATTCGAAATAAAATGGCCAATAGTGGATAAGGGCAGGAGATACCAACCATAGTAATCCCAAAAGGTGTAACCTATGGTTACTTGAAGCAGGTTACATAGTGAATTCTAAAGAAGAAAGAAGAAATCTAAAACAAAAAATTGAATGCCAAATACAAATATAATGTAATCTTTTTCCTTGTTGTTTTGGTTTTTGCAAGTATATATGAAATGTTAATCATGTTGCTTAAGATTTAAGTCAATTTACCTGGCTTGATTTTTATTGATATATGTACATTGCCACTGGCTAATACATTTTAATACGTTAAAACGTTGGGAAAAATTTTGTAATATATATATATATATATATATATATATATATATATATATATATATATATATATATATATATATTCACGCATATTTTATTGAAGAGGATCTTCGTTATTCTTTTTATGATCTTTCTTTCGAATTTTTCTTGTTTTCGTACAAGTTTTTTGTTGTGGGGTCCAAAGTTCTTATAAAGTCCCCTAGTTTACCGAACGCTTTCGGTCTCGATTGACCATCGTCAGGATTGTTCTTCCTGTGCATCCTACTTATTGATTGATTTGTTCTCTTTCGTTTTACTGTTTTTATTACTAATTTACTATGTGTAGTTTCGTCTAATTTGAATTTTTTTATTTCCTTTTTCTTTTTTTTCCTCCTCTTCACCTTTATCGTGTTAGAATAGGTGGAGAATTCGGCTGCTGTTGTCAAAGTTTATTTTATTAATGGTTGGGTTTTTACTTTTTATTATTAATGCTTCTAGCATTGTTAATCGTTGGTAATTATTGCAAGTTTTTAATATGTTAGTCTTATTTTTTAAAAGTTCTTTGTATTGTTTGGAGGTGGTGTGTTTATTATGTTATGTTCTTGTTCGAGGTGTTTGCAAATAGCACTGGATGTGTTCTGATGTCCTGTGAGACGTCTTCCCAATGTAATGCGTGTATGGTCAATATAGTTCATATTTTTCGAGTAGCAGTCCTCGAGGGGGCATTTAAACAAATAAACTGCATTGACCATACTCATTTTATCGGTTGCATCGTTGTTATTATTCTTTACTACAAGGTTTTTCGTTAGGTTTTTTTTATAATATATTATTGGTTTTATTTTGTTGTTAGGATTTTTTATTTTTATGTATCTTTTTATAATATTTTTGATCGTGATTTCGTCCTGTTTGTGATTATAGTGCATTTGATTTTTGTAGTATAGAGCACTATAATCACAAACAGGACGAAATCACCATCAAAAATATTATGAAAAAGATACATAAAAATAAAAAATCCTACCAACAAAATAAAACCAATAATATATTATATTGTATTATTTATTTATTTTTTATTTTTAAATTTTTTTAAATGTCGCAACGTAATAGCGTTTAATTGAAATGGCAAAAATGAGACGCATTTGATTTCAATATGTGTATTGGAATTGAAATTGTTAAACAGTAACAATAATGTAATTAATAGTTATGATAATTATAGTACAGTAAAGTATTAATAACAAAGGCGATAGTGTTAAATAATAATAATAATGAAACTCCCAAAGAGGACAGAGTTAGAGACAATGTCGGCTTTTTAATGGGGAGTAAATTCCGTCCTCACTCTATAGAGATGGCACGCAGGATAGGGATGAAAATAAGTAAATAAATAAGTAAATAAATAAATAAATAAATAAATAAATAATAATAATAATAATAATAATAATAATAATAATAATAATAAAATTAATATAAGTAACTAAATGAGAATAAAAATATTCACAGTCCTGAAGGAAACTTGTCTCAGTCCCGAAGGAATTCTCATACATAGTCAGAGGATAATATCAGAGCAAGTACTTAAATGTATGTGCTCTTGGCTTGAAAATCACTATGTGTGTATTGATAATAATGACAACAAGAACAACAACAATAATAATAATAATAATAATAATAATAATAATAATAATAATAATAATAATAATAATAATAATAATAATAGTAGTAGTAATAAAGTAAAAATAATTATTATTATATTAAAACCATAGACCAATAGTAGCTATTACATAAAAAATATGTGCATAAGGGTACAAATATATATGCATACACAATTAACACCCATATATACGCATACATACCCATACATAGTCACATGCAACGACTATACATATATAATATATGCATTCCCCATACATACAAATTATATATAAATAATTATATGCATACACAGATATGCACGCATGCACACACATACACGCATACATACCCATACACATGCATATGCATACACAGGCAAGTACAGATACAGGCTTGCATATGTACACCCGTACGCATGCATACATGCATGCTTCAAAAAACTCACATAACCTTTAAATCACTATGCTAGAAGTATACGTGGACTTCTAACATATATATATATATATATATATATATATATATATATATATATATATATATATATATATATATATATATATATATCAGACATTTTTGCTCATTAAAAACTTAGAACCATGTATTTGAATGTGTTTCTGGTTTTGTTTCATTTTACTTCAGTCGAGGGAGTTCACACTTAATCTCAATATCAAATCCATAAATATTCTCCTTTACCTCTCAATCAGTGAGTTAGTAAAGAAGATGAGAACATAATTTTCTTCTTCCCAATTGACCATTTAAATTTTTTTTTCACAGTGATCGCCACTTATCAAGGCCCGGAAGCCACTCAGGGATAAGGGTTATTGCAAGTACATTACGTTAGTGTGGAGATTTGATGAAGTGTTTACTTAAGGGGGCGGTTCATTAGGAATTTGTTAACATTGGACTTGAAGACATCCAAGTTGTAGTCCGGTGGGAAGCAGGCAGACGGAACAGAGTTCCACAGGCGTGCAGTTCTAAGAAAGAAGCTTTGTTAATGGAATCCACGTTTTGGTTTAGGCACAGATAAAGAGTGGGGGAAATTTTTCACAGTGGATTCGGCTAGACGGGTATTTTTCGTGAAAGATTGGCGAGGGGGGACCAGAGATTGGAGTTCAGACGAGCACCTGCCATGGAAATAACGATAAAACAAGGATAGGCTCGCAACGTCTCTTCTGTGGGAGAGAGGTTGCAGGGTAGAGAAAAGGGCATCCCCTACTAAGCCACGAAGTCTATTTTGTACTCTGTCAAGGCAGGATAGGCTGTTTTTTGCAGCTCCTGCCCAGATATGGCAACAGTATTCCATCCTTGGACGTACTTGGCTTTTATATAGATAGAGAATTGCATCAGTAGTGAGATATCTCCTGGAGCGGTAGAAGGATCCCACCATCTTTCCAGCGACCTTGGCAACAGACTTGATGTACGTGTTCCATTTCAGATCAGGAGTAAAGGTCAAACCCAGAAGCTTGTCAAAACACGGGGCCTCACCCAGACGAGAGCCATCCATCACAATTGATGCCAGATGGGGATCAGAGCATTGATGATGTAAGGATAGGAGTTTGGTTTTGGATGCATTAAAGGTAACCAGCCACATCTTCCCTCACTGAACCACGCACTCGAGATCAGAGGAGACAGAATCAGAGAGAACTTTGTCATTTACAGCCTTTGATGTGTTGCCGTAGATGGTCGTGTCATCAGCATAGATGTCAACGAATGATTTAAGTATGTGTTTAGGGAGGTCATTGATGTAGACCAGAAAGAGAGTTGGGCCTAGGATTGACCCCTGAGGGACTCCAGCATTTATATTGCAGGCCTCCGATTTTTGTCCATCTACCGCTACTCTTATGAGCCTATCGGAGAGAAATGATTTAATGATTGAGAAAACATTTCCAGTTATACCGTAGCTGGAAATCTTGTTAAGTAGACTCTTATGCCATACCTTGTCGAAGGCCTTTGATATGTCAAGAGCAATTGCCCTAGAAAGGAAGCCTTTGTCAAGAGATTCACTAATCCTGTGGGATATAACCGTCAGCACATCTGCGGTAGATCTTGCAGAGCGGAAACCATATTGTGTGTCACTAAGAAGGAAAATAAATATGTTATAGCATATCTCCTGTAGTTTCTTGGTCTTACTGGATTCCAGGACAAAAATTTATCTAGTCTGGTAGAGGACTTCGTACTGTTAGTTGTGAAAGTGCGCAATCTCTCGTAAAAGCTAGTGTCGGTTGGAGGAGTTTTATTTGGGCCGTGAATATTATGTGATTTTGAACATTTAGTCAGCATTTACCTGTGAGGAAAAGTATCCTCATGCCAGGTTGTCCTAACAAATCCCTAAGCAGAAAAACCTTAGGCATTCGAAGATAGTGTCTAGTAGGCATTCAAGTTCTCTTCAGTAGGCATTCAAACAAAGCAATGCGATTTTTATAAATTAGTTATTCACGTTAAAAACGTTAAAAACGAGAATTTTCGAAGCAAAACATCGTTATCATAAGTAATATACACTTTCTCTCTTTTTTCTTCATACGAGACATAAATTGGTGTAACAGGAATCTGGTAATGTCTAAATTCAAATGTCAATATGTGATGCCATGGTATATGTGTTGGTAGAATGAAATATAATCATACTCTTGGAATATTGATGATATTTGAATAACGTTTAGAAATTGCTGAAGAACAATTCATTAATTTGAAAATTAGTAGTTACGATGCAAATGCCCGCGTGTGTGCATGTGTGTTATACCCATTTAAAGTGGTCTGCATACTATTAATTGTGATTTCGAAAAATGTGTACATTAGCTTAGAAATATACATTGATTTACAGCCAAGAATGTGGCACTATTGAATACAGCACAATAGAATCATACCCTAAACATTTTATTCTCTCCACTTAAAAAACAGCTAATCATATACACTTCTACACCAAATCAGAATCTTCCAAAATCACACTGTCCACACTAAAAATTTCCGCTAACACATAAGAAATATGTTTTTCACTCTTTCCAACAGAATTTTTTAATCATCTAATCCTACCCCACTCGCCATAAAAACATTTAAAAAAACACAAAACCTCCCACACACATAAAAATATATGCTCTGTCATAATTAAGAAAATCTATTTTGATGGGACTAGGATATATAAACATAATAGGGCAACCAAATTAAGAGGAGCTTTAAATTGTTTGGTTACCCACGTACTTTAAAATGTAATCATCATGTCGATACACTAAAATCAAAAACTATCAAATGCATTTTTACGATTTAAAACTATGGCGCTTAATCGAATATACTTTGATGCGAAAATAAAATTCTATAACTACCTCGTATTTACAATATATCTGGCATTAAAACTGTGGAAATAGTTTTAAACAATACGATAAGATTCATTTCAACTGTTCTATCTCCTCGAATTTTTATTCCCCTCACATGTTTGTCTTTTCTTTTTTTCTTTATTTCTCTTTTCTTTCTCTACTACATCGTTCGAATTTATTTTATGTGGTTAGAAGCTAAGAAAAAACAAGTCTTACCGTGGGTGCTCAGCGAGTGAGTTCAGGCCGAGAAAAGGAAAAACAAAGATGGCGGCCAGCATTTTATTACGTGCATTCTCGCATAATCTCGTGTGCGCGTGAAGCTGGAAACTACAAAATGAGCTTCATTTCTCGGTGCTGAGCGATTCCAGATCGGGCAGGAGAGTACATGCTTCGGCAGTACATAGACTGAAATTATAATCCTTTTTTTGTGTGTAAGAAGTGACCCCCCCCCATTACGGAGGTTCAAGCTATTTCGGCAATGGCCAACGCTGGCTTAAGCAACATGATTACGTATTTTAATGACGACGGTGATGTGGTAGCGTGGCTTAAAAAAGTGGACCTTGTGGCAAGGATTCAGAAGTTGGACGATGTGGCCGCAGTAATACCATACTATTTGGAGCTCAGCGAGCGAGAACAGGGTGATGCAACGCCATCAAGGGTCGACTGATCGAAGCTTTTACAGAGGGGCCTTTCGAGGCCTTTAATAAGTTGAAGGAGAAGAGATGGACTGGTGAATCTGTTGATGTCTATGCGAACGAGATAAGGAGATTGGTTGAGTTGTCGGACATCAGAGGACATGATGCCACAAGTCAGGTAGTTAAAATGACATTCGTTATCAGGTTCCTGGAAGAGACATCGAAACGTTTGCAGCAGGTCCCAGAAGTGGAGACGCTGGATGTGAGTGAGCTGCTCAAAACTGCAAAGATCTTGGTGAGCACCCAGCCCACGGAGTCTGGAGGGACAACAGCAAAGGTACAGCAGGATGTGGGCAGGAGTCTGCCGAACCCGAGGGTGGCATGCTTCGAATGTGGGGGACCACACATGAGAAGAGACTGCAGGAAGTTCTTGCAACAGACACTATGTTACAAATGCAATCGGAGAGGCCATTTAGCAGTGAAATACACGAGTTTGGGAAACTGGCAAGGAGAAGCCGACGCGCAAGCGGCTGCCCCGATTCGGGAATAGTGGCGCACTTGGAGCAGATGCCCAAGCAGAAGATCGTGGTGGAAGGACGGAGAGTTACGGCCCTGATCGACACTGGGTGTACCACTACCATGATGCACACAACCCTTGTCGGAAGATGGAAAGGGAATGGCGAAGTAGTGGCATTCGATGGGTCGCGAGTGAAGTGTTGAGGGAGGAAGACCGTCACTATTGATATTGCTGAACACCAGATGAGGGTCCATGCAATTGTCACCGATAATCTGGTGCCTGATGTCCAAGCCATCATTGGAATGGATGTTATATGCCGACTTGGAAGCATTACCATCACATGCAACAACGTGAGGTTCGGACTAGCTGAGTGCGCAGTGACAGAGCAAGCTCCCGGAGGGACCAACATGGCCGGAGAAGAAAGAAAAATGTCGATCAAAGATCAGGACTTCCGAGCCAAATTCGACGGAGAGCAGTGGACTATGGAGTGGGCATGGAAACATCAAGCGCCATTGCTGACAAACAGGCTGGCGTGCTACACTAATTCACTTAGAGGGGGGGGCGAGAAAGGAGTTTGAACAAGAAGTGGACCGATGGATTGAGGAGAGTATACTGCTGTCTTGGACGGATGACGCTGAGTTGGGCATTTTGCCGTTGATGGTCGTTCTGCAACCAACTAAAGGGAAAGTAAGACCGGTCCTGGATTTCCGAGAGCTGAACCATACTGGGGGCGACACCGTAGATGTGTGCAGTGAGACCATTAGGGAATGGAGGCAGATAAATAGCGCGTCTACGTTGGTAGATCTAAAATCTGTCTATTTGCAACTCCACATAGCCAAGAAGCTCTGGAAATACCAGTTAGTCAGGTACAAAGGCAAAACCTACTGCCTTACGCAAGTGGGGTTCGGGTTGAATTCAGCACCCAAGATCATGTCAACTATCCTTAGGAAGATTCTGGAGACAATGGGAAAAGGAGATGGGGCAGTGAGTTCATACATAGACGACATTCTGGTGAATGAGACTCTGGTAACTGCCAAGGAGATGGTGGCTCATTTGAAGAGGTTTGGGTTGGTTGCCAAAGCGCCTGAAAAATTAAACGAAGGGGCTGCTTTGGGGCTAAGGCTGAAATGAGGTGCATCGGGCAGCCTAGAGTTTCACAGGGGGAACGAGATCCCACAACTGAAGCAAGAGCTCAACAGATGGGAACTTTTTTTCCTTATGCGGGAAGTTGATCGGATATTATCCCGTTGCTAGCTGGCTTAGACCAGCATGCAGCTACATAAAGAGGCATGCCGAAGGAAGAGGATGGAATGATAAAGTGGGAGGAAAAAATGGTCGCTATGATGGAAGAGCTCCTGAAAGAAGCAGAACGGCAAGACCCAGTCCGGGGAACTTGAAATGTACCGCGAACATTGGATGGAGTCGTGTGGTGTGATGCAAGCAGCATTGCAATAGGGGTCGTTTTGGAAGTTGGAGGAGTGGTTGCAGAAGATGCGGCCTGGTTAAGGAAGAAAAATGATGTCAGCCACATCAATGTAGTGGAATTAGATGCAGTAATCAAAGGGATCAATCTGGCCTTGAAATGGGGACTACGTGACATCTGCATCAAAACAGACTCTTCCACAGTGTTTGCTTGGCTAAAGTCCCTCATTTCAAGCGAAAAAAGGATAAGAACAAAAGGGGCAGCAGAGATGTTAGTGAAGCGCAGGCTTGGGATGCTAGCTGAGCTGATGCAGGAGTTTTGTTTGAAGCTTCGCATAGACATGGTAGCTTCTGAGAAGAACCGAGCATATGCTCTCACAAGAGTGAAGAAGAGTTGGCTTTTGCCAAAGAAAGATGTTGTTGTTGCATCGGATCTAGATGATGTTGGCGTGCGAGAGCTGCACAATCTGCACCATATGAGAGTAGAGAGGACGTGGTACTTGGTGAAGAAAGTCGACCTGAGGATCACCAAGGAGCAAGTGAGGCAAGTGATCAGGACATGCGACAGATGTCAGTCAGTTGATCCTGCTCCAAGCACAAATGAAGCTGGTCAATTGGGGGTGAGTGGGATCTGGGAGAGACTGGCATGCGATGTCACCCATTACAGGGGTGGACTTTACCTGACCATGATTGACTGCGGGCCTGGGCGATTTGCCCTATGGAAGAAGCTACGTGGAGGAACAGGCAATGAAATAGCGGCAATCCTTGATGAGGTGTTTTTGGACCGAGTTCTCGTGGAAGAGTTGTTAACCAACAACGGGACCGCATTCAAGTCAGTAGCAGTGACGGAAGTAATGAGGGGGTGAAATATCCAACAATTTTTCAGAGCTGCCTACAGACCCAGTGGCAACGGGATCGTGGAGAGAAACCACCGCACCATAAAGGCAGTTGCGGAAAGAGGAGGCACCTCACCTGAGCAAGCCGTCTACTGGTATAATATGTCGCCTAGATTGGGATAAGTGCCAGGGACGGTTCCGCAACTGTCAACGTTCGCATATTCCTGGAGACATCCCAGGGTTGAGCCGGCAAGCAGAGAGGCAGAGGCCACAGGGACTATTAAACTCGGGGATGAGGTATGGGTGAAGCCACCGGGGGCGCGCTGAACCACACAATGGAGTAGAGGTCCCGTGATTTGGAAGAACACTAGAAATAACATTGTGATGGATGGAGTACCGAGGCATATTCTCGACATCAGACCAGTGGAAGGCGAAGCAATGGAGCAACAGGGGGAGTACGAGATACCTCAGAGGCCAAGTAGATAGAGGCGACCACCACAGTGGATGATAGACTACGAAATATGATCTTGAGATCAGGGAAGCATGTGGTTAGAAGCTAAGAAAAAAACAAGTCTTACCGTGGGTGCTCAGCGAGTGATTTCAGGCCGAGAAAAGGAAAAACAAAGATGGCGGCCAGCATTTTATTACGTGCATTCTCGCATAATCTTGTGTGTGCGTGAAGCTGGAAACTACAAAATGAGCTTCATTTCTCGTGCTGAGCGATTTCAGATCAGACAGGACATAGACTTCGGCAGTCCATAGACTGAAATTATAATCTTTTTTTGTGTGTAAGAAGTGACCCCCCCCCATTACGGAGGTTCATTTTATATTCACTTTCATTTTGTGTTTTATATTTTATTGTATTTGCATTTAATCTTATGACTATTTTATTTATACATGGCCACATATAATTGGAAAAGCGAAACCATCTGACGAAGTAAGATTCAATCATTAGTGTGGGCGAAACTCAAAATTCAATTACGAACTGCTTAGGACTACTACCCAGCCATGGTTCAGGAAACGAGAGCATGCTATGCCCGTGGATTAAATATAAGATTCCATTCGAAATTCCATACAGATTCCTGGGTTTGATAGAAAGATTCTCAGTTGCGTTGCTCGCATTCTGTGTAGTTTGAGTCGCAAAGGAGACGAGATAAAAAAAATAAGAATGACTCCAACTCGCATTTATTTCCTCATTTGTACAGCGATGACGTCATCCACATGATCTTTCTCATCTTTATAGTCCTTTATTCCACACCGGTGACGTCACTTTGCATGCATTTATATACGCACATCCGCGCTATTTTACACTCCGTCACATGATGAAAAACTTATTTACAAGAATTTAGACCCTTTTCCGAGAAAAAGAAAAAAAACTTTAAGTTTACAAAAACAAACCAATCCAAATAAAATGCTCACTTCATTTTATCTTTTTTTCGACAGGAATTCCTCTCCTTTTCTTTTTTTTTTCTTTATTATTAATGAAAAAAAGAAAAGGAATTCGAAGGTATTTCTCACATATTTATGTGAAGACAACGTGTTACTACGCTGAAAATGGGGAACACTCATTTAACTCTTTCAATAGCAAGAATGTAGTTTTTCATACATTTCCCTTAATAAGTGCCAAAATGCTTAATAAGTGCCCAAAATTAAAGTTTTAAATGTCAACAATACGTAATAAAGCCAAGCAAATCGAAGCAAGACTAAATTAGTGCGACATTGGATAGTCTTTGATATTTGCTGGCATTGCATCTTTAAATTAACCAAACTGAAACAGAATTTCTTTTTATTTTAGCAATAAAATCAGTTTATTGTTTGTCGACAGTTTTAATGACATATCTTATACTGTTCATTATATAGCCAGATTCGTTTGTTATTTCTTTTTTCCCCATGCGAGTTTTTTTTTCTCTTATTTTCTTAAAAAGCTTCAAATTTCTTCCAACTATCACATCAGTCATATTCATATTTCTCTCCTAATTAATTCTGACTAAACTAGTTAGTATAACTTATGTCTCTTAATTGTTCAGTTCCATATAGCGAGATTATTCGAGACAATACTAGTTAATCTAACCTACGGCCCCCTTTTTTTTCTCTTACCTGTTGAGCCACTTTTGACGAGATTACTCGAGATAATTACGCCCATTCCGTCTCTTTACTGGTCAACCTCATATTAGCGATATTATACGAGACAATTACGGTTGATATCTGACCCCAAGTTCCAGGGGAATTATCCGTGGCCCGATTTAATCGAATATCAATATTTTACGCAACAGTTATTGCATTTTTTTCCAGTACTACTCCGCGGTACTGGTATTAACCTTTTTTTTATTTATTTATCTTCGGCAATCATATGAGCACTCTTTTTATTCACTTACTAATCTTATTTCCGTTATTTTCTAAGCTGAATTTGTTCGTAAACCGACACATCAAAAGTCCAGTGACTAAGTTCTTATCACTAGGTTATGTTTCATATTCGAAAATTTTCGACTGTCTACGAACATATTTGTCCTATTCTACATCCTCTATTTCTTAAAAAAAATAAGTTTAAGGGAGGTGGGGTGATACGGCACTCTTTTAACAAAAGTTTAAATTTTTAAATTTTAGTTGGCACTTATCTTCCCAGAACAGCGGCAACGCAGCCGTTGAGTCCCTTCTCTCATAAAGAGTTTGAGTCCCAAGGTAAATGGATAACACTCCGTCAATGTCAAGTGTCTTACTTGAGCGCCGAGCAATCTCGCTTGTCATTAGTTCTAAAATTAAAGAGGACTTTAAATATTAATACTCCTGTGTTCGGTATTAGATTTATAAGAATACAAGTAACAAAATGCTGAAAAAAAACATCAGACACAGTTTCAAAACTTACAAATAAAATAAACAATTATTTATAAGTCCATCAGCATAAATCTTCCTAAGAATTCGACGCGGTTTTATTTATTTATTCTTTTTCACTTTCTTGTTTAAAAAGAAAGTTTTAATTGCCTTCATCAACAAGCCTTCTTCACAGTGGCCGAATGAATAGTCAGTTATAAACGACCCAGTAAAATTGTTGCTGCTTTTTATAAAAATAAAGTCAGATTTTTTTTTAGTTCTACTAAACATATTGTATTTTTTTCGTGTTACAATAAGTTAAACATTTATTCTAGTTATGTTCAGCTAAGTCTTTTCTTTTTCTAAATTTTAAAACTTTAGTAATATATATAAATAAAACAGTAGACGTGTGTGTGTGTGTGTGTGTGTAAATATCTAACAGGTAAACTCATAAACTACTGGTCACGTAGCACTGAAATTCTCAGGAAATAATATTTATGCACTAAGGTGGGTTCATAGCAAATAATATCTTTGCTTACATACATGTATATCGCATACAGATATGGGCAAATTTACATGTAAAATGTTCATTAAACATTAGCTGATATTTTCGTTTTTTATGCGCATGCATTCTTTCAATTTTTTATCGGGCTAGAACGCTCGTTTTTTTTTATATATTTCAATTATAATTGATGACACCAAGTAATTTTTAATGTCTTTGTATTTAAAAAATTCATACGTACATTTTACTCGTGGTTTGAAATTTGTAAATATGAAAACAAACCTATATATCTTTTTTACAATCTCATATTTACTTTATTTTATACATTTTTTAAGACAGAGGGTGGATGACACACGGAATATGGACCGCGCTAAAATAATAACGTTATTATTTAGAAAGCCATTCTTAATATGGGGAGATGGAGGTAGTATTTAAACTATTCTGTACTTTCCCCTAACAATTTATTAAATAAGAAACTGACATGTATTATCTCTATTTTTGTTTAATATTAGTTAACATAAGTATCCGTTTCTCAATCCAATGTCTTGATTAGTCTATTGTAAAGCAAGTGTTGCCTATTTTTTTTTTTTTTTTTTTTTTTTTTTAGTATTAAAAAAAATACAAACAATTTATAATGAAACCATGCATTTCGAAAAACTGCTAAGTCATTTTTTGGAAGTAACGTCATGTGTTGATGATGGTGGGAGGGGGGAACAAGCACGATTATATTGTTTTTAAAAGTACTCTGGAAGCCGCTGGGGATTACCAAACCTTCATTTTTAGGTGAGGTTGGGGTGGAGTGAATTAGTGCCGGTTCATTCTCCCACGCATTACCACCACTTTTTCTGTTTATGGAGAGGGGGGGCAGTAGATGATTTCGCTGAAATGCTGCATCAGAACAGATACTACATTTTGATCTTAGCCAAAAGGCCAAGTGAGTTTAATATAGTTTTCTCCTTTAAAAAAATAAAAAACAACCGACACAGCATATATTTTAAGAGGGGGGAATATGGAGTAAGTCCCGAAAATGGCTGAAGCAATTTATGATCTCAGAAATAATTTATTTCATATATTTTTAAAGGAAGGAGGAATATGGAGTCAGGCCCGGAAACAGCTAAAACAGTTTACGATCTCAAAATTACTTTATTTCACATATATTTTTAACAGATAGGAGAGAGGGGATATTGTGTCAGTTTGGGAAATTGCTGAAACCGTTTACGATCTCAAAATTACTTTATTTCATATATATTTATAAGATACAGGGTGGATATGAAGTCAGTCCCAGAAATGGCTGAGGCAGTTTATGATCTCAAGTTTCCTTTATTTCATATCTATTTTTAAGAGAGGGGGTTGATGTGGAATCAGACCCGGAAATGGTTGAAACAGTTTACGATCTCAAAGGTTCTTTATTTTTTATCTATTTTTAAGAGAGATCGGATGATATGGAATCAGTCTCGGAAATGATTGTAGAATTTTATGATCTCGTGTTTACTTTATTTCATATATATTTTAAGACAGAGCGGAGGGAACTTGACATACTGAATAAGAACTATGCTGAAATAATAACATTATTTAAAAAGCCATTCTTATTATGAGGAGGGTATCTTTTTAACTATTCTTTACTTTCACCTTACATTTTAATAAATAAAAAACTCACATACGGAATACGGACTGTGTTGAAATAATAACGTTATAATTTTGAAAGCCATCCTTAATATATGGAGAGGAGGGTATTTTTGTTAACTATTCTGTACTTTCACCTAACAATTTATTAAATAAAAAACTGACATACGGAATACGGACCATGCTGTAATTATATCTACATATTTATTTGGAAAACCTGCTGATTCCTATTCTAGAAATTATATAATTTTGCTTAGAATTATAGTGTTGGTGGTAGTTGTGATGGGAAAAGAAACACAGTAATGACGAATTTTCTGTTGAAGCAAGCGTTACCTAATTACTAACCAAGACAATGTAGTTATGTATTTATTTGGAAATTCTAATGATTCATCTTCTAACACTGAATTCATTTTTTTTTAATTATGATGGCCTTGATGAGAGAGAAATTAGTTCATGTATGGTGTACAATAACTATCAAGAGTACGTTAAATTGTTATATATATATATATATATATATATATATATATATATATATATATATATATATATATATATATATATTACCCGTCAGAGGGTAAGAAAATTGTTTAATATATGTGTTGCACATTATCCTTCCTAGGAATTGTAAAATTATTTAATATTCATGCTGTTAATTACATGTCCTAGGGAAGGTACAATTATTTCATACATAATTTGTGTCATTCACGTCCTGGATTGCGTAAAATATTATTTTGTTCAAGATAGCAAATGATATATAGACATAAAAAATACCTCTCTCTTTAGAATAACAGATATGTTCAAAGTCAACTTCATTTTTCTCATTGTTTCATACGGTCCTGAGCAACGCCGGGTGGGTCTGCTAGTCGTAAAATAAAACTGAAGACACTTAGTTTTCTCAGCCGAGAATCAATCCTTGAACAGCTCTACAATATAAATGCGTTCAAAATGTTTAATTCGAACGTTTTACATAAAACCTAATAAGCTACTTCGTTAACTGATAGCCTATAATATTCAATAACTTAAACATAATACTAGAACACATGTCTAACATAAAAGATCACAGTTACTCCAAGGTCCCCAACTAAAAATATGACTAGGAAAACAGGAAAAGGAATTCGACGGTGAAAGAAAAAAGAAAAAAGAAATAGAATATTATTTGCAGTCTGGCTTACTATTCTTTTATTTTCAAGTTCCTCTCAGTTTCGTCAGTTTTCTCTCTTTCCTTTGCGACTGCATCGTTTCGTGGTAACCTTTTTTCTTCCTCCTTTTCTGATTTTTACGCTTTTTTGTAAAAAAAACATCTGGTAATACAATGCCAAAAGAATCTTTTGTAACGTTGTCCGTGAACCAACACTCGTTGTGTGCAGTTTCAGTCACCAAGAAGAACAAGACAAAGAATAGGAAATAGTTCTAATTCGTATGTTGTTGATAGCAATATTTATTTCCTTATTTGTACAACCGTGACGTCACTCACGTGATCTAGAACGTTCTCTACGTCTCTCACGAGACCTCGAACGTTATATTGTCTCTTGCTCTACGTCTCTCACGAGATCTTGAACGTTATCTCGCCTTTTTCTCATTTTTATAGTCCTTTATTTCCCTTCGTATGCATTTTTACATACGCACATCCGTGCTATGTATCATCCAGAGTTCAACAGATAGACTCACGAGTTCGACAAGACACACCTGAAGAAAGTTGACGCTTATAACGACCAAAACTTTGTGAAAATAACACTCAAGATGAGAATAGTAGTCCGAAGAATCCAATACGAATCTCAAAAATTGGAAACGTTCTCTTTATATATATATATATATATATATATATATCTTCTATCTATATCTATCTATATCTATATCTATATCTATATATCTATAAAAACAGAGATGTGTGTGCCACAGACGGTTTCTGATTGGTTAATCCAATAATCACATCTCCTAAAAAACTATGGTTCCTACGTTCTTAACTTTACCATAAAATATTATGCCCTTATTTATTGTCCATCTTGGGAGGGTCTATTTTTTCCCTAACTTGCCATTTACAAATTACAAAATTACGAAACTTACACCAGCCATCACAATCCAACCTCCGACACCACGTCCGCCATTCGCCAAACCAACGCTGACTCTGCAAACGACTCTCTATAACTACTACTACTACTACTACTACTACTACTACTACTACTACTACACACAGCACACCCACAAACACAACCACACATTACTAAAGTGCCGTCTGGCACTAGCCGCACACACGTACACACAACACGAAAACAAACGCTATCCTCCAAAGGACAGACTATTAGTACTACTACTATTCCCAGCACACGCACACACACGCGCACACACACACGTTCACTACCGTCCTAGACACACAGTATACCATTAACTTTTTTAAAAATAACATGTTTTATTTATTTTTTTATTTATTAAAGGTAATTCGGGTATGCATACTAAACAGTTAACCGTTAGTTTGCGTGTTCGATCCTGATCGATTCTACTTTTTTTTTTAATTCTATTTGTTTATTAAATCCTATCCGAAGCGGGGAGGGGCTATACCCTTTCCTTCCACCTCCCTCCAAGGGTGGGTTCCTAACGGAAGGGCGTCCGATCCTCCACCCACCTACAGGCAAGCAGGGGGAGCTGGCCACCATCCCCCCACCAAAAGGGGAAGCCTGGCAGTTTCTCACCCGAAAGGGGGGAGCTTGGCAGTTTCTCCCCCCAAAAGAGGGAGCCGGTGTCCCCCCAAGGGTGGGGGGCGAAGAGGCCAGGAGGAGGTGACTTTTCTACTTGGGGAAGATTATCTCTCCCTGAAGGGGGAGGCCGGCACCAAGCATGTAAATCCAGAGGGGTGACTTGTTTTGTTACCCCTCGGAGTGGGAAGGGGGCCGATTACCCAGGCAACACCGGGTAACTCTTGCTAGTATATATATATATATATATATATATATATATATATATATATATATATATAGTAATTTATAAAATATATATGGCAATTAAGCTATACTGAATATTCCGCGTTTCATCCACTCTAGGACTCTTCAGGCTTATGCGCGAATTCTGTGGTTGTTTATTGTTTTTATATAATAAAATCTCAATAGAAGAGGAGCATATAAAAACGATAAACAACCACAGAATTCGCGCATAAGCCTGAAGAGTCCTAGAGTGGATGAAACGCGGAATATTCAGTGTAGCTTAATCGCCATATATATTTTATAAATTACTAACTAGCTCTACCTACGTATTGAGCAATTTTGAAGTAAATACTTAAAGTTTACGCATAAATTTATACTTTCGTATAGTAATTTTATGTGAGTAAATTAAGTAGTTATATATATATATATATATATATATATATATATATATATATATATATATATATATACATACAAAGAGAGAGAGAGAGAGAGAGAGAGAGAGAGAGAGAGAGAGAGAGAGAGAGATTTCGCGGTGATATTATACGAATGCATTTTATGGTTTCAAATGTTTATATCATAAAAATGTTTCGTTTAACTTTTTAATGTTGTTTTTGGCTATTTTTTTATTTTTATTTTTTTTTTTTCTCTGGTCGTTTTATGGAAGCAAACACAGATGCCGAATTTCTCTCGACTAAGACTTTCAAGCGATTGTCAAGTGTAAATACGGCTATTTCTTTGTCATGAATTAAAATTGACGTGGATTATCTTCCAATCCAGCATTAAAAGCTTTTAAATGTGTTATTCTTTATTTTGTGTTGATTATTTTTCTTCTTTAAGTCCTTATTTCACTTTTTCCTCTTTGCCTTCTTTTTCTTCTTCTCCCACCTTCCACCGTTTTTCTTTACCTTCGTTTTCTTTTTTATCGTCTTCTCCCACTTTCCACCTTTTTTTCTTTATCTTCGTTTTTTATTTTTGTGGTTTATTTCTTTATTTTTCACTTTCGCTTTCTTCTTCATCGTCGTCTTCTTCATCATCGTCTTCTTCATCGTCTTCGTTTTTGTTTGTGTTTTTTTTTTTCGTCCACTTCGTCTTACTTTTCTGTATCTTTTTCTTGCAATCTATTGTTCGTGTATTTTTCCCTTTTTTACTGTCATTCTAAAAGATTAATTTAAATTATTTTACCCATAGAAGAATGGTGCTCATACTATTGTTTTGTATTTTGATTGATTGTTTCTTTTCGTCAATCTGTATTTGTGTACGATTTACAACACAAACACCGCAGTATCTGTTTTAGATGTTTCATTGTAAATGTTGATGAACTAATCTCTGACCCATAGTTGGAAAGAAGTGTTACTATAATTCCTTCAATTATCTTAGCTAGTAGATATCAGTGTGGATACATATTTATAATAATGTACATTTTGTTGAACTTAAAAATAATTGTTTATATTATTTAGCAATTAATGATACAAATATATAATTTCCAATTAATTTTTAACAAAATATACATAACAAAACAAACCAAGGTCATTTTTAGATTAAAATTTAAATTGAATTTTTATATTTTACTTTGTAAAGTTTATAAAAGTGCGGCTTGAAAATTAATAAATTTCAAATTAAATCTTGCATTTTTACTTTTTAAGATTTATAAAAAAAAACATTTTGTTTAACATTTTCATTGCCTTATGAGAAATGCTTTTCCTCTAATTTGTATCTCATTTTTTAAGATTATATTTTACTTAACGTTTAGTTGAAACATAAAAAAAGATTAATATGCTTTTGCATGCCTGTAATAAGTTGAAATTATTTTTGTTTCAATATTCTACTTGGTTGAAAAGGTAAGGTCTTTTGTAATAAAATATAAAACAAAAAAGTAACAAAAAAAAACATGGAAAAATGGTCGGATCCTTCTATCGATCCAGTAGATATCTCACTGCTGATGCAATTCTCTATTTATATAAGAGCCAGGTACGTCCAAGGATGGAGTACTGTTGCCACATCTGGGCAAGAGCTGCTAGAAAGGACTTATCTTGCCTTGATAGAGTTCAAAATAGACTTCGTAGCCAGAAGAGATGTTGCGAGTTTGTCTCTGCTTTATCGTTATTTTCATGGAAAGTGCTCGGCTGAGCTCCATTCTATGGTCCCCCTCGCCAAACTTTCACAAGAAACACCCGTCTAGCAGAAAACACTATTACTAATTTCCCCCACTCTTTATCTGTGCCTAAACCTAAACGTAGATTCCATGAACAAAGCTTCTTTCTTAGAACTGCACGCCTATGGAATTGTCTTCCGTTTTTCTGCCTTCCAGCTGACTACAATATGGTTGTCTTCAAGTCTAACGTAAACAAGTTTTTGATGAGCCGTTCCATATAAGTTAACAAATTTACCGAATCTCCATTACTAACGGTTACTATATTGTCCAATTTCTACTGTACACTCTTTAACTCTTATCCTCGAGTGGCCTTTTGGCCTTTATAAGTGGTGATGCCTATGTAAAAAAAGAAAAGAAAAACATAAACAATTAAATGTACTCTTCTGTCTTTCTTCTTTAGTTCTATTTCTCAATTGTATATCTATTTTGTCACATTTTCTATCTCAGCTTTCATATATATTCTATATTGTTCAATTCAACATAAGAGTTAATAAGAGTACAACTTTATTATAGCACATATCAGCTGTATTTAGGGTCCTGAGTACACTTGGATTCAGCATCTACTACGTTCCAAGTGGCCTACTGCATTATTGTACGCACCTGCTACATCTATGGAATTGAGCTCTATTTTATGTAGCATATAATATTTACCAAGTTTCCTACAGTTTTTTTTTATAATTTATTGCGCTAGAGTTTGTTTAATACTATAATATAATAACGAAGCAGTATTTAAAAAGTGTGTTTAACATATCTCTATTAAAACTTACTTCTTTATCTCTTATTATCCTGGAATATTTCTTTTAAAACTAAGTTTATGTACCACTTTCAAGCAAAATATTATGAATAAACAAAAACAATTCCATAAGTAAGCAGTATAAATATAAAAGTCATGACGCCTCCAGAGCGCTTTCAAATTCTGAATTTAGAGGGCATCCAAAGCAATACTAGAACCAAGTTACTACCCACCCTTAGAAGAGAAATTATTTTATTATTGATTCATTTTATATAATTTTTAAAAATTTATATTAATTTCGACATGACACATAAATAATGTTTTTACATGAAATGCGTTGCTTTAAAAGATCACTAATCTACAAAAGAACTTTATATTTTCTTGTAATTATTTTCTAATGATTCATTTGACATAACATTTGGAATTTATACTAATTTCGTCATGACACGTAAGTACGTAATAATGTCTTCACCTGAAATGTGTTAGTTAAGCTCCTTATACTAATTTCAACACGACACGGAAGTACATAATAATGTTTTCACTAGAAATGTTAGTTTAAATAATCGTTGATCTATACAACCACCCTATATTTTCTTGTAATTATTTAACCATTAATTCATTTTCCAGAATTTTTGAATTCATACTAATTTCGATATGGCATGCCTATGAAGTTTAGAGGCCAAAGTGCTCTAATTTTTTATGTAACGAGTGCTTTGCATTTTAGTTTCCTTTCTTGCGCAACAATGGCTGTTAGTGTCTGTCTTTTTTGCGTTTGTGAATAAAAAACAATCTTTAAAGTTATCTTGTGCCATTCCAACATTATTTCCTTATTCGTAAGTTGAGGTGGTTTGTATAATTTTAGATCTGTAAACAACAGATTTTGCATTGCATTTTTTCTGTGGGAAGTCGTTTTTCCCTATCCAGCAAAAATTTGTACGAGGTTTAGGCTTAGTGATAAGTTTTTCTGAGGTAATCTCGTCAGCATCAGACAAAGCCAAACTCTTTGTCAAGAACTTTGCAGCTAATTCTACCCTTTGCGACCAAGGCCGCCAACCCCCAATATTTCCTCCTGTATCAGAAAACACACTATGTGATATACGTATATCTGTACGTGATGTTGCCAAGCTAATCAAAAACCTTGATTCGAGTAAAGCAACTGGCCCTGATGGTATTCCAATTATAGTACTCAAAAAACTTCAACCTGAACTAGCGCCCATACTTACAAAACTGTTTAAACGTTGTCTTAAGGAGAATAGTTTCCCATCTCCCTGGAAAATCTCATCAGTATGCCCTGTATTTAAGAATTCAGGTGATCGCTCATCCCCCTCTCAGTACAGGCCAATAAGTCTCCTGTGCGTCATGAGTAAGTTGCTAGAATCTGTGTTAAATACAGAAGTAATCAACCATCTCAACAAAAATAACCTTCTTAGTGACACTCAATATGGTTTCCGTTCTGCTAGATCTATAGCAGATGTGCTTACAGTTATATCTCATAGGATTAGCAAATCTCTTGACGGAGGCAACCTTTCTAGGGCAATTGCTCTTGACATATCAAAGGCCTTTGATAGGGTATGGCATAAAGGTTTACTTCACAAGATCTCTAGTTATGGTATAGCTGGAAATGTCTTCTCAATTATTAAATCATTTCTTTCTGATAGGTTCATAAGAGTAGTAGTTGAGGGGCAAAAATCAGAAGCTCACAGTATTAATGCCAGTGTCCCTCAGGGGTCCATCCTGGGCCCAACTCTTTTCCTGATCTACATTAATGATCTTCCAAATCACATCCTTACATCATTTGTAAACATTTATGCTGACGACATTACCATTTATGGTAGCACATCTAAGACAGTAAACGACCAAGTTCTCTCCAATTCTCTCTCCTCTGATCTTGAGCACGTAGTACAATGGGGAAAGGAGTGGCTGGTTACTTTTAATGCATCTAAAACCAAGCTTCTCTCTTTACATCATCAACATTCTAATCCACATTTGGCATCAATTGAAATGAATGGCTCTCGTCTTCAGGAGGCCTCAAGTTTTGACAAGCTTCTTGGCTTGACCATTACTCCTGATCTTAAATGGAACACGTACATCAAATCTGTTGCCAAGGCCGCTGGAAAAATGGTGGGATCTTTCTATCGATCCGGTAAATATCTCACTGCTGATGCTATTCTCTATCTATATAAGAGCCAGGTACGTCCAAGGATGGAATACTGTTGCCACATCTGGGCAGGAGCTACTAGAAAGAACTTGGCCTGCCTTGATAGAGTTCAAAATAGACTTCGTAACCTCGTAGGAGATGTCCTTTTCTCCTCCTTGCGACCTCTATCTCACAGAAGAGATGTTGCGAGTTTGTCTCTGATGTATCGTTATTTTCATGGAAAGTGTTCGACTGAGCTTCAATCTATGGTCCCCCCTTGCCAAACTTTCACAAGAAACACTCTTCTAGCTGTAAACACTATCAATAATTCCCCCCACTCTTTATCTGTGCCTAAACCTAAACGTAGATTCCATGAACAAAGCTTCTTTCTTAGAACTGCACGCCTGTGGAATTGTCTTCCGTTTTCCTGCCTTCCGGCTGACTACAATATGGTTGTGTTCAAGTCTAAAGTAAATAAGTTCTTGATGAGCCGTTCCATATAAGTTATCAAATTTACCAAATTTTCATTACTAATGATTACTATATTGTCCAATTTCTACTGTACACTCTTTAACCCTTTATCCTTGAGTGGCCTCTGGGCCTTGATAATGTGGTGATGCCTATGTAAAAAAAAAAAAAAAAAAAAAAAAAAGTAAAAGTTTTTATGAATTTTGATTGACTATGCTATAGAAATTATGCTTGGAAGCGCTTATCCAAGAAAGGCTTATATTTGTTCTTGCATTTAGTGAGTGCAAAAATTTATTTCCTGTTTTTATTATTGACTGTGAAACACAGTTGGGCAATGGGTATGTATGAGATCTTTAAATCCACTTTCGAAAAGTTCTGTATTGTAGCAAGATGCGATCAGGTTCAACATTCTGCGATACTCATTGAAAACTAATTTTAAGTAGCACGATGCTTATGCATCTTATTTTGTTGTTTGGGCACCTGACAATGTTTTTATTTGTCGCTGATTATATCTAAATCTATATCAAGTTAGTCAGGAAGATGTGTGTTTGCGGTGATATAAAGATTTATGTTGCGTGGGTGTGTGATAGACGTGTACCTAATGTGTGTCTGCTGCAGTTGCGGGAAAAGCGGGTATCATCGAATGAGTACTCCGTGAATTCATCATTTAAGGAGTTTAAAATAAATTATTCGACTAGGTCAAAGGTGAGCACTATGGTATTACTCAATCGAAACATCAAACTGTGGGGAAAATGTGTGTTGCCTGTTGATCGACCACAAGCTACTTCGGCCCATTTTTTTTTGCAATGGACAAGTTTGATCTGAGATTAATATCCGAGTTTGGCGGCTCCTCCCCCAGACTCTCAGTAGTTGAGTGGTGGGAAAAAGCTGAGCTTGTCTGACGGTTTTTCAAAATAAAGGATCCCACACTTGTCATCCCATTGAGGCTGACCAAGGGGGCATACTCTGTTTATCAACAGCTCGGGGATGAACCAACTCTGGAGGAGGTTAAGGAGGCACTATATGCGGCCTTCGCTACGGACTTTTTTATTGCCTGGAGGTAGTTCACCAAACGGCGGCTTGGGTTGGATAAGACGGTGGACGTCTACCTGGCGGATTTAAAGAGATTAGCTACGCCGTTTGGTGGAGTGACTGAACGCATATTAAGTTGTGCCTTTCTCACAGGACTCCCAGACAATACCAGCCGACTGCTATGAGCATCGTCAAGGCTAAGCGAGATTGGGCTTCAGAAATTGTTGGCTAGAGCTCGCAATATTTTAAAAGAAAAAGATGCAAAGCCGGTGCTAGCAGTTGCAGAAGCATCTACTCCATTAGAAGATAGCATAAGCTGTTATAAATGCGGCGGGCCAAACCACTTTACTAGGGACTGCCAAAGCCGAAGCAGTGTGAAGGACACGTCTGCTCAGGAAATGCCAAGACGCATGCATTGCTACCGGTGTAGCAAGCTAGGTCACGTAACAAGGAGTTATCTGAGAAGCGCCAGTATTCTCCCCAGATCATTGACAAATAGGGCGCTACCCACAGTGAGATTGCGTGTGAACGGGCGTGAACGCTTTGTACTTGTAGACACAGGGTGCATGCAGACTCTCGTGCACAAGGCATGCTGTGATGCATGGGACAAGAAGAGGATTCCAGTACTGACAGTCGGCGGGGGCACACTAGTCTCTTGTGGAGTTAGTGTCATTCGTACACGTGTCAGTGATGGGCCTACAGTAACTGTATGAGCCCTGGTTGTGAGTGGGGACCTTCTTGGTTATGACCTGCTGTTAGGAATGGACGTTATCAAAGAATTGGTTGGGGTCCATATTGATGGTGAGGGTAGGACACATTTATCTAACACCTGTCTTGCTCTGGGGACATCCATGAAACTGGAACAACCTGACTTTCATGCGGAATTCAACCAGCATACAAGGTCCTGAACAGTTTCTTGGAAATGGTTGGACGAGCAGCTATCTGGGAAGTTGTACAATAGGGTTCCAGAATATAAAATTCCCCCTGGATAAAAAATGGATAGCTAGTTCTCTATCCAGAGAAGGAATTGGGTCCCCGAAAGAGTCTGATCCCATTAACAGTGGTTATCCAGCATAATAAACAGAAGGTGAAGCCGGTACTCGACTATAAACGAGCACGTAAATCCTTTTACAGCCCGTGCGGATATATGTACTGAGAAGTTGAGGGAATGGCGACAAGCAGGATCTAATGTATCTGTGCTGGATCTTTGTAAAGCATACCTTCAAGTACATCTACATCAGTCACTATGGCCATATCAAACGGTGCTCATCAAGGGAGAAAGGTATTGCTTAACCCGCATGGGATTTGGACTTAATGTGGCACCATCAATTATGCAAAAGATTGTTGACATTATATTGACTAAGGATGAGCGCATTCAGCGGGCAACATCTGCATATATTGACGATATGTATGTGGATGAAGAAATTGTGCCTGAAACGTGCATAAAAGAACATCTTCACAACTTTGGCCTTCTCAGCAAGGAACCAGAAAGGCTATGGGACGGTGCAAGAATGCTCAGTCTGCAGGTCTAGGAAGAAGATAATGTCCTGTGTTGGAAACGAGGTAATGAAATCCCAGGTATGCCCTGTGTTTTCATGCGATGGAACGTATTTTCATTATGCGGAAAGTTGGTTGGACACCTTCCTGTGGGTGGCTGGCTTCGTATTGCAGTGGCATTCATCAAACGGAGAGCCTCTGACGTCACCACCGGATGGGATGACAAAATTTATGATGCCCCTTTCAATACAATGGTCAGAGAGGTACTCACCAGAGTGCACAAACAAGATCCAGCACAGGGCAGATGGTGTGTTGACAACCAGGACCATAGTGTATGGGTTGACGCAAGCTCTCTTGCCATTTGCGGGTCATTAGTCCATGATGGGGCCGTAGTGGAAGACGCTTGCTGGTTACACTCAGAAAAGGACTCCCAACACATAAACCTGGCAGAACTCGATGCAGTGATCAAGGGAATAAACTTGACAATCCTTTGGATGACAACCACTCTGTGATTATTCACAGATTCTGCTGGCATCCATAAGTGGATTTCAGACACTCTTACCAGACGGGCTAGAGTGCAAACCAAAGCAACGAGCAAGATGCTCATCCGGCGGTGGCTCGACACGATCATGAGCCTGATGAATGAATATGCACTATCAATGGAGGTGTCCCTGGTCAGATCCAGCATAAACAAGGCAGATTGCTTAACAAGGGTAACTCAAAGATGGCTTGATGCCATAAAAAGAACTGTTGAACCTACGCTACCTCCCTGTGCCGCATCTATGATCCCTGGTCAATCTAATTGAATTAAGGAAATCCACCAAAAAGCTGGAATCCTGGAGTCAAGCAGACCCTACATTTCGCTAAGTTGGTTGAACCAGGAGTGCAGAGGGAAGACGTCATGGAAGTGGTCAAAAACTGCGTAGAATGCCAGTCCATTGAGCCAGCACTCGTTCGCTGAGAAAAGGGAAAGTTGGAAGTTAGGAGCCACTGGAGCTGGCTAGCAATAGGCATTACTCACCACAATGGCAAGGATTTCCTGACTCTCATTGATTGCGGTCCATCAAGGTTTGCCATATGGCGTATGTTGCGTCGACAAGATACAGTCACTATTGTCCATCAACTAAACAATATTTTCCTTGAACGTGGACCCCCAACAGGGATATTGCTTGACAATGGTGCTGCATTTATCAGTGAGAAGTTTAGAAAGTTTACAGACAGCTGGGGAGTACATCTGAGGTTTTGATGTGCCCATGTACCTAGTGGAAATGGGATCATTGAACGGAATCATTGAACCATCAAAACAATCGCAGCTAGATCAGGCTGCACAGTGGTCGAGGTAGTTTATTTGTACAATGTACCCCCGAAAGATGATGTTTTGCCCTCTATGGCATCAGCTGATACATTGCATAGGTATCACATCAGGGTGAAGGGCATAGAAACGAACCCGCTGCCTGAACTGGAAGTAGCCGGAGAGAGAGTGAGGAAAGGGGATGTTGTGTGGATTAAAAACCTGCAAGGCAAGTGCACGACAAGTTATAGAGACAGGCGAGTCACTGAAATAATCAGCTCACAAGCGGTGCGGGTTAACGGCATGCCCCGTCATGTTAAAGACATACGGTTAGTAATGCAACCATCATTAGACGACATAAGCGAATCAGAGTCAGAATCTAGCGAGGCATCGCTCTGAATTGCAGTACCACCATCAGATAGTGACTCAGAGATTAGTAGCCTCCCAGAAGACAGAGAGTAGGAGCCTCTCAGAAGAGACAGAGATGCTTGACCCTCAGACCGCAGACAAAAGCACAAGTGAAGATGAGGGGTGTGTCGTCCTCTCTCGAAGAAGCACCCAATGAAGACGATCACCACCTCCTTGCCATGTCTGTGATCATGAGATCAGGGGGAGTGTGGGGAAAATGGCTTACTGTACAAACGTCCTATTGTCTGTCTGTCCTGTGAGTCGTGTGTGTCAGGAAAGAGTTCATCATGGCGGCCATGATGTTTTGTAGTGAACAAAGTCTCGCAAGATCACGTGTGCATGCCTTATAAAAACAGGTCACTTGTTGGTGGCAGAGGATCGAAAAATCATTTGACGTTTGAGAAGCGTTAAAATCAGTTGGGAGAATTTGTGTGAACAGTGATTTTTTCCTGTTAATCAACCGCACAAACGAATCGTGTGTTTTGAAGATTTTATAATAAACTAGAATAACCGTGACCCGTTGGGTCAGTATATGCTATAGCTAGCTGTGGAATAGTGAGTACATTAATTATGCCAACAAATCAAATTCTGTTTATATTGTTTAAAATTAAAATTATAAAAACTTCTATTTATAGTATTTAAAATTAAAAATAAAAAGGTTCATATTGTTTAAAATTATTTAAAAAATTCTATTTATATTGTTTAAAATTTTTTTAAGTTCTGCATATATTGTTTAAATCTTTTTAATTTCTGTATATATTGTTAAAATTTTTTAAAGTTCTAATATATTGTTAAAAATTTTTATGTTCTGTATATTATGTTTAAATTGTTTTAAATGTCTGTATATATCGTTTAAAAAAATTTTTAAATAAATAAAAAGTGTTTATTTTTTTAGAAGTGATGATGTTCGTATTGTTTATTTTTAAAAAGAATTTCTGCTGATTGAAAACTCTTAACTTCTGAAATAGCGATATTATTGTTTACATAGTAATATGACAGGGGTTTGGGGAAGATATAGGGATCTAGACTATTTTGCCACTCAATTTCCAATCTTACTCGGGTTTTTTTTATTTGTAACGCAAACCAATTTTTAAAAAATATTTAGATGTTATTATGTGTCACGGTTAAGTATTTTTATTAACATACTTACAACGACTGTGCAAGCTGATTTGAGCAATTTTGTCGTCATTAAATTATCAATTACACAATATATAAAAGACATTAAATCGTAAACATTTGTTTCCCTTTTTGTTTGAAAACGATTCCAATTTGCAATGAAAAATGCAAATAAATTTCCAATGTAAAAAAAAGCAAAATAGTTTGTTTTTTTTACTTGCATATTTTTATAGTTTTCTTTTTATTTGCATATTTTAAACATGAAAAAATTGTCGATTAAAAAGAAAGCTTTCGTGGCTTTGTTTTTATTTCTTTATGCATGCCCATCATAACGCGGAACCAGATACATGGCTTCAACGCCCAAGCAAGACGATTTGGGTTTTATAATATAATAGATAGATTATATTATTTATTTTGTCTTCTTTGCGTGTATTATTTTATCTATTTCAATGTCCTTTATGGCAGTGAACTTGTAATTGATTTACTGATTATGAGTAAAAGTTGACTATGTCTAATTAAATCGATTATTATGATTATTGAAGGTGTTACTGAAGGAAGAAATAGTATATTTACTGTATTTCCAGAGTCTGTGTTACTTTAATTTATTGACTAACATTTCAAAATATTTCTTGTGAGTCCTACACCGATTTTTTTTTCACGTGTTTTAGCCGCCTACATTGAAATGTCGTCACTGTCAGTGTAAGTTTGATAAAGTATTGCTTTTTTATTAACACGGCGGATAATTTTTATTTAACACAGAGGATAATAATTGATTAAAAGCAAACCCAACTTTTCACAAAAATCAATTAAAATTTCCTCATATATAAAATGAACATATTACGATTGAAAATGATATTTTAAAGTGGTAATAAAGTATTTAATATTATATTTATTAAATATTAAAAATCTTACTTGAATTGAAAATGATATTTTAAAGTGATAATAAAGTATTTAATATCATATTTTTTAAATATTAAAAATCTTTCTAGAATTGAAAATGATATTTTAAAGTGGTAATAAAGTATTTAATATCATATTTATTAAATATTAAAAATCTTTCTAGAATTGAAAATGATATTTTAAAGTGGTAATAAAGTATTTAATATCATATTTATTAAATATTAAAAATCTTTCTAGAATTGAAAATGATATTTTAAAGTGGTAATAAAGTATTTAATATCATATTTATTGAATATTAAAAATCTTTCTAGAATTGAAAATGATATTTTAGTGGTAATAAAGTATTTAATATCATATTTATTAAATATTAAAAAAATCTTTCTAGAATTGAAAATGATATTTTAAAGTGGTAATAAAGTATTTAATATCATATTTATTAAATATTAAAAATCTTTCTCGAATTGAAAATGATATTTTAAAGTGGTAATAAAGTATTTAATATCATATTTATTAAATATTAAAAATCTTTCTAGATTTGAAAATGATATTTTAAAGTGGTAATAAAGTATTTAATATCATATTTATTAAATATTAAAAATCTTTCTAGAATTGAAAATGATATTTTAAAGTGGTAATAAAGTATTTAATATCATATTTATTAAATATTAAAAATCTTTCTAGAATTGAAAATGATATTTTAAAGTGGTAATAAAGTATTTAATATCATATTTATTGAATATTAAAAATCTTTCTCGAATTGAAAATGATATTTTAAAGTGGTAATAAAGTATTTAATATTATACTTATTAAATATTAAAAAATCTTTCTAGAATGCCAATCTGACAAACCTGAATCCTTGACATAAGATATTTATTTTAAATAAAATCTTTCATTTATTTTATTTTTCTTTTAGGTCCTTTACAGTTACTCGGTTGCCCTCCAACAACAGAAGAAACACCTATAATGACATAAGAAAGGCTTTTAATGAAAGATAGAAAGCAAAAGACAAAAGAGTTCGACGAGGAAAGAAAGTGCAACAAATTGATGTCAACAAAAAGAAACAAATGGAAAAACTCTGACCGGAATTTATCAAATGAAGCAAAACTGGATGTCATGTTAATAATTTTTATTATTATTATTATTATTATTATTATTATTATTATTATTATTATTATTATTATTATCATTATCATTATTATCATTTATTTATTTATTTATTTATTTTATTTATATATTTTTATCTGTATTTTATTTTTATTTTTTTGCATTGATGTGCATTTTACCACATTGGACAATAACATTTTTTAAGCAGATTATGACTTTGATTTTGATGGTGCTAACCCACCTCAAATTTGTTTACTATTTCTGACATTCATAAAATATCTTTATTCTTCCACACATACAAAATATTTTAATGATGATATTGATGATTTTTTTTATATTTCGTCCAATGTTATGCATTCACTAACTCCAATCTGTGACGTAATCTCTCTACTTCTTCCTGTTTACGTCAATTATTTTATTCAAATTTTCAAAGAACTTGATGTTTTGGAGATAACTTATTTTCATTTATTTAATTTGACAATCTTTTCATGTGGCACTTTTTCTTTATTTCTGTATTGCAATTCATTTATTTTATTTTTCAAGCAGATATGACTTTTTTTAGTTCATCTGTAAAATAAAGTTTTTATTTCTTTTGATTTTTTTCTTCTTATTTTATTCTTTATTGATTGGTATTTATTTATCGATTTTATGAATAAATTATGATCGCTGTATTTTGACTAATTTCAGTACATATGATTGCTCACTGATAAAAATAGGTGAGGTTTCTTGGATTACTATTATTACTCACTAGAAGTTCCTACACAGGTAATCATCAGAGATTTTTCATTAAAAACAATCTTTGGTATTCCCTGGAGTCTAGATGACAACAAGTCTCTCCAGATTTTCCAGTATTTTTCACCTCTTTCGAATGAATTTGCATCATCGGAACAGTCGCTTGCCATTGATATCTCGCCGGCAATGACCATTGGTCATCACTGAAATTTGGGTAGTGTTGTGGGGTACAAATCACCCCTATTTGAGAACTAAGTGGAATCAACCAGTCCTATGAATACTTCTGGTTTCAGAGATTAAATGGAGACATTCATACCATGTTTAACCGCATGCTACGAACACGTTCATCTCATACGACTTTAGTGGCTCCTGTATTCTTTATAAGAAATACATATTATATTTTATACACTTTACACTACTCTTGGTAGTGTAAAAACTACTTGTCTACATTGGGGAAAAATCCAACATTCCAGCGTAAAAATCCACAAATACGGGATAAAGAACACTTCGAAAAAAGGACAACAATTCTTGCTGAAAAAAGGATTTAACAAAGACGTCGTCAAAAAGGCTTATCTTGCTGTTAAAAAAGATATTAAAACGTAAACTACAAGCCGAAACAGAACTCATAAGACGAATTGCGTGGAGAATTATTACTACTGAATTAACGAGACAAAGTTTTCAGTAAGTACAAAAAAATCTTTGTCGTTCTAAAAAGTATGTCTTGCTAATACGTCTTATGGTTAAAAGGCGTTGGAAAAAGGGGAAAAAATCCTGCAAAAGTAAATGATATATTTTATTTTATTAACTAAAGCGAGTATTTGCACAAATTAAAAACAAACGTCGGATTTTAATCCGATTAAAATAAACTTTTCATTGGTCGACGGGAATCCACGTCGAAGAAGAAAAAAAAACGATTTCGCTAAACAAATAAAGTGTAAACAAGAAAAGGACATTCTTTTTCGCAAAGAGATCAAAAAGAAGAGCCAATATTAAATAAATGCTATAATCTTTCTTTTACAGATAAGTAACTTTTTCTTTTTTTTAAGGAAAAAAGACGAAAACAATGTGTAGGATCAACAAGGAATTGAACCCAGTACCTACACGTTACAAAAATTGAATTCTGGCGAACAAAATCTACTGCTTTCTCAGAAAAATTGCCACACGAGGAAATAAATATATGAAAGAAATATTCGTTAAATAACCAGGTATGAATTTTGTAAAAGATTTTTTCTATAGAGTTGGTACTATAGGAAAAGTAAATCAACGAATTGGGTAAAAAAAAAATAAAATAAAAATGGACAGGTTTGCAAACCAAATTTTTGGAAATGGTGAAATTCCAACAAAGTCAACAACTAGTCCTTGAAAAAAGGTTCAGAGAATAGCAATTTGCAATACAGAAACAAAACGAAGACAAGCAGTTAAATTTAATAAAATATCTCGAAGAAAAACGAGGAAGAGAAAAGAAAGAAATGAACGAACAAATATTGGAAAAGCAGTTACATTTAATGAAATTCTTCGATGAAAAATAGGAAAGAGATCGGAAAGAAATGAATGAACAAATATTGGAATTGAAAAAATTACATTTAGAGCAACAAAACCAGTCAGATAAAAAAATGGATTTGATAACAAAAGTTTTAGTGAATAAGGACAGCGGAGAAGAAACCAGCACGGCTTTTTTCCAAACTGCGATCTGGTCAACTATTGATACATTTCACTATGCTCCTGAGGAAGACCTAATGTTTGAGGCATATTTCAGAAGATTTGAAGATCTTTTTAAAATTGATTGCAGTGCATGGACGGATCAAAGGAATGTTCGTTTATTGCTACGGAAGTTAGGTACATCCGAACATAACAAGTTCGTGGACTATATTTTACCAAGAAAACCCAACGAATTGTCATTTGACGAGGCAGTCAAACTATTAATGGAGTTATAATGTGCAAAAAGAAGCCTTTTACATAAAAGATAGAAATATATGAATCTTACACGTAAGGAGAGTCAGGGCTATACGACGTTTGCGTCTATAGATAATAAGCATTGTGACGATTTCAAATTGTCGTCATAAACGGCGGACAATTTTAAATGCCTAATATTCACACAAGGTTTGATAGCCACAAAAGACGCTGATATACGACGTCGTGCTCTAAATAAATTGGAATTAGAACCGGATTTGACGCTTCAGAAACTGACTGAAGATTGTCAGCGGTGCGTGGCAATGAAGCAAGATTCCCGAAACAGAGGAAGTAGGTATCGCTCACATTAAAAAAAATACGCTTCAAAAATAAAGGACACCCGCCCGCCAGCAATTACCAACGAACGGGCAAAAAGAATCCTTCACAAAATTATCGGGATAGACAAAATCCTAGGACCCCTTGTAGCAAATGTGGAGAACCTCATAGGTACAATGCATGTAAGTACTAAAGGAAAATAACATTTGACCTATGCAAGCGATCAGGGCACAATGCCTCGTATTGCAGAGCAAAAGTAGCAAAAAAAGCTACGTAAAAACTGCAAAAATGGACCCTTCATCAACCATAAATATGTTACGGTGAGAATCAGAAATAAAGAAGTAAAAATGCAGCTCGATTCAGGGTCGGATTTATCAATTATAAATTTTCACACGTAGAAGAGAATAGGAAATCCCACTACGACAAAGATGAATAAAGTCTCAAGATCGGTAACTGGTGAAAAAATAAATTTTGAGGGTGAGCTAATTATTAATGTGTTACTAAAAAGAACGACAAAAAAGCTAAAAGTTTTCGTTCTAAGGAACGCAACGAACTTATTCGAGACCGATTGGATTCAGGAATTTGAATTATGGGACTCGCCAATGAGTAATTTTTGTCACAAAGTCGAAAACCTAACGGCCGAAGCCGACAAACTCAGAAAGGATCTCAAAAAATCTTTCCCAAGTGTTTTCTCCGAAAAGCTTGGATGCTGCACAAAAATAAAGGCGAGATTCAAATTGTTGGATGAAGCAAAACCAACATTCAAAAAGCCACGGAGCGTACCATTCGCTTCAAGGGGAAAAAATGGAAAAAGAATTGGAAAGACTAGTTACCACTGAGATTTTAACCCCTATTAATTATAGTGAGTGGGCAGCCCCCACCGTATACGTGGAAAAGAAATCTAAAGAGATTAGGGCATGCGCGGACTTTTCGACCGGATTGAATGTGGCGCTCAAGGATCATCACTACCCGCTACCAAACCCAGACGAAATATTCGCTAAGTTAAATGGCGGAAAATATTTTTCCAGAATAGATTTAAGCGAGGCGTCCTACAAATACCATTAGAGGAAGATAGCTCGAAACGTTTGTGTATCTCAACGCACAAAGGACTTTATAAATTCAATAGATTAGCATTTGGTATAAAAGTAGCACCTGCAATTTTCCAACAGATAATCGATACTTTGTGAAGTGAGTAGTATCAGTAAGTAAAGAATTGCCTTTTAGAAAGGTTTTATTAACTGTAAAATACACGTACGCTCTTGAAAGGATCGAGCGGGAAAATGAAACAAAGGGCGCTTTTATTATGAATGTCAATCCCAAGGGGGATAACTCTTAACAACAAATTAAATCATAACATTTTCCCCGTCCTAAAGTATTCAAGTAAGGGGTAATTAATTATAGACAAATTTTTTTTTTTTTTTACAATCACATAAGAATCATTTTATTTACAAATAACATATGAACCCAAACTGCAGTTTTTTCAGTATTTAGTCACAAAATCCTTATATTTACTAGGGAATTGTCGAACTCGGGACGACCTCCGCACAGATTGGCAGGAATGCTGATTTTCAGTATTATTTTTTAGTGAAATCTGATTTTCTTCAAGATCAGACGATTGATTTTTGTCTTCCTCATGACCAATGTTTTCATTAGTAGAAGGTTCAAATAAAGTCTCTGAAGTAGTAGGATTATTATTAGAGTTTTCTTCATTTGATGAGTTTGGAGCTAAGTCTCGAACGTTGACAGTGGTTTCAGTACCAGAAGGTAGTTGAACATAAGCGTAGTGGGGGTTGACATCTATTAGGGTGGCAGGCGTTACAGGAGGGTCATGTTTACTTGTTTTAGTGCGGTTTCTAATATATATTGGGCCTGGTTTAACCCAAGAAGGAATTGAAATTCCGGAAGCAGATTTACGACTATATTTAAATAGTCTATCATGGGGAGTCATATTAGTGGCAGTACAAAGTAATGATCTAATTGAATGAAGTGCGTCCGGTAGTATGTCTTCCCAATAAGGTAGTTTCATTTGATTAGAATGTAATGTTGTTTGAATGGCCTTCCATAAGGTACCGTTGAGTTTTTCAATCTGCCCATTACCTTCAGGATGATATCTACTTGTTTTAGAAGTAGCAATTCCTTTTTTGTGTAAAAAATCCTTTATTTCTCTTGCTAAGAAATCAGAAGCACGGTCAGTATGTATCATGTCAGGCAAACCAAAAATTGAAAAGAGTTTGTTTAGACAGTGGATAATGGTTTTGCTTGTCATATCTCTGCAAGGAAAAGCGAAAGGAAAACGGGAATACTCATCAATTAGAGTAAGTAGATATTTGTTGCCATGTATAGAAGTAGGTAGAGGGCCTTTAAAATCAAGATTTAATCGTTGAAAAGGTAATATGGCTTGAATGAGAGTCCCTCCATTGGTATTGGCGAATTTGGGTTTCAGTAATTGACAGGATGAGCAAGAGTCAGTAATATTCTTAATTTGATCCAAAGTAAAAGGGAGGTTCCTCGTTCTTATAAAATGGCTTAGTCTTGAAACACCAGGATGACATAATTGTTTATGTAAATCACGAAGATCTTGTAGATTGTAAGTAAGAGCAGAGATGCGAGAGAATGTGTCAGCAGCAATATTTTCAGGTCCAGGTCGATAAACTATAGTGAAATTGTATTGGGATAATTCTATACGCCAACGACATATTTTGTCATTCTTAATTTTTGATTTTCTTTTATTGTCGAATATGAAGCTGATGCTCTTCTGATCTGTGATGACTTTAAAGTGCCTGCCGAGTAGAAAATGTCGCCACTTACGGAGAGCTTCTACAATAGCGGCTGCCTCTTTTTCTACTGCATGGTGCTTAATTTCGTTAGTATTGAGAGTTCTTGAAAAAAATGCAATAGGACGACCTTCTTGATTTAGTGTTGCAGCAATGCAATAGTTACTAGCGTCCGTTTCTACTTCAAATTCTTTATTTGGATCTACCGTTATTAAAGTGGCGTCTTTTAGATCATTTTTCAATGTTTGAAAAGATTTTAATACAGATGGAGGTAGTGGAAATTCTTTGTTTTGATTTAGTAATAAAATTTTATCAGAAAATTTTTTAATGAATTTGCAGTAATAGGAAAACATTCCAACTATTCTTTTTTGAGATTTAAGATTCAGCGGAGGTGGCATTTCGAGTAATGGTTTTAGTCTTTGATAATCGGGAGCTATTTGATTATTTTCTATGGTGTAGCCGAGTAGAGTAATAGAACTAGAAGAAATTATGCTTTTATTTTCATTTAAAGTGATGTTATATTGTTTAGCAATTTTGTAGAACTTTTGAAGATTGTAATCGTGTTCTTCTTGATTTTTTCCGCATATAGTTACGTTATCAACATACACAAAGGTATCGGTTAGATTTTCTTTTTCTATAATATAGTCTATGCTCCTCTGGAAAGCACTTACTCCATTGGTGACGCCAAAAGGAAGACGAGTAAATTGAAAAAGTTTGCCACTTACTTCAAACGCAGTGAATTTACGATCAGCATGATTTATAGGTATTTGGTGATAAGCAGATTTTAGGTCGAGAGTAGAGAAGATGTTATATTGAGCGATGTCGTCTACCATCTTATTGATATTAGGCATTGGGTAAGCGTCTAGTTCCGTGAATCTATTAATGGTATCGCTGTAGTCGACTACCATTCTTTTCTTATGATTTTCATTCGAAGTTACAAGAACTTGCGCTCGCCACGGAGATATCAATTATGCCTTCTTTCAACATTCTAGCAGTCTCTTCTTTTATGAATTTGTTGGCGGCAAAAGTGTAACGTCGGGATTTTGTCGCAATAGGAGTAGTATGAGGAGAAAGATTAGAAAAGAGAGGAGGGGGTGGAACGTTTATGGTAGGAAAAAAATTATTCGTGTTTATAGCTCCAATTATAAGTTTGTCTCTAGGACCGTCGAATTTAAGTGTTACTTTTTTATATTTTTTTAAAATATCTTTTCCGATTATTAAATCAATGAAAAGGTTTTCAATGATTTCAATTGTTATTCCAGAATGGATTTATCTTTCAGTATTAAATCCACGACAGCTTCGCCAGTTATTTTAGCATGTTGATCGGAAGCAGCCAGAGCTATAGTTTTGTTTTTAGGTATTGTGAAGAGTTTAAGTTTTTTAGCAATATTTTCATTAATGAATGTTTTTACACTGCCGGAGTCCACCATAGCGTTCACGAAGTGCCCGTTAATTTGGCATTGAGTGAATGTGACATCTTTGGAGTTAGTTCCTAGTCAGGATAGAGAAGGTGAGGGGTAGTCAGAGTCGTCATAAAGAACAGCAGTATGAGTGTTAGAAATAGAAGATTTACACACTTTAGCCCAATGACCATTTTTTTTGCATTTTTTACATTCGGCGTTTCGTGCAGGACATAAATATCGAGGATGACGTGATTTTCACAGAAAAAACAAACCCCTTTTGGATGCATATTTTCTTTAGTCACAGCTATACGATTGTAGCCCGAAGGATTATTTGTAGCTGCTACAGTAAAGTTATTTGCGTAGCTTATCGAATGCTTTTCTGCTTGTTCAAGAGATCTGGCCGTGGCATATGTGTCTTGTAAAGTCAGGATGGGTTTTTCTAACAGTCGTTGTCGGATGGACGAAGAAGAAATTCCACCGATGAAAGCTTCCCGAATGTATTGATTTTTGTTTTCTTCAGCAGAAACCGCTTCGAAGTTACATGTTTTGGCAAGCATTTCCAATTGTAGTATGAAGGCATCTATATTTTGTGTTGTTTGTTGCTTCGTCGTCATCAATCGATATCTATTATAAACAATATTTTCAGGTTTTAAATAAGCGGCGTCCAATGTTCTTAATGCACTATCGTAGTCGGTTTTATCGCTTATTAAATCGAAAACAGAGGCTGAAATACAATTGATCAAGGCAAAGAAATTATCTGAAGTGTTTTCGATTAATCCGTTATTATGTGAGCGGATATAATTCTGGAGGGTTAATTTCCAATGCCTATAGGATTTTTCGGAATTAGGGCATGTTAGGTTCCACCTCGAATCTGTCGGGACGTAAGATTCGATCCATTATTTTTTTTTTTTTTTTTTTTTTTTTTTACAGTTAATAAAATTGAAGTGAGTAGTATCAGTAAGTAAAGAATTGCCTTTTAGAAAGGTTTTATTAACTGTAAAATACACGTACGCTCTTGAAAGGATCGAGCGGGAAAATGAAACAGAGGGCGCTTTTATTATGAATGTCAATCCCAAGGGGGATAACTCTTAACAACAAATTAAATCATAACACTTTGCTAAGCGGTTTGGATTTCGTATAGGCTATCTGGACGATATTCTTATGCGTAGTCAAAATGTTGAACAACACAGAGATCATGTATTTCAAGTGTTTGACAGAATAAAAGAATACGGCTTCACATTGAAGGAAGCAAAATGCGAGTTTTTTTTTTTTAACGAATTAAAAACCTTGGTCATATAATAGATAAGGACGGGAGGAAACTCGATCCAGACAGGGCCACAGCTATCAAAGACATGCCAGAGCCTCGTAATATAACTACATTTCAAACTTTTTTAGGGCTCGCGAACTATTATCAAACGTTCATTAAGAACATGCATGAATTGCGTGCACCATTGAATGTACTATTAAAAAAGCCCAAAATGGGAGTGGACGCCTGAGTGCCAGGCAGCGTTTAAGAAATTAAAAGATGTATTAACGTCAGATTTATCCTGACTCATTTCTATCCGACGCAAATTATTATGGGATCGAGGCGTGCATTCTACACAACATGCCTGATGGATCCACTAAGCCGATCGCCCATGCGTCAAGAACTTTACTTCCTGCCGAGAAGAATTACTCCCAAATCGAAAAGGAAGCACTGGGGATCATATTCAGTGTTAAAAAATTCCACCGATTTTTACACGGTTGTAAGTTTAAATTGTAAAATGACCATAAGCCGCTTATAACCATCTTTGGCTCTAAAAAAAGATCTGTCAACTTACACAGCCAACAGACTGCAAAGATGGGGGACCATTCTACTTAATTAGGATTTCAGTATGGAATTTCTTACATCTGCGAAGTTAAGTCACGCAGACGGATTATCCCGAAATCAAGGGAACCGCTGGAAGACACAGTAATAGCGTCACTACAAAGTGAAAAGGACTATACACAAATATTATGTAATAGGATCAAGGAACTACCAGTCATTTTGGAAGATATAATAAGGGTGGCTGAAGAAGATAGTTTCATCAAAAAAATGAAACAAAAAATTAAATTGGATGAATCAGCAGCGAAAGCTTATTCTATGTGCAATGAGGTACCGTTGTACCGAGAAAGAGTAGTAATCCCAGCTACACTACAAAATAAAATTCTAAAGGATTTCCATACGGGGTACCCTGGGGCTACGTGAATGAAGAGCCTCATGAGGTCCTACGTTTACTGGAAGAGTATGGACACTAATATAGAAGGCACGGTAAAGTCGTGTAAGGGATGCGCATTGGCTGCAAAAGCGCCCCCAATACCATTTAGCCCGTGGCCTAAAGCGGATCACCAATGACAAAGAATACACATAGATTACGCAGGCCCACTGAATGGAAACTATTATTTAATAGTGATAGACAGTTTTTCAAAATGGCCTGAGGTATTTCGATGTAAAAGTCCAATAACGGATTTTATAACCAGTGTTCTTCACGAATTATTCGTTAGTTTTGGTGTGGTTGATTGTTTAGTGTCAGACAATGGTATACAATTTACTTCAGCAGACTTTAAATGCTTCTGCGAGGATTTCCAGGTTAACCACATAACGACACCAACCTATCATCCCCGATCAAACGGTTAGGCAGAGAGGTTTGTAGACACGTTGAAAAGAGTCCTGAAGAAGGTTAAAGGAAAGCCCTCAGAAAAGGCGTTACAACAGTTTTTAAAGTTTACCGAATTACGTCAAATAAAAGGACTCCATCGAAAATGTCGCCGACAGAGTTAATGTTTGCGAGGAAAATTAGGCCGGTCTTCGAGAAACTTTTACCAAAACAGGTGAAACCGTCAAATACTATAGTTCCTAAAAAGAGGTATTTACCTGGTGAAAAGGTATTTTTCCAGGTACACAAAATAATAGCACGATGTGGGAATTAGGAAAGGTCCAGAAAAGGATCGGGCGGATGGTATACATTATCGATTTACGCACAAGAAACATTTAAACCAAATTCGAAAACATATAACTGATGACGAAAGGCAACCGCCTTCTGAACAAGAACTAATGGACCAGATATATGACACGTTCGACTTGGTAACACCACAAGCAGCCCAACAACGCCGGTCCTCCAGGAAAAGGAAAATAACGGACCCGATAGAGATCAACCTCAGGAAAAAGAGCTATACGATCATCCCAGGGGAATGAATAGCTCGGGAGGGGGTGTTGTAGGGTACAACTATTTAACGGTAGGTTACACAGTAATATATATATATATATATCAATATATATATATATATATATATATATATATATCAATATATATATATATATATATATATATATATATATATATATATATATATTGATATTTTGATTAATCCAAATTTCGAATTTATTATTAGATTATTGTTGTGGCGTACAAATCACCCCTATTTGAGAACTAAGTGGAATCAACCAGTCCTATGAATAACACTGGTTTCAGAGACTAAATGGAGACATTCATACCATGTTTAACCGCATGCTACGAACACGTTCCTCTCATACCACTTTAGTGGCTCCTGTATTCTTTATGATAAATACATATTATATTTTATACATTGTACACTACTTGTGGTGTCTTTCATTTGTAACCCCTAGCACAGGTCTACAACAGGTAGCAATAAGCCTCCCCAAAATTCAAGTCCTCTTCGCACTCATCCAGTGGGGAGCCGGTCAGTGTTTTTTCTCCTCGGTCTTTCCATCCTCGTTGACCCTTCCCAAATATTTTGTGTGGTGACAGTTTATCCGACACCACAATTTTTTTCCGGGGGTGGGGGACTTTCGATACAGTTTCAATTTTCTTGGTTCCATGTGATGTTCCTCTCTTTTTGTTTTACTTCGGTTGCACTTTCTATGCGGTCTGTTGGCTTTTGCAGCTCATGTCTCAGCATTGAAGGGTTTTCTTTAATATTTTAGCCGTTTTCCTTATTTCTATCAGTTATATCTTCTCAGCCATCTCGGAGTTTTTCGGGATTTTTCTCTAGTACTCATGCAATTATCAGTGTTATCTTAACTTTCTTTATCTTTCATATCCCTTCAGGGCTCTGGACACTTCCATGCATTTGCTTCACTCCTGAATATTCACCTTGTGGTTTGCTGAAACGGCAAAATCTACGATCTGGCATAACTTTTTAATTCTTGGTGATGATCATATCTGGTACCCTTGCTTGGATAGGTGTATCTGTTTGCTCGTACATGCCCCATAGAATTTTATGATTTCTGTTTTGTGATTTATCATTTGTCTTAGTGTTCAAGATTCAGTTGTTTGTATAGTACCCGATGTACTGCCTAATCGCATTATCTTGTTTCTTTGTTTAGTGTCCTTTTCGTAACAATGACCAAGTGTTTTTGTGAGTATCTTCTTTTATCCTCCTTATGAATCATCCACGTAACTGTTTTTCTTCCCATTTTTCCTTTTTCATTTATCCTTTGCTGCACTGTTCTTTGTCTTGTTCGTTTTTACAGTGTATTTTGCTGCGGCGATTAGTCTTTCTGCGTTTTCTGTTATGTATTTTTCTAATTCTTTTTTTGCCATTTACTCAGTCTTCTATACTGTGGTAGTACTTTCCACATAGTTGCTTTTCCACCGTCTTTCCGTTTCACGTAGAGTTGGTCAGCATTATCCTTTGGATGTAATGCATTGTTCATCCTCATGAGTTTCCTGGTCTTCATGTCGAGATACACCAGTTTTTCTTTGGTCCAACCTATGAATGGTCCAGAGTATCTTAATGGTGATACTACTCATGTGACCTTTTATTAGGTTCTTACTATATAATTTAGTTTCTAGGAGATTTTTTTCTTTGAGGTATTCTTTTACAATTTTCTCTTTTTTGATTTAATGGTGTCCGCTTCCAAAACTCTTTGTTCGCTTAGTGTCCTCATATCCCCTTGATCGGGTAGTTCCATACCCTCAGATTGTTTCTAGTTTTCCTATTTCTATAACTAGCAGTGTGCACTTTCCCATTCCAAATTCCATTCGGATAACCTGACTGAAGATTCTGGTTGTTTTTATTCGGGTCTCTAGTTCATTTCGATTTCTTGCAAAAGTTTCAAATCGTGCATTAAGTGGTTCATTTTTTCGTCTGTGTTAGTAAATGTTGGAACTAGCTTGGCATTTCCTTAGTATATTGTTAATGGGCATCATGGCTATGATAAGCGGTAGTGGTGATAGGTAATCTCCTCTGAAAATACCTCCTTGTATTCTTATCTCAGTACAGCTATCAGTTCAAGTCTCTGGGTTCTCATTGGTTTTTCAATCAGATTGATAATCTTATCTGGTATTTTCTATTATCTACGCATTAGGTATTCTGTTGTATGCTTTCATGTAGTAAGTTCATGCCATGGTTACGTTCGTTTTTCTACTTTTTATTTCCTTCAGGATCCTTTGGTCTATGTATAATAGGTCATGTGTTCCTCTTTCTTTCTTTTTAGCATCGTTTATGTTCCATAATTATAAAATACGTGGTAGTACTTTCCACATAGTTGCTAAGCAGGTTATAGGTCTGTACTTGCTAGGGTCGGTTCTGTTTTTATGCCTTTCTGTATCAGTGTGGTTCTCCCTTGGGTCATCCATTCTAGCACGCCTGTTTCCTGGATACACTTTTTCGGGTTTTGAATTAACCTTTCATGCAATATCGTGATATTTTTAAACCAGTATGCGTGTATTTCGTCGTGTTCTGGTGATCTCCAGTGTTTTATGGTTTATATGGTGATTAATCTCTTTAAAAGAATTAGGTAACTGTTGTACGATTTTTTCTAAATTTCTATTACCTGAGTTGATAAAGAATAGGGCACTATCTCTATAATGGCCCACTCTTACACCTGGTACTTTTCTGGCTATTTCATTAAGGATGTAAAGACCTACCAAGTCAGTTTCCTGTGCAGAATCTGGGACCCATCATAATATCGAAGTTGTCTGTTTTTTCTAGTCCGGTATTTATTGTTGTATTTAATTAATGTTTTTTCTAATTTTACTATATCAATTTCTAGTTTTGTTATATTTGTCGCAAGTTCTACTGCCATACCAAACAATTTGGGGAAATCGATGGGTAATATGAATCAATGTCGAACATTGCAAATTTACTATTTGATCAATTCTTTAATGTATTAAACCAGCTAAGAACCATCCTCAGATGATAACCACAGATCATGAGTTACTTTGTGTGGGGTATATGCGAAAGAGGGAAAAAGTTATGGTTATAAACAAAAAAAAAGGAAAGTATTTCGTGTTGCTGACGTTCAGCTTTTGCGGTGTGACATTGGTGGCGAGAGACAAGGTGTGGTCGATTGAAAAAAGAGGGCAGAAATGTGCTGTTGTCGAGCGAGTGACTCACTCCTTCCCGAATCCCAGAACTGAATCCTGATTGTAACGGTTAGAAGCTATTTCGTCGCGTCAAGCAGATTAACATGGCTGACTAGAAATTCAACACTCAGATGTTGAGACCCTTCACTGGGGAGGGTGACCTAATTAAATGGCTGGAAAAATTAAAGATGGTGGCAAGGTTGCAAAAAATCGAAGACGTGGTCACCCTGCTGCCGCTATACTTAGAGGGGAAAGCCCTCACTATTTACCAACAAATGCACGATGAAAAGGGAGACCTTGCCTCAGTGGACCAAAGACTGAAATTGGCTTTCGTTGAGAGTCTATTTGAAGCACTCGGCAAGCTTGCAAGTTTGAGGTGGACTGACGAGTCTGTTGACGTCTTTGCTGCGGAGATCAGGAGACTGGCAGGATTGGCTGGTTACGTGGGGAGGAACCTGGAGATGATGGTAAAGCTATACCTAGTGAACGGCTTCCCAGAATAAATCTCCTCAAACATGCAGAGAATCACTGGCATCAATACTATGGAAGTGGACGATCTCTTGGTCCACGCCAGAGTCCTAGTCAAGAATGTCAAGGGCCCAATCATGGCTGCAGCTGTGAGTGGAAATACATGCACGAGGCCCCACTTGAATGACGAGAGACAGACGGCGAGGCGACAGGAGGGGAGACCTGCCATCAAGTGCTTCCGGTGCCAAGGTCCTCACTTGGTAAAGGACTGCAAAGAGTCGAGACCGGGGGTCACCTGCTACCGATGTGGACGAGTGGGGCACATTAGCTGCTATTGCGTTGCTACGCAAGACCCTGTATATCAAATTTCGAGTCTGTAGACTTAAAATTGACAAAGTTATTGCATAGAAAAATGTATACACACACAGGCACGTTCACTTTTATAGATATACTAATATTTCAGCCCGGCGTTGCCCGGGTGTTTGGAGGTTTATATTGAGCAAAAAAAAGAAAAGTGGTCAATTATTTTTTAACTTTGACTCCTATTATGACCCCTTAATATTTAGTGTTTTGAACTCAAATCAAGTTATTAAGTTAGATCCATGTCCAAGGAACCTATATCTAAAATTTCAAGTGTTTAGACCCTAAATTGGCGGAGAAATTTGGTAGAGTTCTCAAAGGTCAAACCGTTGACCTTGACCCCTTAAGAGCCCAATTTCTGGCCTAAAACGGATCACAAAGATTTTCCCAAATCTTAATACTCTGTATATCAAATTTCGAGTCTGTAGACTAAAAATTGACACAGTTATTGCTTAGGGAAATGTACACACACAGACACACACACACACACACACAGACACGTTCGCTTTTATATATATACTAGCATTTCAGCCCGGGTTGCCCGGGTGTATGGAGGTGTATGTTGAGCAAAAAAAAAAAAAGTGGTAGTAGGAAGGCAGACTCGAACCCGTACCACAAAGGAGGAAAAGAATGGGAAAAAATCTGACGTCTTTGCGATTACGACCACGGCCAAATCGGAAGTGACGTAAGTTTAAATTAAGGCTAGACAATCGAAAGGAGAGGGTGACTTTCGAAAAAATCGAAATATCGGTGAAAAAAGCGACCCTCCCCCCTGTAGAAAAGTTCCCAGTTGAAGGTAAAGATATTAATTATTTAAGCCAATTTTTCGATATTTGTCGTCTGAAAGGTCGAACTTAAAAATGATACTAATCTTGTAAAAATCCGTCGTCTCTGTCGAAAGTTTTAGGCAGACATGCAAACATACATACATACATACAAGGGGGGGTCAATTTTTTTTTAACCTTGACTCCTATTATGACCCCTTAACATTTATTGTTTTGGGCTCAAATCGTTATTAAGTTAGATCCATGTCCAAGGAACCTATATCTAAAATTTCAAGTGTTTAGACCCAAAATTGTCGGAGGAGTTTGGTAGAGTTCTCAAAGGTCAAATCGTTGAACCCTTAACAGCCAAATTTCTGGCCGAAAACGGATCACAAAGTTTTTCCCAAATCTCAGTACCCTGTATATCAAATTTCGAGTCTGTAGACTTAAAATTGACAGAGTTATTGCGTAGAGAAATGTACACAGACAGACACACAGACAGGTTCAC